>NC_139625.1:1647500-1720000 GCF_964638095.1 Poromitra crassiceps
CAATCATGTGAGAGCTCTGTGAGGAAGGAGGGCCTGCCACTAGTCTGGGCACCTTCCACCCCGCTTTTTGTCATGGGGGCGTAAACCCCGGACCCAGAATTAACACCGGATGGCAATGCGCCTAACAACGTCTTTGTTGCCGTTAGCTTGACGCGGTGATGTTACCTAAACTAGAGTCTGATCAAAACAAAGCTAGCGTTACATAAAACAAAACGTTTATGCAATATGGCATCTCCGCCACCACCGCCTGACACACCGGTCAAAACGGTGAAAGAGGATTCTGATACTTGGGTCAAATTGTCAAGTTAACGTGAAAGTTGACGAGCTAGAAACGCTGCCATCCGGTCTAGGGCGGGCTCTAGGCGGGAACCAGTAGGGTGACAAAATCAATTGTGGGCGGGAGCCAGGCTCTTTCTCGCCGAGAAGAGCCTGGTGACGCGAGGTTACCTGCCACTGAGAAGAGCCTGGTGACGCGAGGTTACCTGCCACTGCTGCCTTTCTTCTCACCAGGATCATCCCACTGAGGCGCAGTAACACTGGTCTTTGAATGGAAACCTGGGCCACTGATGCACTGTCCTTCAGTGTTTTTCTGTTTTCACCACTTGGGTAGCTTCACCTGACTGACCCCCCTCTCACAACAAGGCTACTTTGAAAAGATAACTCTCGTTCTGAGCAGCACTTGTTTACCAGTTAGGCTACCTGTGTTCAGTAGCTGAGTTGAGAAATGTGAAAATATGTCACTCTGTGTGTGACTGTGTCTCTCCTCATTCTGACCTGGTTGTCTTCAGGTGAACAACAGCCTGCAACAGCAGAGACAAAGACCAGATCAACATCTGCAGCCTCTCTCAGAGCTGCACTGCAAACTCTTCAGGTAAAACCAAGCCCCCCCCCCCCCCACACACACACACACACACACACACACACACACACACACACTCTCTCTGGTTATCTGAACAGCATTTACAGGGTTCCTTCCTACGCAGGTCTGGAAAAGTATTCAAATTGATTTGATCATTTACAGGTGTAGTTTGGGGATTTGAAAAGAAAAATGTGGAAAAGTAGCCTATGGAAACTGTTGTGGTTCATAGTCTGATACACATAATTCTAGCTTTTATAATAATAATAATAATAATACATTTGATTTATATAGAAAATCATTTAATAGATACAGAACATAAAAAATAACATAACAATAGTAATAACAATAAAACAGAGTATGTGATTTAAAATTGGATGAGTTATAATGATGGAGGGGAGGATGATTAGCAGGTGAAAGCGAGTTTGAAGAGGTGGGTCTTGAGGGCCTGTTTGAAGGATGGTAGAGTGGTTGCCTGGCGGATATGGATGGGGAGGGCGTTCCAGAGGGAGGGTGCAGCAACTGAAAAGGCCCTGTTGCCCCCTGCAGGTCTGGAGCTTGGTCCTCTGGGTTATCAAGCTGTTAGTGTCAGCAGACCTGAGCGACGGGTAGGGGTGTGGCGGAGGAGGAGGTCGGAGAGGTAGGGAGGGGCCAGGTTGTTGAGGGCTTTGTAGGTGGTGAGTAGTATTTTGAAGTCTATCCGGTGTTTGACTGGGAGCCAGTGGGGGTTGTGAAGGACAGGGGTGATGTCAGCATGCATTATATCAAATACCAACCAAAATAAATCCAGTCAGGAACATGGAAAAATATGGATTTTAAATTGGAAACAACCCTGCCAATCATCTCACTATTCTGATATTTGTCACTGTGAAGAACAATCTTCTTCTCTACAGTGATATGACCTAGTTACTTATAAGGGGCTAGATGTCTATCTGCGTAAATCATATTGAATACCAGACAAAATCTTCAAAACAAATCAAGGTCTGGAAACTGTATGGAATATTTTAATAAAAAATGTAGGAACCCTGCATTTAATATCTGTCAGTTTCTGATGTGTTCTGTTGTGTTTCTTCACTCTGAAATGGAAGAGTCTCAGCTAGAGCTGAAGCTTAGGCACGATGTCATCCATCACGTAGGAACAGAGGAACCAGACGTAAAAGTGACAAGCAGTGCTGATCAAAACTTGATATATTCTAATAGGAATTACTTTTTTCACTTCATATTTTAGCATTTAGATAATCAGAAATCAGTGAATGTTTTTAATATCTCTCAACATAAAGGGACATTCAGCACAAATAAATCTTCCAAAAGGCCAAAAGTCACATTTCAGACTTGAAGAAAAGCAGCTGTGTTGTTAGATTCACTTCCATTCTTTTGACACTAGAGATGGTTTCACTGGAATTGTGTTGCTAGGGAACAGTTTGGACCCTATTTCCTGTCAGCTCTTGTATTAGCAAACACTACAACACCAAATAAACCAGGGTCCAACATTTAGAAGGTTTATGTTGTCAAGTTGAAACTGAAATGATCCCTGAGGATTCATTGGCTCATTGCATCAGCAAAGAATAACATATAGATCATCAATACAAGTAGAACATATTGAAGATGATGTCTGATCTGATGCGTGAAGAAGATCAAAGCAATACAAAGCTCCTGTTGGCTTGAATGAATTCTCGTTGATTATTGACAGATTTCAGATGGTTGCAGCTTACAGACGTCCAAACACACAGTTCAGGGCAGGAACAATATTCAGGGTGAAGATGTGGTAGTGACCCAGCTGTTGGCCTCAGTCTGATCTCTCATCTTCCTCTAGGACCTCAGGCTGACCAATCAGGTGCTCAAGAACCAGCTGGAGGACAGGCAGGATGATGCCTCATGTTAAGACAAACACTTTTTACTTTATAATACAGCCCGCATTTTAGAGTGAAATGTCCCGTCAACAGGGTGTGGGCTGGATTATAACCTTTGCACTGTTCTCCTGTTCTTACTATGTAACTTACACGGCAAATACTCTGTAGTTACACCCCAACTGTGATTCTCGTCTTGTTTTCTCCCGCTGTACCTACATGTACCAGTAGGAGGCAGTAAGTATTGAAGTACCGTAAATAAGTACTGATTCATATGAGGAAGTAATACTGTAAGTTCTGGGAAATGACATGGTAATGATGGAGAGTTACACTCTAAAACACCAGCTGCATTATAAAGTGTTACCCACTTTTTATATCAGTGATTCTTCATCTTATATTTGATTTAAATGATTTATGCTTTTCACTCATATGTCTGCTACTGGTTTCCAGTGCTGAACTGGAGGACTTGGAGTTAAGGAAACTATGGATCAGCTGGATGCCCCCTTTGCAGAGGAAGTGGAGCTGCTGGCCTCTGTAGCTATGGTGAGAGCCGCTCTTTATAAAGATGAGAAATGTTTGCTTTAGTAGAGCACACCTGACATGGTCTGCATTCTTTTGTGAGTCAGCCAATCACAACAAAGCGCCAAGTTAGGAAAGTTTTGAGTCTACCAGATGTTTCCATCCACACTCCAATTTGTTTGAATCACTCTTTTTTGCCTCCTTGGTCAGATAGAAACTACCATGCCTGGAGTGAGAGGGGTCTGGCTTCCATCAAAGACCTATATATAGATGGTCATTTTGCAACCTTGAGATTTACTGAAAAGGAAGTTTGAGTTGCCCGGCACGGACTGGCTCAGATTCCTACAAATCAGAAACTATGTTCGATCCAAGATTCAGGCCTTTGAAGCGCTCCCAAATGAACATGCTCTTTTTTATATTTTGCTGAGCCCTCCTCACTCCAGGCACCTCATCTCTAGATTTGTGTGTCTATTTGATGACTGTACCATGGCCTCTACTGAGAGGATTAGAGAAGCATGGCAGGAGGAACTTAGTACTGAATGATCTGACATTATATGGGAAAGGAGTCTGTCGGTGGTGCAACTCTGCTCAGTTAATAGCAGACATCAGCTGATTCAATTTAAAGTTGCTCACTGTCTCCACTACTCTAAGCAGAAATTACACAAGATTTATCCTACTATCTCACCACTGTGTGAAAGATGTCAAGTGTCGGAGGGCTCTCTGTCTCATGCCTTCTGGTTCTGCCCTTCACTGACGGGATTTTGGGCCAGAATATTTGACTGGTACTCTAAGGCCTACGGGGGTGGCCCTTCAGCCGGAGGCAGAACTCGCCATCTTCGGCTGCTCAGAGTCCTCTCTAAACTTTCCTACAGCTGTGCAACAATCTCTGACACTGGGGACAACTGTTGCCAAAAAACAAATTCTGAAGGAATGGAAATCTCCCTCTCCACCCTCTTTCCAATTGTGGTTGACGGACATGACCTCTGTTATATGCATGGAGAGACTTAGGTTCCTGAGAACCAATACACTTACAAAGTTTGTGACTATCTGGGACCCGTTTTTGGTCTACCTCAACGAGGCTAGGGGTGATGGGTGACTCACCCGGCTGGCTTCCCATAGACCCCTTGAGTGAAATCCCAAGTATATCGTTTACAAGAACATAAGCACCTTAGGTAGCTGGCGGCACCACTTTGTAATGTTGATTATATTGTTTTGTTTTGTTTTTTCTTTCTTTCCTCTGTGTCTGAGCCTGTTTGTCTGTTTTGTCTTGTTTGTGTTCTATAAAAATTTTAAATATGAAAAAAAAAAAAAAAAAAAAAATCACAACAAAGCGGAGGCAGGCAGTCTTCTCTGAAATCCACATAAAGCCAAACCAGTGGTACATGGAACACACATGCGTCTAATCTATTGTTTGTTTATATAACCTACATCAATTTGACAAAAAGAAAACAAAAACATCACGTTACCACCAGAGGCCTCTACTATGAAGCAAGTTCAACATATCCAGCATATCTTTGAGTTAGCCGGCTTCACTAAACCTAAAGCTGGCGATCCAGATAACCGGTCCTACGTCGGTGGTTATCAACTGGCTCTGTCAACCCAAGATTGACCTATCCCACTATGAGCATGTTCACATGAAAGAGGCGGGATTTCTAACAAAGAGCCAATCACATGCAACATGGACAGATCCAGATCAGACAATTTGGATAAGATCAGTTTAAACTATTGATCCCCGTGGGGAAATTACATTGTGAGTAAACAAGTAGAGTCCGCAGCACTGCTTAAAATGTCTCCCAGTAGATCTACTGGGAGACATTTTAAAGCAGTGTGCAGACTCTACTTTGTGACTTGTGATTGCTGCACCTGCTGTTTTAGAGTGGATGTGCGCGCTCTACTTTTCATCTGAAATGAGATTGTTACAAAAGCAAAAGTAATTCAGCAGAAAAATATATAGAGAATATAAGAGCAAAACCCACGACCCTTCATCTTGTTTTTGTGAGAATGAACAAAACCTCCTAAGGGAGCAGACTGAGGAATGAACTTTGTTAAGCCAAGTTTATGTCCGGATGTCAAATCCCTGATCCTGCCGGCCCTCCTGCCTGAGCATGGAGCTCCCCAAACATGTGACTTGACGCAGCTGACGTGAACAGTGCATGTAGAGCACACATGGGCAAAATACGGCCCGCGGGCGCCCCCCTGTGTGGCCCGCGATGAAATTGCATTTTTTTGTTTTTGTTTTGTTTTACAGTGCACCTGAATGCAAGATACCCACTGAATAAGTGTACAAATGTTCATGTCATTCTGGCCAATACTCCACTTCTGTTATAACTTTTCAGTCTGGAATATGGAATATCTTTCAATAATCTTTATGACTAAAAGGCTAAAAGTAATCTCATGTGTAAGAAATGACTCTTCTACAGTCATTTCTTGCAGCCCTGGTGCCGGGGGCAAAATGCGGCCCCAGGGCCGGACTCAAAGAAAAACAAAATGACCCTAAAAAACTCAATAAAAGGCAGAATTATGTTAATAAATCTTATCTGCTACAGCCATTGGATTTGTATCACTATTATATCAGGAGATTAACAAGAAATTACCAATCACAATGGGAGAGAGGGTTAAAAATAGGGAGACCCGGGAAATCAGGAGTGTTGGCAGGTATAATCTCCAATGTGTGGCCCTTCACTTACTTGATGTAAGTCAGTATGGCCCTCAGGAAAAACACGTTGCCCACCCCTGAAGTAGAGTATCATGTAGACGGGAGATAACAGGAGAGAGTGAAAGCTATGAGCAAGTATATGCACTATATATTCTCTCCTTTGAGAAGTGAAAACTCTCTGTTAGCAGGGTGAGTCGGCTCATCTGTCTGTCCTCCTCACTGGAAGGATGTACACTGTAGCCATCTAGTGGTGAAAGGATCTCACTGAAGGCACAGTAAAGCTGCTTGTATGTAGGCAGCCGTGCATCAATGCATTGTGGAGTGAGGTGTGGAGTTTCCAGAGACGGAGCGTTGTGGTGGCCGTTCCTCCTAAAGTCGAGCTCAAGTCTACTTTATGCAAATGAGGTCCGTGCAGCGCGACTCGTCACCTCCTGAACTCGTATACGATCTGTTAAACGAACCGTTGTAAATCCAAAACAAAGGCAGAGGCAGCAACCTACAGCAGGCCATGCAGTCTCTCTGTGTCACTCTGTGTCTCTCTGTGTCTCTCTGTGTCTCTCTGTGTCTCTCTGTGTCACTCTGTGTCTCTCTGTGTCTCTCTGTGTCTCTCTGTGTCACTCTGTGTCTCTCCTCATTCTGACCTGGCTGTCTTCAGGTGAACAGCCTGCAGCAGCAGAGAGACAAAGTCCAGATCAACATCTGCATCTGCATCTGCAGCCTCAGTTTCCACTGCAAACTCTTCAGGTAAAACCAAGTTTCTCATTAGACCCTGCACCTTCTGTTAGATTGAAACTCTCTCACTCTCTCTCTTTTTCAAATTTTCATTGATTTAAATACATACAGAGAGAAAAACATAACCGCAAACATCTACAAAAAAACACAAATCACTCATGATAAACCCTACCCCCCCCCTACCCCCCTATTTTTGCTTTGTGAATATAATGCTAACATGATGTTACATGTTATTTACCTATTTGTTCACTAATAGAATTGAACATTGCCTAGATAACTGCAAGTAGAATATGAAGATGTAAAAACAAAAACATGCCTCTGTACAAAAGCTTCACAGCAAACTTCATTTAAGGAAGAGTGCAGTGTCCTGTCTTGACTTGTCTGAGGTTAAATGCAAATACAAAAAATCGAACTGCTTCATCTCCACTTTAAACTGTATTGTGCAGTCCTTCTGATAATCCCATAAAGCACATTAATGTGAAAGCAATAAGCATATTAGCCTACATGTTTCACTTTATGCTCTGAAATTGTAGCCTACCTGAAGGTTCCTGATTCTGATAAGTTCAACACCACCTCCAGCTCTGCAGGAGCACCTGCTGCAGTGCTAGTGCTGCTTCTGCCTCCTTCTCCACTTTTGTGAAGAAAACCCCAAAAGCAATCCAACCCATACTTTCAGTTTAGCCACTACTGTTTACATTTGACCAATGGGATTTTTTATATAGCCTAATATAAATAAATAAATAAATACAAATTAGTGTTAATTTAATTTCTCTCGAATATTCTACAGGCAATAGACAATTGTCTATGACTGATATTGTAGTTTAGGCCAAGACACAACATAGGCTCCTTGCTTTCCACCTCTCTGCACCTCTTTTCTTCTCCATTTTGGCACCATTGAACAGCAACAACCATTGAACGCCCACCCCGCGCTGGGGTCTCAGCAGCTTCTGACTGAAAATTTAACTCATTCCTCCCTGCCTGCAGCCTGCAGCCTGCCTGCCTGCAATCTGCGCAACTAGGAACACTTATACATACTGACCTGCTGTTCAGTGAGTGGCCTGGCCTGCACACAAAAAAAAGAAAAGAAAAAACTGTACTATACTGCGTACTGCACTGTACTGCACTGTACTGTACTGTACTGTACTGTACTGTACTGTACTGTACTGTACTGTACTGTACACTCAACCTAGTGACATCATCTAGCACTGGCTTAGTTGGTGAAAATCTGAAATGTTGTTCATCTTTCTAGCAAATCTAGATACATTTCAGACTTGAAAGTCTTGTCTGAGGTGAAATGCAATATAGTCATTATGATCAAATGTTATGTCCTCTAGTGCTCAATTCAGATTTTTTGCTCAGATCAGATTTTTGTGTGGCTGTTCTCATGATCTTTTTAAAAGTGGCCAATATGAGATTCCAGTGTGAAGTGACCTGCATGCGGCTGACAACTGGGTTTATCACCTAAAACAGCGTCAGCTCTTTGTAAAACAGGCAGGTGATCCGACCACAACGTTGGTTTGAGACTTTAGCTTCGTTGAACTTTGCTCTTATCTTTTCTCTGACACTGCTGCCACATTCCTCTGTGGCTCTGTTCAGCCATTTCTTTCCATTAGGGCTGCAACTAACGTTTATTTTCATAATCGATTATTCTGTCGATTATTTTCTCGGTTAATCGATTAGTTGTTTGGTCTATAAAATGTCAGAAAATGATGACAAATATCATTCAGTGTTTCCCAAAGCCCAAGATGACTTCCTCAAAATGTCTTGTTTTTTCCACAACCCAACGATATTAGAGGAGTAAAGAAACCAAAAAATATTCGCTTTTAAGAAGCTGGAATCAGAGAATTTTGCCTTTTCTCTTAAAAAGTTACTCAAAACGATATTGATTATCAAAATAGTTGTCGATTAATTTTCTGTCGATCGACTAATTGATTAATCGATTAATCGTGCATCGTTGCAGCTCTACTTTCGATATGCTTTCAAACACAGACCGGTTACGATACGACCCCTCAAGTTTTGCTGCAGAGACGTGTCACCCCAAATACATTGACTTGTTCCATCGCAAGGTGTTTGTAATGGCAGAATGACTTCCTTGGCCCTCAGCCAGCGTAGAATAGTGACGAATGTCAATCTAGAGCAGGGATGTCAAAGATACGGCCCGCGGGCCGGATCCGGCCCGCGGGCAGGTTTCATCCGGCCCGCGAGATGTTTTGGAATATATATATATATATATATATTTTTTTTTTTTTTTTTTATATTATTATTATTAAATTCGCACCCCATTATCATGAACTACGTGTGGCTAATAAGCAAGCTAAGAGTTCATTCATAAGTTAATTAACCTGCACTACAAGGAAGTATGTCAGTAGGTCATCGGTGTAAACAAAGCCGCCATGATGCCACGCTGGAATTGAATCGCGCATTCAGCTACCTACCAAAAAACAAAAGAATCAACAAGATCAGGCGCGGACTGCATAATCGGGCACGTCGGGCAAATGCCCGGTGGCCTGGCCTGGCCTGGCCTGGCCTGCAAAAAAATAAAAAATAAATAAATTGTGCCCGCAGTCAGGCCACTCACTGAACAGCAGGCCAGACGCCGCCTACTGGTTTACTAGTGGTTTTATTACTTTATTCAGGGTTAAAGTGGGTGCATCTCATTGTAAAATTGGACTTGGCCCAAATTGGGCTTCAAACGGCCCAAATTGGGCTTCAAACGGCCCAAATCGGGCTTCAAACGGCCCAAATCTGGCTTTAAACGACCCAAATTGGGCTTCAAACGGCCCAAATCTGGCTTCAAACGGCCCAAATTGAGCTTTAAACGGCCCAAATTTTTTGGGCCGCGCGTCGGCCCGTATCGGCCTGGCCTGCTTGGTATCTAATGCCCGGCCTGAATTATGATCCCAGTCCGCCCCTGAACAAGATGCTGTCGAAAAAGAGAAAGGTTGACACGGAATGCAGGCAGTTTCAAGAGAAATGGAAAGAGCAGTATTTATTTTGTGAAGTAAATGGGTAAATGAGTCGAATTGATTTTAGTTAAAAAAAAATCCGGCCCCCATGAGGTCTCAGTTGAACAAATCCGGCCCTCTACCTAATATGAGTCTGACACCCCTGATCTAGAGTGACGTACAGTAAAAGTCGCATTCCAAAAAATCAGATGTGAATCTGAGTTAAATCCACAGATGAAAGTGATCCAGTCAGATTTGAAAAGATCAGATTCCATGTGATTTGTACTGTTCACACAGTCGTGAATAAAACAGATAGACAGAATAAAACTTGTAAACACAGCCTCAAACTCTCCACAGAAACACAGGATAATATGATGATGAAAGCACATTAGAATCAGTACATGCTAAGCACTCACCCAGTGTAGCAAGTTGGATTCAGAAAGGAGTCCATCCTTCAGCAGTGGACTTTTCTCCTCTTCCTCATCCTCTTCAAACAGAGAGTGGTCTTCAGAGAACGTCAGCTGCTTCTAAAGCAGAGGGCAGAGACAGTACCCAGGTTACAACAGTGACTACGTTTACTGGGGGTGGGGGTGCAGGTAGAAACAGCAGAGTTTCTGTTGAGAGTAAACAGAGCAGACCTGACTCTATTCTTACCAGCATCATCTGGTCCATATGAAGCTTGCTGCTGAAAAGTTTGGCGTTGCGATATTTGCGCATATCCAAAAACCTGATATCAAAGTTCTTCATATTAAAAGTAGGCTACGTTAGGCCAGAGTCAGAGTTGTACAAGTTGCGTCATCTCCATTCACTCCAATGGACTTTTATTTTTATTTTATATTTCACCTCGCAAGCATTTTGGACTTCCGTGGGCACCACTCTCTTTAAATAAATCACTCTGGGTTAGGCATGTTTCTCATCTCCTCCCGATCAGAAATGTGGGCTTTTCTTTTCACATGCCAGAGATGATGGATTATATGATTATATCCCCTCTTAGTGCTTCTAGTATACATCAGCTGACCGCAAACAGGCAAGATAGGTTGCAAGCTGCATAAAAAACCCTGATTGAGACGCATATTCCGAATGTGCACATGACCAGTGTTACTGTGTGTCTGCAGAGTCGTAGTGATGTAAACATAGTCAGTGTTACTGTGTGTCTTCAGAGTCGTAGTGACCCTCCCACACATGTAAATAGTCAGTGTTACTGTGTGTCTTCAGAGGAAATCCCTCCTAAAACTAAATTCACCTTATGAGCCAGGACAGATCAAACAGTATCTATAAACACACAGCAGTTTCTCTCCCACAGCTACAAACGAGACAGAATGAGTTGAATGGGACAGTTTACAGATATGGAGCCTAACATCTCAACTTTTACCACTGCTTCAATATTCTGCCTACAAACTTCTTCCACTAAAATACAACACAGGAGGCCATACAGTGTGTGTGTGTGTGTGTGTGTGTGTGTGTGTGTGTGTGTGTGTGTGTGTGTGTGTGTGTGTCCAAGCTAACAATGTGAACCAATTCTAACCAAAGTTATCACATTATTAAACAGAATGCTGCTTGGTGCATTAACATTATTTGTATGGAAAATTAACCAGAAACTATCAACGATTTGTCTTAAATCAGTGGTTCTCAAACTTTTTTCACATCAAGGACCCCTAAACTGACACAAATTATATCCATTTGATATGATTTTGTCCCAGGGTCCCCCATCTGATACGATTTTTGTAGAGGTTTTATCACGAGGGTTGCCACTCTTTTGTAATGATAGATTTCAAGCACTTGTCAAGGACAGCAACTATTTCAAAGTTAAAATCAGAGATGCACTTATGTATGTATGTATGTATGTATGTATGTATGTATGTATGTATTAATTTATGAATAATTTATTTATTTATTTGTTTATTTATTTATGCACTTGTGCATTTATTTACATAAATTGCAGTGGTACTTTGATTACTAAATGTGATACAGCAGAGGGAAATGGCAAACCTTAACCCCATATGTTATTTATATTGTTTGGAATGAGTTAAAGACACTATATATATGAAGCCATGGAGCTGTTAAACTAAGACCCATGCATGTTGCTCTCTGCAAAGTGCAAGCTTCCTGTTACTGCATCCTTCCTGTGTGGTGGCTGCTTGGTGGGCTACTCTTCTTTTTTAGACTTCACACTAGTTGTTTTTATGTCCGTGTCTTTTAGACAGCAGGAAATACACGAGTGTTCCTTCATGTTCAACAGTTGTGCAGAGATGACACAGCTTTCTGTGTTAAAGGCTAAATCCTTGATCCAAATAGGAGTATATAGGCTCACCACAGAAAGACAGAAGAGAAGAATGGATTTTAGTTTCAGATCATGAAGTATGTGCTTTGTGTTTCATTAATGTGACTTAAAAGGCTGCATTTGAATGTGTCTGGTTGGTGAAAGTAGAAACAACAGCTTTAATACACAGGAGGCACTTCATATAAAAACACATGTTCGTCTGTATTTAATACACAGGAGGCACTTCATATAAAAACACATGTTAGTCTGTATTTAATACACAGGAGGCACTTCATATAAAAACACATGTTAGTCTGTATTTAATACACAGGAGGCACTTCATATAAAAACACATGGTAGTCTGTATTTAAAACACAGGAGGCACTTCATATAAAAACACATGGTAGTCTGTATTTAATACACAGGAGGCACTTCATATAAAAACACATGGTAGTCTGTATTTAATACACAGGAGGCACTTCATATAAAAACACATGGAAGTCTGTATTTAATACACAGGAGGCACTTCATATAAAAACACATGGAAGTCTGTATTTAATACACAGGAGGCACTTCATATAAAAACACATGGTAGTCTGTATTTAATACACAGGAGGCACTTCATATAAAAACACATGTTAGTCTGTATTTAATACACAGGAGGCACTTCATATAAAAACACATGGAAGTCTGTATTTAATACACAGGAGGCACTTCATATAAAAACACATGTTAGTCTGTATTTAATACACAGGAGGCACTTCATATAAAAACACATGGTAGTCTGTATTTAATACACAGGAGGCACTTCATATAAAAACACATGGAAGTCTGTATTTAATACACAGGAGGCACTTCATATAAAAACACATGGACGTCTGTATTTAATACACAGGAGGCACTTCATATAAAAACACATGTTCGTCTGTATTTAATACACAGGAGGCACTTCATATAAAAACACATGGAAGTCTGTATTTAATACACAGGAGGCACTTCATATAAAAACACATGTTAGTCTGTATTTAATACACAGGAGGCACTTCATATAAAAACACATGGTAGTCTGTATTTAATACACAGGAGGCACTTCATATAAAAACACATGGTAGTCTGTATTTAATACACAGGAGGCACTTCATATAAAAACACATGGTAGTCTGTATTTAATACACAGGAGGCACTTCATATAAAAACACATGGTCGTCTGTATTTAATACACAGGAGGCACTTCATATAAAAACACATGGTAGTCTGTATTTAATACACAGGAGGCACTTCATATAAAAACACATGGAAGTCTGTATTTAATAAACAGGAGGCACTTCATATAAAAACACATGGTAGTCTGTATTTAATACACAGGAGGCACTTCATATAAAACACATGGTAGTCTGTATTTAATACACAGGAGGCACTTCATATAAAACACATGGTAGTCTGTATTTAATACACAGGAGGCACTTCATATAAAAACACATGGTCGTCTGTATTTAATACACAGGAGGCACTTCATATAAAAACACATGGTAGTCTGTATTTAATACACAGGAGGCACTTCATATAAAAACACATGGTAGTCTGTATTTAATACACAGGAGGCACTTCATATAAAAACACATGGTAGTCTGTATTTAATAAACAGGAGGCACTTCATATAAAAACACATGGTAGTCTGTATTTAATAAACAGGAGGCACTTCATATAAAAACACATGGAAGTCTGTATTTAATACACAGGAGGCACTTCATATAAAAACACATGTTAGTCTGTATTTAATAAACAGGAGGCACTTCATATAAAAACACATGGTAGTCTGTATTTAATACACAGGAGGCACTTCATATAAAAACACATGTTAGTCTGTATTTAATACACAGGAGGCACTTCATATAAAAACACATGGTAGTCTGTATTTAATAAACAGGAGGCACTTCATATAAAAACACATGGTAGTCTGTATTTAATAAACAGGAGGCACTTCATATAAAAACACATGGTAGTCTGTATTTAATACACAGGAGGCACTTCATATAAAAACACATGTTAGTCTGTATTTAATACACAGGAGGCACTTCATATAAAAACACATGGTAGTCTGTATTTAATACACAGGAGGCACTTCATATAAAAACACATGGTAGTCTGTATTTAATACACAGGAGGCACTTCATATAAAAACACATGGTAGTCTGTATTTAATAAACAGGAGGCACTTCATATAAAAACACATGGTAGTCTGTATTTAATACACAGGAGGCACTTCATATAAAAACACATGG
This sequence comes from Poromitra crassiceps, assembly GCF_964638095.1. Lineage (NCBI taxonomy): Eukaryota > Metazoa > Chordata > Actinopteri > Beryciformes > Melamphaidae > Poromitra > Poromitra crassiceps. The sequence goes on from NC_139625.1 coordinate 1,661,598, forward strand.
TAGTCTGTATTTAATACACAGGAGGCACTTCATATAAAAACACATGGTAGTCTGTATTTAATACACAGGAGGCACTTCATATAAAACACATGGTAGTCTGTATTTAATACACAGGAGGCACTTCATATAAAACACATGGTAGTCTGTATTTAATACACAGGAGGCACTTCATATAAAACACATGTTAGTCTGTATTTAATACACAGGAGGCACTTCATATAAAACACATGGTAGTCTGTATTTAATACACAGGAGGCACTTCATATAAAACACATGGTAGTCTGTATTTAATACACAGGAGGCACTTCATATAAAACACATGTTAGTCTGTATTTAATACACAGGAGGCACTTCATATAAAACACATGGTAGTCTGTATTTAATACACAGGAGGCACTTCATATAAAACACATGTTAGTCTGTATTTAATACACAGGAGGCACTTCATATAAAACACATGGTAGTCTGTATTTAATACACAGGAGGCACTTCATATAAAAACACATGGTAGTCTGTATTTAATACACAGGAGGCACTTCATATAAAACACATGTTAGTCTGTATTTAATACACAGGAGGCACTTCATATAAAACACATGGTAGTCTGTATTTAATACACAGGAGGCACTTCATATAAAAAGCCAGCCGTTAAGCCAGCCGTTAAAGGTGTGGCTAATGTGTGAAAACTGGATCATAGCTTCAAAATTCAAAAATACTCTTCTGATGGTTTCTGTTGTGTTGTTCGTTATGTTTGTTTGTTTGTTTTGAGTGAGTGGGTTTCTCTCTTTTGGGTTTTTTGATGTTTTGGTGTTGTTCCTTGTAAATGATTTAGGAACCGTTCCTTCTGTTTTGTAAACTGAAGAGGTTAATAAAGTAGTTTTTGAAATTCAAATTCTCCCTCTCTCTTCCTCTCTGCCCCCTCTTTCTCCCTCTCTCTGTCTCTCTCTCTCTCTCAGTTGAGAGACACCAAATCGTTGTCAACTAGCAACAAAGAAAGCCCCCTGTTGTGTCACCTCACGTCACCTTTGTGTGACTGGGCCAAAAAGTTTCTCCTGAACTACTCCTCATGTCAGATAACTCTCCACTAAAAGGTATTATTATAACTAACCATCAGTTTCCATGACAGTTTCCAGTGGATTTTACTTTCCTGGTTCCATTAAGGGTTTTCCAACATGCTAGTGTTCATGTTCAAATGTAAATCTGCTAAAAGTAGAAGTGTTTTTGTTTGTGTGTCTTCTTATTGGACCTTATGTGTCTGTCAATAAAGAGTTGATTGATTGATTGATTGATTGATATAGTTAGTAATTAGTTGTGTTACGTTCTAGCAGCTAGCAATGCTAACAGGAGGCTTTCTGACCATTTCTTAACAAAAACACCAGACTGTAAAATAAGGCTAATCACACTAGTTCAACATGTATGATGTGGAAATTGTCTTTTCCAGTCTTATAAACCAGTTTGCTCTCACTGACTTGCTGCTTTAAGCCAGACCGGGCTGATGAAGACAAATATGAAAGATAAAACAATACAGACATTAAAATACAAGAAAGTCACAGAATATAAAGTGCAATGTAGGCTACATAACATCCGTGTGTGGTGCTGTGCTGTGTAGTTTGTCAAAACTCCACAAATCTCTTACAAAATGGCACACAGGACTAAAAACCATGTTGTCTCTTCTCTAAACGGATTCTTTCCACCAAAACAATTCACACAGCTAATATATGTTTACGTCTTACAGAGCATCAATTTTCACACTGCTGTGATCAATTTAAAACACGCCCATCAAAATAGTGTTCATGTATGTTTTGGCTTCATGAGGCCATGTTACATAATCAAATGCATACAATTATGTGGGAAATCTGGGAATAGTAATAATAATAATAATAATTGTCCCAAAATAGCATTTATTATATTTGATTTGATGCAACACAAATGTTACAGCACCTATTTTAGCAAAACTGATTACAATGAGTAAGTCTACAAAGAAGAAAATGTTAAGACTTTCTGGGTATGTAATAATAAATCAGTGCACAGATACAAAAAGGTAACAAATTGAATATATATGTTACTGCAATACAAAATGTCCAGCTGACTGTAGAAGTCACCTGAGGCCTCATCATACTCTGACACATAATTGAAGTGTTTTTCCAGGTGAGTTTGTCCAGGTGAGACATGAGGGAGACCAGTTGGTAATCAGGGTGTTTTTGAAGGCCAGTGTTTTAAAGCTGATCAAAGTGTGCTAAATGATGCCATTTGTGTTTAGAGTTTTGCAAAAAATGTGATTTAAAATTATATTTGGGTGAGAACAATGAGATTGTTCTTAGAGTTTAGCAGTTTGGAGTCATGCTGTTGATACATGAGCTTCAATTTTTCAGAATGGTCTGCATAGGACTATGAAATAAGGCTAATCACACTAGTTCAACATGGTGTTGTGGACTGTAAATTCATAATTAATTCCTACTTAACACTCCTATTTGTGTATGTATTGTATATATTGGACTGCACTTGCAATGTTGTGACTTGTCTTTTAGATATTTTCCTTTTATCTCTGAATATTGATATGACCACTGCATACTTAAGACACTGAGACAGACAGACTGAGCCAAGGAAGACAAGTATGAAAGATAAAACAATACAGACGTTAAAATAAATCAAATGTCACAGAAAATGAAATGCAAAATAAAACAATGTGATCAAAAGACAGTGACATCTCAAACAGAAGAATATAACTTCATGCTCCACCTCAGCAGGAAACGTGTCATTTTGTGACATCAGACAGATTTTAGAACCTCTCTCTCTCTCTGTCATTGAATTTTGAAGCCATATAAATGTCTCCTTCACGTGTGTTCACTGTAGATGATGTGGTTAATGTCTCTATCTAGTGGACAAACAGCAGAACTACATTACATTAGATACAATTTACAGGTACCGTCCTACAGAATAGTGATGCTATATCTTACCGTACTGTATGTACAGTGTTATTGACAGTGGACAGCAACATATACAGATTATTATTATTGTATAAACGTATAAATTAAATATGCTACATAGGGGGTGAAGTGGACAGAGAAAGGGGGAGTGTGTATGTAGGGGTTGTATATGTATTGACAAAATATGTACAGCTGGTTGTATGTACTGTACATTATAAATATAGTAGTCTGAAATGTGTACAGTTGGTTATACTGTATGTACAAATCAATATAAATCTGAACACATCACATGATCTGTGGAGTCTCTGCCTCAGACCTGGGCCCCGTTCCAATACCCATACTTCCATACTATTTAGTAGGCAAAAAAAGAATTAGTATGTCCCAATACATAGTATGTCAGATGCAGTATGCCAAGAGTACCAGGATGTTGTACTACATCAGCTCCTATTTCGGAGTATGCATCGATGCATGCTTTGTCAGCCAATCTTCCCCACAATCCTTTGCGCAGCAGGAAGTTACATCTTCTTCTTCTTCTTCTAATGTTTTATGGCGGTTGGCAAACAACTTTTTGTGCATTACCGCCACCTACTGGAGTTACGTCGCACTGACTGAGCTGCGTGTTCATGAATGAGATAATTAACTTTAAGAAAGCCTTGAAATATGTTAAAACCAAACAAGCATGGAGTGTGTACCAAAACATGCATATCTTGATTCCTGTTTAGAACTCTGACTTAATGTTTTTGCTTTATTTATTTTATTTTGTTTATTTGATTGTCTGTTCCAATTTTGTAAATGTTTAGTCTGAATTTTTTGTATAATGTACTGTTTGTTACTGCCAGACTTTGTTTATTGAATAAAAATAAATAAAAATAAAAAAAACTCAAATGTGGCGCTGTGGACGTCGGCGGAAGTGAGCAAGAGGTCGGAGTTCAGGAAGCTCACGTGACGACAGATGTAGTGTGTCCCAGTATGCATTTTGCATGCATGCTGCACACTACAATCCATACTATGTGAGGGCAGCGGCAGTACATACTACAAGAAAGAAGTACAAGTATGGGTATTGGAACGCAGCCCTGGTTTGTGGCCTCAGGTTAGAGCACTTTGATGTTTCCAGACCTTAACAGTGAAGTAATGAGGAAGTGACCTCACCCTTAGATCAAATGTTCACAGACAGTCAGAGCTGAGGAAGGAGAGTTAAGAATGGCCTCAACCTCACAGAGAATGGTATGAAAGCGCTCGTCATCCAGAGACTGCTGCTTGAGGATTGAGTACAGCACCTTCCTAATGAGGCGAATAATCCGCTCCCATGCGCCACCATGGTGGGATCCAGCAGGGGGATTAAAGCTCCATGCTATACCTTTTTGCAGTAAAGCACTCTGTATCTTGTTGTGATTCAGGTTTTCAAGGGCTTCCCTCAGTTCTCTTTCAGCGCCTATGAAATTCGTTCCATTGTCGGATCTTATATGAGAAACTTGTCCTCTGCGACACACAAAACGACAAATGGCATTTATACAAGAATCTGTGTCCAGGGAATAGGCCACCTCAAGGTGTACTGCCCTGCTGGTCATACAGGTAAAGACAGCTCCATATCTTTTAACCAGACTGCGGCCTCTTTTTACTTCAATTGGTCCAAAGTAGTTCACTCCTACTTTGGTAAAGGGTGGCAAATCTGGCAAAATCCTTTCCACTGGCAAGTCAGCCATTTTTTGTTCTCCAACTCTGCCTTGAAGGCGACAACAGACAACACAGTGTTTGATGACTGTTCTGCTGGCTGAATTAGCGTTGGTGATCCAATATTTCTTGCGAAGAACAGATAGCATGTGATTTCGTCCTGCATGCCCTGTTTGCTTATGAATGTGTTGTAAGAGGAGTTTAGATATGTGTTGATCCTTGGACAGGATGATGGGATATTTCACTTCATCCGGCATAGCTGCTTTCCTCAGCCGCCCTCCTACCCTCAACAGCCCATCCTGAAGGACTGGGTCCAGCTTGCAGATGTCACTGCCCTTTGTCACACATTTTCCACTTTCCAAAGTGGAGATTTCCTTTTGAAATCTCTCTCGTTGACAAAAGTGAATGATTGCCGTTTCTGCTTTGGAAAGATCGTTTGGAGTTAATGCGTGAACCTTGATCCTTGATCTGTTTTTCTCCATCTCTTCTTCAACTCTTTCTGACAGTGTGCTGGAGCTCTTATCTTTACAGAGAGAGGCTTGGATAGACTTTCTCTGTCCTCTCAGTTCCAGAAGTACGTCCTTGAACTTCAGAAACCATGTGACTGAAATTTTCAGTTTAGTCCAATCTGAAAAGTAGTGCAACAACTTGCTGGTAGCACACTGTGTCTCAGTGCAGATGGAAGCACTGACTATAGTGTCTTTCTTTACCTCTGGGTCATCCACTGAGATGGACAGCTGTTCCATGCTGGTCTTTGGCCAATCCTCTTCTTTATTCAGAAGAAACTCTGGTCCCTTTAACCATATGGTTTATTTTCAAGGAAGCCTATGGCGGACAATCCTCTTGAAGCTTCATCAGCAGGATTCAATTTAGTTCCAATGTGTCTCCATTGAGTAATATCTTATCACAGCCACTCTGTTTGCCACAAATGTATGAAATCTCTTCGTTTCATTGGTCACATACTTCAACACAGTCATGCTGTCAGTCCAGAAACATGATGGTGTCAAATCAAGTTGCAACTCTTTCCTGAGCATGTTGTCAACTCTCACAGCCAGCACAGCGGCCGCAAGCTCGAGTCTGGGAATCGTGGTTTGCTTTAGCGGGGCCACTCTAGACTTTCCGAGCATGAATGAGAGGTTTACGTCGTTAGAGCCATTCTCCAACCTCAAGTAGGACACAGTCCCTATCCAAATTCACATGCATCGGAAAAGTGATGCAACTGTGCATGCCTAAGTTGACCAAAGTCTTGTGGCTTGATGCATCGGCTCACCTTCAGCACTGACACTCGATGTAGATTTGACAGCCATTCTGACCATTGCTGTGAGAAGGATTGAGATATCTTGTCATCCCAGCCAACCTTTTGTTTGCACATTTCCTGCAGCAGTAGTTTGGGAGGGAGAGTAAATGGTGACAGAAATCCGAGAGGGTCATAGATGGAACTAGGGATGTTCATCAATTATCGAAAATCGATAATCGATCGTTAAGGATTGGAATCGATCCTGTGGCATTTGGATCGATTTTTTAATTATTACATTTTTTTTTTTTTTTTATTTTTTTTGGGACTAGGTTTGGGTGGAATTCGTTCCTCCTCGCCCCACTCCATTGCACAGCCGACTAACGTGAGGTGGAGCTTCATATAGTCTCTAGTTTTCTGGCTGGGCACGGGCCTTTGTGCCAACAAAACTGTTTTAAACATGGGAAATTCACACCGGCATGCGCCGGGGACAGCAGTGTTGGAGAGGAGACACATTGAAATAAAGAGTTCATTGAGGAGAACACGTTGTCTTTCGTATTTTCTGCCATAGGCATTCATTTTGTAAAAAAAAAAAAAAAAAAAATTGAAAAAATTGAAAATTTTCTAAGTATTAATAAAATCGATGATCGATAATTGATCGTTAATATTAACCGATTATCGATTTTGGAAAATTTTCTAAATGAACATCCCTAGATGGAACTAATGACTGACAAAATGCCCCGTCTTGTGTGAGGACGTTCTTCCACAGAGATTTTGAACGTGAACGCATCAGTTTCTACACACCAGTGCAGCCCAAGAGCTCTCTCAACAGGCAAAAAGTCTTTGTCCAGATTGAGCTCCTTAGTCGCCTTAGATCTATGGTCTTCGGGAATACTTGCCAGGACTGCACGGCTGTTGCTCATCCATTTTGAAAGCTGGAATCCTCCCTTGGAGCATGCAGCGGTGAGATTTTTTACCAGCTGTAATGCTTCAGGTACGGTGGGCACGGATTTCAGACAGTCGTCCACATAGAAGTTCTGGCGAATGGTGTTCAGTACTTCTGGCTGGAAGTGGTTACGGTTGTCCTCAGCAACTCTCCTCAGGGCATAGTTAGCACAACTTGGTGATGATGTTGCTCCAAAGAGATGCACCTTCATCCTGTAGTCAACCAAGTTCTGTGTCATGTCGCCATTTGGCCACCAGAGGAAGCGTAGAAAGTTGACATGTTCTTGAGACACTTTCACCTGGTGGAACATTGCTGTAATGTCTGCCATTAGAGCGATTGGTTCCTGCCTAAACCTCGTGAGGACGCCAAACAGGGAATTGGTTAGGTCAGGTCCTTGTAGTAGCTGATTGTTCAGGGATGTTCCTTTAAAGCTGGCTCCACAATCAAACACTACTCGCAGGCAGGGGCGGAGCGACCCTATCAGCCCAGAGGGGGCGAAGCTCTTAGGGGGGCCCCATCAAAAAAAAAAAATTTTTTTTTTTTTTTTTTTTTTTTGAAGGCCAGGCCAGGCCGCAGGGCCGGTTCCAGAACAAGATGACTAGGGGTGCATCCTAGATAGGAAGGGGTGCAGATGCCCGGCCGAAGGCCGGGCCCGCCCGAAAAATTTGACATGTTATTTTACTAAAAATAATGCATTTGACCATCATTTCAAGTAGAATGATACCACCCAAGCAAGAATATTTCAAGTGTTTCAAGTGCTGTACTGAAATATTTGGACCATATAATGATAATACAATTATCTCAACCTTAAAAGGTTACATATAGGTGCCAAAAAGCCATAAAATCACATCAAAGAACAAAGAAAAACAACAACTATAATTCAAGTTTAAACAGTAAGTGTGCAGCTGTAGCATTTATAAAAAAAAATTTTTTTTTTTTTTTTTTACTTTTCAACTGAGCATGCAGACAAATAAGGGTGCAATGCATGCTTTTGCACCCCCGTAGAACCGGGCCTGCCAGGCCGCGAAGAAAAATGTGCCTTTTTTGCATGTTTGAATCGGTTTTAGCCATATTTAGTGGAATATCTCATTTTAAACACACCAATGTTATTGTCTATTGATTGAATTCCTCTCAGACTCACACCACTGACTTTATTAAATAAAGTAATTTTAAGTCACAACTGTAAAATAGCTGATAGCCCCTATATCCGAAAACACAATTTGTCACTCATTGAGCCAAGTAATATTATGTCCAAGAAAGACTACAGTGAAGCCACTTTACAGACAAGCTTGTTCTGAAGAAGAAAAATAAAAACACAGGTTGCCAGCCAGGTGGCCTGGCCTGCAAAAAAAAAAAAAAAAAAAAATTTTTTTTTTTTTTTTTTTTGATGGGCCCCCCTGACGAGTGGGCCCGTGGCGGCCGCACCCTCTGCCCCGGCGTACGCTCCGCTACTGCTCGCAGGGTTTTCTTTTTGGGATGATACACCCCGTGATGTGGAATGTACCATACGTTGCCATTAGTACAGTTCAGCTGATGTTGAGGTACCTGCTCAGCGTACCCATTTGTTATAACATCAGTAAGGAAGTGTGTATACTCTTGTTGATACTCCTTACTGCGTTCAAACTTCCTTTTCAAACTCATGGCACGCTGTTCAGCAATAGCACGATTGTTTGGAAGTATGACATCATCAACTTTGAAAGGCAGATTGAGACAGTAGTGATTATCTGTGAGTTGAATGGATTCCTCCATTATCTGCAAAAACCTCAGGTCTTCTCTTGACATGCCAACTTCATCAGAAGACTTCTCATTAAAATCTTGATTATACTTGCCAATCAACAGATCCTCTACTCTGGCGAGGGAAATTCTGTTGACAGTGGCTGCAGGGCAGCTTCTCTTCCCAGAGCCACTTTCACCTCCTCTCAATGGACCATTCACAACCCATCCAAGCAGGGTTCGAATGGCGTAGGGTCCATCATCACAGCTGTTAATTATCTCCCATGGTTCAAGAAGCCTTGGGGCATTGGTGCCAATCAACAAGTCCACTTTGGCGTCAAGATGGGGAATTTTGATATTTTCAAGATGAGGCCATCTTCTGATGTCTTCCTGAGTTACAATGTTGTCTTTGGTGACAGGCATGCTCCTTTGAGTATAGGCATCAGGGAGCTCGAAGTACCGGTCACTGTTGTAACTAGAGACCTCTAATCCAGTCACGACAAAGGTGTTCACAGTATTCTCCTGGCCCATGGTACAGAGAAATATGCTTGTTTTAGTGCCATTTAAATTCAGCTTCCTCATCAGATGTTCTGTACAAAAAGTGGCATCACTTCCTGGGTCCAAGAAGGCATATGTTTCAAAGATGATATTTCCACTTTTTGCCTTGACTTGTATTGGTACAATGGAGAGAACTCAGTCTTCTTTCCCGGCCCCAGTACGATTACATGTCTGCTGAGTCACAGAGGCACTGCTTAGTGTTTGCACTTCAGATGTTTTAGGCTTAGCTGTGATGTGGAGTATTGTGGGATGCTTGAGGCTGCACACACTGCAGGTGTTGCGATTTTTACAATCTTTGCTAATGTGTCCAGGTTGTAAACAGCCAAAGCAAATTCCATTCTCTCTAAAGAGATCAATCTTTTCACGGTGGGCCATCTTCTTGAGCTGTGCACATTGCTCCAGAGTATGACCACCTTTACATACACAACAAATAACAGCCTTGCCCTTGAATGAAGTAAAAGTACTGCGAGTGCGAGCCTGCTGCGCTGTAGACCTTGTATCTTCAGAGGTGTTGACGGCTGCTACAGTGGCACGGCTTCTTTCTTTGCTGAAAGATTTTGGCATGAATTTGTTTTTGACCGAGTTGTAAGGCTGTGGTTCTTGTAAACTGCCAAACAACGGGTCAGAGAGAATTTTCACCTGTCGCTCAATGAAGTTGACCAGGTCAGGGAACATGGCTCTGTAGCCCCTGCGCTCCTGTAGCTCACAGGCAACAGTCCTCCACCTTTCCCGCAACTTGTATGGTAGCTTCATTGCGATCAGCCTGAGATTGGATGGCATGTTCATCTCTTCCATGTGCTGCAAACTTTGCATTATATTACAGCATCCTCGCAAAAACAATGAAAATGAATGCAGAGCAGTGACGTCCTCCGCCTTTGCTGTAGGCCAGCCCAGAGCCTTTTCCATGTATGCTTCTGCAATCTTTATTTCATTTCCAAAATGTTCTTTTATGAGATTCTTGGCTCTTTCATAGCCTGGCTCCTCCGGCATGTGGTAACAGCTTCTTACCAACTCCCTTGGCTGCCCCCTGGTGTATTGTTCCAGATAATATAGCCGGTCTTGATTATTGGTTGTTTTTCTTTCAATGCCTTGCTCAAAAGCTCTGATGAAAGATCCATATTGTAGAGGGTCTCCATCAAAAACTGGTATGGCTCTGGGTGGGAGAGATGCCAAATTTTGTTGTTGAACCAGTTGAGCAGTGATTTCAGTTTGGCATTGCATTATATTATCATAGCTCTGTCCTGTGTTTCCACCTGTTGTAGAGAAGCCGTGTCCAGGTTGCTGCTTTGGGAGCTGTTGCTGCTGTACTTGTCTTGGAGAGAAGTTGTGTACAGGCTGCTGCTGTGTTTGCTGCATGGAAGGAAAGCTGTGTGCAGCTTGCTGTACTGAAGGCAGTTGTGGAAGTGGCTGCTGTTGTGTTTGCTGTGCTGAAGAGGAGCTGTGTGCAGGTTGCTGCACTGAAAGTGGCTGTTGTGGTTGCCATGTAGAGAAGCTGTGTGCAGATTGCTGCATTGAAGGCGGTTGTTGTGGTTGTAGAAGTGGCTGTTGTTACGTTTGCTGTGCTGAAGAGGAGCTGTGTGCAGGTTGTTGCTTTGACAGCTGTTGCTGCTGTACACGCCAGTTGTCTTTAGGGCGTGCACCACCTAAAAATGCTGAATGAGTTTGTTGTACCGGTGGAGCTAAGAGAGGTAGGCTTGTATGTTGTGCCTGCTTTTTCTTCTCTCTGCTGCAGTATGAGTTCATGCCATCTTTAGATGATCCCCTGCTGGCTCTTCCCACTTGGCTGGATTCCAACACATAGCAGCAGGCTAGCTGCTCCGGTGGACATGGTGCATAGACGGATTATGACTTCACGGGCCCCTGGGCATGCCCCCCTCACGGCCCCCCCCCCCTCACAGCGCCCATGCGCATTATTACGGCCAGTCGGCCAGACTAATAACTAAGACACACATTCACCTGCATCTCAACAGGATTTACAGCACAGCCAAGCCACCTGAACACTCAAAGCCAACATGGCACAGCACAATCACATATAGCTACTGTAGGCTATTCAATTCACCTGTATCCAACACAGGATTTACAGCGCAGCAACCAGCGGGTCTCAGCCGACACACCACATTAACAACGTAGGCTACACTCCAACACAAATAAGAGATGTTTTAGCCACCTCTAACAAAATCAAAGTAAAAAAAACAATAGGTGTCACACATGTTAGCAAAAACATAAATACTGTCTTTATAAGCATATAAAATAATCAGAAAGCAGTCTTACCTTATAGGTGTTTTTTCCTGACTCGGCTTCTTGCAAAATCATCCACGATGTCATTAAAATCCAGTGATTTGGTCAGTTCGCTCTCAATTGCCATGAGAGAAAGTGCTTTGAGGCGATGTTGTGTCATCTTAGTCCTCAATTCGTTTTTAATCCTGGACAGGACAGAGAATGACCGCTCCCCTTCGCAGTTGGTGACAGGCAAAGTCAGAAACAGCCGCAGCGCGACATAAACATTTGGAAACAGTGATTGCAGGCCACAATCTAAAATTATTTTCAGCAGTCCTTTTGCGCTTGTATCATCTTCAGCTTTAATAAATGATCTGAGCTGAATTAGTTCATCTCCTAAAGTGTCCTGTAGGTCGGATGGATATGCAGATGCCAGGACTTTAGCCTTTTCAATAATTACTGATGCGGATTCAGATTTGGCACAGAAAAGCACACTGAACAAACTGCACAGGTGCCCGTAGGCCTCCAGTCGGTGTCCGAGGCTCTGAATAAGCGTATTGTAATAATGCGCTCCCGGACCAGAAGGAAGGACGAAGGAGACAAAGATCGACTTGCAATTCCGTGCATTTATTATAGTTCTAGGTCTCTGTTAACAGGCTTAGACCTACAGCCACAACACCAAGAGCATTTACTAGCTATCTCTATCGTTAGCCGGCTATTCTGAGCCAAAAACACACTCTTTCCCGCCGACAAAATGGCTGCTTTCCGCTCAACCAATCCCCAGCGAGCTAGCCACCCCACATGACCCCATGTCCCCTTCAGGTGCGGTACTCTATTCACAGCCGCGTTCAAGTGCTGTGGGACACTCTCTAAAACACCCCCACAAACTGAACCCCACCCTCAGACAACCCCATGTTTACTGGCAACCCCACATCGCTACACAGCCCCCCCTTCTAAACAAACACTTGTCCCAAGTGGTACAGTAAACATGCACATCAACATTACACTACAAGTCTTTTTTTTTTTTTTTTTACAACAACACATAGTCCTGGTGACTCACTGGAGCCCTTCTCCGCCTCTGCGGCCTCCTCGACCCTGTGGTCCCCCCTTGGAGGGCCGCAGGGAGGGGACTAAAAGGGCTAACACTCCCTGTCCCGGGGGATTCCACCACAACGTCTCTCTGCGAGGGCGCTGGGCGGACAGCGTCCGTGGTGGGAAGACAATCCCCCCGGTAAGGGGCCAGCCGGTCCCGGTGCAGTGCCACCACCCTCCCCCCGAGTGACATTTGGACCCTGTACACCACCTCCCCCAACCTTTCCAACAGCTTACAGGGTCCTACCCAGTGACTGTCCAGCTTGGGGCACCGACCCTTCTTCCTCCTAGGGCTATAGACCCAGACCAGTTCCCCGGCCTGGAAATGCCTCCCCCTGGCCCTCACATCATAATTCCTCTTTTGCCTCCTACCCGCCTTCTCCTGTTGATCCCGAGCAAAGTTGTGGGCGGACTCCAACCGATCCTGGAGTCTCCTGGCATACTCTCTCCCCGGTGGAACGGCAGGAGTATCCGGCGGCCGACCAAATGCCACCTCTGCTGGGGTCCGGAGCTCCCGCCCCAGCATGAGCAGCGCAGGCATACAGGAGGTGGACTCCTGAACAGCGGACCTGTAAGCCATGAGGACAAGAGGCAGGTGGGTGTCCCAGTCACGCTGGTGCTCTGCTGTGAGGATGGCTACTTGCTTAGCCAGCGTCCGGTTAAACCTCTCTACGAGGCCATCACTTTGCGGGTGCAGTGCTGTGGTTCGTGTTTTCCTCGTGCCCAACCGCTCACAGAGAGTTGCAAACACCCACGACTCGAAATTCCTCCCCTGGTCGCTGTGGAGGGTCTCGGGCGCTCCGAACCTGCTGAACATTCCCTCCACCAGTGCATCCACCACCGTCCCCGCCTCTTGATCCGGCAACGCGTACGCCTCGGGCCACTTCGTGAAATAGTCCATGGCTACCAGGACGTAGCGGTTCCCCTTGTCAGAGCACGGAAACGGCCCCATCACGTCCACGGCTACCCTCTCCATGGGCGCCCCCGCGGCGAGTTGCTGGAGCAGGGCGTGTGACTGCCCTGGTGGGCCTTTGTGGGCTGCGCACAGGTCGCAGCGGCGACAAAAATCCTCCACGTCTCTTTGCATCAACCCCCAGTAAAACCCTTGACGGAGGCGGCGGATGGTTTTGTTCACCCCGAAGTGTCCCGCACCTGTGCTCCCATGGGAGCTTCTCATCACTGTCTCTCGGAGTGCTTTGGGCACCACCACCCGCCACCGGCTTTCCCCGGTGGCCGGCTCCTTCCAGGCCCTCTGTAGCACTCCTTCCTGTGTCCGCAGACACTTAAATTCGTGCCACATGTTCTTTGTGGCGGTGGCTGCCCCTGCCACCTCCTCCGGGGGTGGTCTCCGACCCTCCTCCACCCACTGCAGGACCGGCTGCAAAGCTGGGTCTTGCTCTTGCTGTGCTCTCCATTCAGCTGCTCCGATCACCCGCAGCTCTCTGCAGATCGGCCCCGCTTCTTCATGCATGGGGCACAGCCCTGCCTCTCCCCGGCGTTCCTCCTCCTGTGCATCTCTCTTGTCGCAGTATCGACACCCCTTTGAAGCGCAAGGACGTCTGGACAGGGCGTCAGCGTTCGTGTGGCGTGCCCCGGCCCGATGTACAATTGTGAAATTGTATGCTTGTAGCTTCTCCAGCCAGCGTGCTATCTGTCCCTCCGGCTCACGAAAGGACAACAACCACTGGAGAGCGGAGTGATCAGTCCTGATGGTGAATGGCATGCCGCACAGGTGGTATCTGAAATGCTTGACAGCCGCTACCACGGCGAGAAGCTCCCGGCGCGTGACGCAGTAGTTACGCTCAGCTTTGTTAAATGTCTTACTGAAGTAGGCCACTACTCTCTCTCCATCCGGCCCCTCCTGAGCCAGTACGGCGCCCATGCCCGTGTTGCTGGCGTCCGTGTCCAAGATGAACGGCAGGGCGGAATCTGGGGGTTTGAGGATGGGCGCCTCCGTCAACGCCTTCTTAAGGGCCTCGAATGCCTCCTGGCACTCCGGTCTCCAGACGAACGTTGCGCCCTTCTCCTTCAGGCGAAAGAGGGGCTCCGCGATGCCGGAGAACCCCCGCATGAACCTCCTGTAGTAGGAGGCGAGACCCACGAAGCTCTCCAGCTGTTTTTTGGTGGTGGGGGTGGGCCACTCTCTCACCGCCTGGATCTTCTCCTCTTGAGTGCTGATGCCCTCGCCCCCGATCTTGTGCCCCAGAAACTCCACCTCCCTCCTCATAAAATGGCATTTGTCTGGATGGAGTTTCAGGCCCGCCTCCCGTATCCTCTCCAGGACCCTCCTCAACGTCCCCAGAGCCGTATGGAAAGAACCCCCGTGTGTCAAGATGTCATCAAGGTAGACAACGCATTCCCGCTGAGGAATGCCAGCCAGCACCTTCTCCATTAGTCTCTCAAAAGTGGCTGGGGCGTTGCACAATCCAAAGCTGAGGACGCAGAACTGCCACAACCCCCTCCCCGTGCGGAAGGCAGTTTTTTGTTTGGCCTCGGGGCCTCGGGGCACCTGCCAGTAGCCGCTGCGCAGATCCAGCGAGGAGAACCATTCCGAGCCAGCCACCGTGTCCAGCGACTCGTCGACGTGGGGCATCGGGTATGAGTCCTTCTTGGTTACTTTGTTCACCTGCCTGTAATCCACGCAGAACCTCCTCTTGTTGCTCTTTTTTTTCTTCACCATCACAACCCCTGAGGCCCAGGGGCTGTCCGATGGTTCGATGATCCCTGCCTTTAGCATCTCTTCAATTGTCCTCTCTGACTCCTCCCGGTATGCCAGGGGGACTCTGCGGGCCGGCATCCTGCTGGGCCGTGCGTCCCCAGTGTCTTTCTGGTGTTGCACCAGGTGTGTGCGGCCTAGATCCTCATCCGAAAGGGCGAAACTGTCCTGAAACTCTATCAGCACTTGCCACAGCTCTTCTTGCTCCCCGGGCTCTAACCCGCTACGGTTTCGCTCCCACATCTCTCTTATCGCCGCCACCCTGTCCAACCCCCCGCCCGTCTTTGGCGCTACTAGCGAAGGGGGTCCCTGTGGCGTAAAGGAGGCTGCCGTTGCCGACAGGGGCTGGCTAGTGGCCGGGGGAAGGGGCTGATCGTCGGGGGAGGGGTTGAGGGGGAGTGAGGCTGGTGGCTCGGGGACATAGCCCTGCGGGATGCTAGGGCTGGTGGGGGGGGAGCTATCACTGACGGCCGGGGAAGCTGCAGCTTCCCCGCATGTCTCCGTAGTTCTCACTGCAAGTGGGCCTGTGCTCGGGGCTTGTGGGCAGGGCATCAACTTGACAGTGGGGCCGCCAGGGAAACACAGGGTGTTTTCCCCTAGGTTCATTATGCAGCGAGTAAACTTAAGAAAGTCTAAACCCAGTATGCAGTGCTCCTGCACATCTGCTACCCATACCAGGAAACTCACTGACAGTCCCCCCATGTTTATCATTACCCTCGCCCTTCCCTTCATGGGAGCCAACTCACCGGTCACTGTCCGCAGTTGCTTCACTGTAGACTCCCACCGCACTCCCTCCGGAACGAGTTCAGGATTCAGTATCGTTGCAGTGGACCCGGTGTCCACCAGGGCCACACACTGCACTCCTGCCAGGCTGACAGGGACATAGCATGACCCCAGGAGATTCCCAACCCTTGTCCACCCCACCACCATGTCCGAATCCGCGCCGTTCTCCGCTCCAGGGGAAAACTGAGTTTCACTCCTCCCGCCATTGGGCTCCTTCTGCCGATGACAGGGCAGCGTGGGACATGACGCCGGGGGCCCACTCCGTCCCTTCTACACGAGCCCCGCGCCGTTTCCCCGCCCCCTCGCACGCTTGCGGCAGTCTCTCGCCAGATGTCCCGGTTGGTTACACTCCCAGCAGCGCCTCACGTCCAGTTGCGGTGGTGCTGCACCGGGTGGAGATTGCAGCGACACAGCACGTATCAGCTCAGTTATCTGTCCTGTCAGCTTGTTCGCCCATGCTGGCTCCTCCTGGGCCGGGTTGTATTCCACTGTAGCCCTCACGGTGGGGGTGTCCCCCCTCGCGCCGTCCTCTGCGGCCGCCGCCCCCACGATTTCTCTCTCTGATGCTAGCTCCAACGCTTCCTGCAGCGTCCTTGGGCGTGCCAGCTCGGTCTGGGCGCGCAGCCAACCCGGGGTCAAAGCTCGAACAAACTGGTCCCTGGCGAGCTCACTCTGCACCTCTGGCAACATGTGTATATATGCCCTTCTTGATAGAGTCTCAATGTCATTAGCTAAAACACGCAGCGGCTCGCCAGGCTGTCGGCGCCTGTTACACAGTTCGGCGCGTTGTATGCTCGGCAGCTCACAATGCCCGAATCTCCTCTGCAGGGCCCCCACCAATGCTCCATAGTCCCCTCTTTCCCCTGGGCTTAGCAGTAGCAAGCATGCTAGCGCTTCATCCACTAGGCACGTAGCTAGTTTTATCCCTTTATCTTGCCTTGTCCAGCCCTCATCAGCAGCTATCAGTTCGAATTGGGCATGAAACGCCTCCCAACTATGTTTACCAGCGTACTTCTGCGTCTTGATGGGGAACCGTCCGCCTCGGCTGCTACTCCTCTCCGGCGCCAGCTGTACCGGGTCCTCCCCGGCTCCTGCTGCTCCGTGTACGGGTCCCTGTCTGTTAGAGGGGCCCGGTTCGGCTCCGGTCTCCCTCCGCCTGAGGCTCTCCTCCACCCGTCTGTAGCTCCCCAACAAGCCCTCCTCCGCAGCATTCGTCCTCGCGGACTCCCAGGCTTCTTCCTCGTCCATCTCTCTTCTCTCCCACTTTATCCTCGGCCGAGCTCCGTTCCGCTCCATTTTTCCGCTGTTATCGCGCGAGGCGAGCGGCCAATGTTCTTAGTCACTTGCTGACACCAATGTAATAATGCGCTCCCGGACCAGGAGGAAGGAGGAAGGAGACAAAGATCGACTTGCAATTCCGTGCATTTATTATAGTTCTAGGTCTCTGTTAACAGGCTTAGACCTACAGCCACAACACCAAGAGCATTTACTAGCTATCTCTATCGTTAGCCGGCTACTCTCATTCTGAGCCAAAAACACACTCTTTCCCGCCGACAAAATGGCTGCTTTCCGCTCAACCAATCCCCAGCGAGCTAGCCACCCCACATGACCCTATGTCCCCTTCAGGTGCGGTACTCTATTCACAGCCGCGTTCAAGTGCTGTGGGACACTCTCTAAAACACCCCCACAAACTGAACCCCACCCTCAGACAACCCCATGTTTACTGGCAACCCCACATCGCTACAGTATCTATGGCAACATTGAAGGTCTCTATCTGAAACTTGCGTCTGCCATCAAACTCAATATCCTGCTCTCCAGTCGCAGTCTCGTCAGCAAAAGTCTTGCGTTTCTTTTTGCGATGAGTGTCGTGTCTGTAAAGCTTCTGGCATACTCTTCGTGCACGCGCTGGAGGCGGGGCTCCACGGAGGGCGCGCGCACTCTGCGCAGGCCAAAACAGAACATAGTGAGTGCTCCAGAAATGGCGGCGATCAGTGAAAGGCAGTCTGAATGAAATTGAATGTAACGTTCCCAATTCTATATATTAAATTCTAAAAAACGACCCTCAACATTTGGGAAGGCTAAGCCACACAACTAGTTCGTTATAATCGAACATTATGCTTTTGAAGGCGACTGTACGACGGTGAGGACTCAATCACAGCAGATATCCGCTGATAGCCTACCACGGAGATCTCACAGGCCCAGCAGCAAAACCCGACGCGCTGATAGAAAAATCTCCGTGGACGCGCCGCGCTGCGCTCAGGCCTCGCCCCCCGATACGCCCCGTGCGATGACGTCATAATCGTCGCGCGCTCTATGCGCTTGGCTGGGCGCAAAGAGTATGCCAGAAGCTTGAGTCTGGCTGACGCAAGGTATGCTCAGCGCAGCCCTCTCAAAACTGTCAAAAAGCTCTCTCTGTGAGGCCACAAAATCACGCAATGATTCAAGTGCCCTAACTGCAGTTGAAAGGGATTTGTCACTTTTCTGCAAAGTAGCGCTAGTTGCTTGAAATCTTGACAACACAGTATCCCAAAACTTGGCCATGAACGCCATCTCCAATTGCGCACAGAGCGCAGCCGCCTCAGCGCGCGTGTCCCTTTTTTCTGTCTCATCCATAGAAACACTGTTAAGCCTCTCTTGTATAGTTTTATAATTTTGCCACAAGGCTTTCGTTGAGTCAGCACGGCAGCTCCAGCGCGTATTGGAGAGAGATTTAAGAGTTAGGTTTATACGCGCATCACCAAATACTGTGGCCCAGCGATGCGTGGAGGCAGAGCTAAACGTAAAGCGACTGCAACAAGTCAAAATATTTACCAACTATATTACTACAGGCCTCAATACTGTTGACTCCCACCAGATTTAAAGAATGGGCAGCACAGGGTACATAGTGAATCAACGGATTCCTTTTTTTTAGATGTGCCTGCACGCCGTTGTATTTCCCAGACATATTGCTTGCATTGTCATGATTGCCCACGGCAGTTTGCCAAGTCCAGTCCAAGATCATGCACCATTGAGACAACGCAGTCTGCTAAGCTTTCCCCTGTGTGACTCGTGATGGGCTCGAATCCTAGAAAGCGCTCCACTACATCTCCTGTTTTGCTCACAAATCGGAATATAAAGGTGAGCTGATCTATGTGGGATAAATCAGGAGTCGAGTCAACTATTACAGAGAAATATTTAGCATCTTGTAATTCCTTTATAATCGCTTGTTTAGTTTTCTCCCCCATAAGTTGTATAAACTCATCACAAATGGTTGATGATAAATATGAAACACTGCCCCTCCCCTTGCCTCCACACTTTCTCATATGTTCCGCCAAGAATGGATCAAATTCTGACAACAGCTCTAAGATGCCTGAGTAGTTACCGTTGTGTGGTGAACCTAACACTTCGTCATCTCCCCTAAATGCGAGACCCCTCTCCCCCAAGAACTTTATGACAGAGACAACTCTCCTAAGCACCTCTCTCCAATATTCCCTCTCTCCCTCAAGTTGCTTCATAATGCCGGAGTCCACGGTGGCTGCACCTGTGGATCTATGATGCAGGGCACGCATACAGGCTCCATGCTCTCCACTTCTCTCATGCTCGCCGATTCGCTCTGGGTGTTTCCAGTCACAGTAGCCAGTAACGAATGCTTGCGATTTGATGGAAAACAGCTTGCATGCAAAACAGTAAATATTTCCTGTGGATGGGGAATATATAATCCATTCTCTGTCAACCACGTCACCATTGAGCAAGCTGGATGTAAACTGTTCATTTGTTAAGAAGCGGCGGGTCTTGTTGCCACCAATCCCACTGTCCCTTACAGAGGCTGGATAATGTGCACGGCGATTCTGGAAGACTTGAACTCCTCTGTCAATAAGGACTGATTTGGCCCGCTCACTTTGATAATGATTCCCCCACAAAGCTGGGTCAGTAACATTGAAGAACCAAGCCTGCTCGCCCTGGCCCTGCTCTCTTTCAGCAGGCTGATCATCCTCCTCAATGATGCTATCAGTATCAGGCGGGCGGGGGGGAGGCGATGTGCACTGCCGTTCGCCATCTCCACCGTCGTTGGTAGCCCCCCCATGATCCAGTAATCCTCCCATGGCCATGCCGGTCTGCTGTTCCTCCTCACCCACCAACAGTAGCCCCGATGCTGGTGCAGCAGCAGTGCTGCTACCTGGTTGTTGTTCCTCCTCCTCGACCTCAACACCTCCCGTCATGGCGGCCTCGTTAGCCGCTGATGGTGATGCTGCCACATTGTTGTCCTCCTCGGCCCTCTGAACTTTTGGAAAGAAACTTGAAATGCGAGGAATTTGCTGTAAAACCTCTGCTTGCCTTGCTTCCTTTTCTTTTCTTATCTTCAGTTTAGCTGCTCCGCTTAGAGGCCCTGATGCTGTTCGGCGCTGCTCCATTTTTAATAGGCTATGCTAATGCTTGCTGCTCATTGACAAATTGTCTTATTCGTTGATTCGTTGACCTGTTTGAACTCACTGACCTGTGTCTAAACTCACTTAGCGCCCTCTATCAACCAGTTCATTAATCTAATGGGCATGTGAACAGGCCGGGCAGGCCCATGGGACACACACAAGCTTTGATCATACTTTTTTATTATTTACCTTAACAAAAAATAAGAAAAGACAACTCAAACCATGGAAAATACAATTACATATAATATTACATCTGATAATATAAATAGATTACAAGCTTCTTTCTTGAGAAATTATGATAATAGGCTTAATAATAGCCTATTATATCTGAAATAATATAGGGCATCCCATGATTTTTGCAAGAGGTTGGTGGGCCCCTATGAGAAGTTCAAAATAGCTTAGTTTATAACAGTATATTTAACAGCGACTACACAAAGAGGCAGGCCCGCTGACAGGCCAGACAGTTTCAGGTGTCCCAGGCCCTGGGACCAGAAATAATTATTCATATGGAACATTTTGTAAAAATAAAGGGTTGGGATAATTTCGTCCCAGGCCCGGCCAGGCCTGATACGAGGCGGCTAGGCCTCAGTGGGCCCATAAGCTAGAGTCTCTTCGCAGGCCGCCTGCGAAGTGAGCCCAGGGGCCCATAAGCTAGAGTCTCAGCTGCGAAGTGAGCTCAGGGGCCCATAAGCTAGAGTCTCAGCTGCAAAGTGAGCTCAGGGGCCCATAAGCTAGAGTCTCAGCTGCAAAGTGAGCTCAGGGGCCCCATCAGTTAGAGTCTCTGAAGAGACTCTAGATCATGGGCCCCCTGAGCTCTCGGGCCCCTGGGCGAGTGCCCGGTATGCCCGTTCAGTAATACAGCCCTGACATGGTGCTCACGTACACCTCTCTCCAACTTCGTAGTTTTTTCACCTCTGCTGTGCCAACCTGCCTGGATATCATTAAATCCATTGGACTCCTTCAACGCCCCCGGTATATTCACAGAGCCTCCCGCTACAAGCATAATAACACAAACTTTATTCCGGTGGTACATTATGCTCCGCGCTTCCGTCTTACCAGTCGACGTCATCACAACATTCCTGACGCGCGCACCAGCTGTCTGAAGCCCCTCCCCTGCTCTGACACTAGCATTCCTCCCACTCTGCCTGTCTCCTCTGTAGTCATCTGCATGCTGCTCAACACCCGCTCCCTCAATAACAAGGCACTGCTCATCCATGATATCATCACTGAAAGAAAACTGGACTTTTTATGCTTGACTGAGACATGGCAAAATCAGCAAGACTTCTTAACCCTCAATCAAGCTACCCCCCCAGGATACATCTATCTCCAGAAACCACGTTCCACAGGCCGCGGTGGCGGGCTGGCTGTCATCCACCGTGCAGACATCCATGTCAAAGAAATCCCCACTCCTAACATCACGTCATTTGAGTGCATCACATTCTCACTCTCCGGATCTCCTCGACCCCAGTTTGCCCTCATTTACCGCCTCCCCAAAGCCTCCACCACCTTCATGTCTGAGCTCAAAGAGCTCCTCTCCCCTCTCTGCTCCTTGTCTCCCAACACCTACATACTGGGAGATTTCAACATTCATGTTGACTCCACCAACTGCACCTTTGCCACGGAATTCCTTTCACTTCTGGACTGCCTCAATATTACACAGCATGTCCAGGGCCCCACCCACTCCAAAGGACACACTTTGGACCTAGTCTGCTCCACTGGTACCCCCCCCTCCCACCTGCAGTGCCTGGACCTCGCAGTATCTGATCATCATGCCATCCTTTTCACTATCCCTATCCCCCTGCCCAGACACCGCCCTCCGCGTACCATCACCTTCAGGAACACCAAGTCAGTGAACGCATCAGCTCTATCCAACCTCATCACCACCCATATTCGGTTCCCATATTCGGTTCCCTCTGACACCACCCCTGATACCCTGGCAGCCCGCTACAATGCTGCCCTCTCCCTCAGCCTGGACTCTCTGGCTCCCCTCAGAAGCCGGACTGTGTCCTTTCCCCGCCCCGCCCCCTGGTTTACCCCCGACCTCCGCTCAATGAAAAAGGCTGGTCGTCGGCTGGAGCGACTTTGCAAACGATCTGGTCTCACCGTCCACCGCCAGGCCTTTGTGGACCACGTGAAGTCCTACAAGGAGGCTCTCTCCAGGACCAAGACCGCCTACTACTCCACCCTAATCACCTCACAACAAAATCACCCGAGATCCCTGTTCTCAACCATCAATCGACTCCTTCGCCCCCCTGCTGTCTCTCACACTGCCGATGCTCCGGACCTCTGCTCCAAGTTTCTAAACTTTTTCCAGGATAAGGTGACCTCCATCCATCAACAACTCATGATGCCTGCCTCCTCCCCTCCTCACATGCCCCTGACACCCGATTACATTCACTCAGCTTCACCCCTCCCTCCCCAATGCTCTCTCTCCTCCTTCTCCCCAGTGGATGTCTCACTGGTTGCGAAGTTGGTCACTGGAGCCAAAGCTTCCACCTGCTCTCTTGACCCTATGCCTACGGTGCTGGTCAAGGCCTGCCTTCCCACCCTCTGCCCCATCATAACATCATCAACTCCTCTCTGTCATCTGGAACAGTTCCCTCCTGCTTTAAAACAGCCTCCATCACTCCCATCCTCAAAAAGCCTGGTCTGGACTCTGAGGAGCTGAGCAACTACCGGCCGATCTCCAACCTTCCTTTCCTGAGTAAAACCTTGGAAAGAGCAGTTGCCGCCCAGCTACATCACCATCTGTCCAACCATGAGCTCTATGAACCTTTCCAGTCAGCCTACCGAGCACACCACAGCACAGAGACCGCCCTCATCAAAATCACTAATGACCTCCTCCTCGCTGCAGACTCCGGACACATCAGTATTCTCATCCTCCTCGACCTCTCCGCGGCCTTTGATACAGTCCCACATGCAGAACTCCTAAAATGCCTCTCTGACAACCTTGGCATCACCGGTACAGCTCTGTCATGGTTCCAGTCATATCTCACAACCAGGTCTCAGTTTGTCAGCATCAGCGGCTCATCCTCCCCCCCGGCCCCAGTCAACCATGGTGTCCCTCAAGGCTCTGTGCTTGGTCCCCTACTTTTCATCATCTACATGTTCCCCCTCGGTCAGATCATACGTCACTATGGTCTCAATTTCCACTGCTACGCTGACGACACCCAAATCTATCTCAGCACCTCACCATCCACCCAGCTCCCCCCACAGTTTCTAGTCAACTGCCTCCACGCCATAAAAACCTGGATGTCAACAAAACTACTCAAACTGAACACTAAGAAGACTGAGCTCATGGTTGTGGCCCCCAAGGCACTGCTCCGGAAGGTTGGAGATCTCCTCCTCCACGTGGACGGCTGCTCCATCTCTCCGTCTCCCGAAGTCCGTAACCTGGGTGTCATTTTTGATTCCACTCTCTCATTCCAGTCACACATCAAATCTGTTACCAAGGCTGCCTTCTTCCACCTCAAAAACATTTCCCGTCTTCGGCCGTCACTCTCAGACTCTGTGGCTGAGACCCTCATCCATTCATTCATCACCTCCTGGTTAGACTATTGCAATGGAGTCCTGTTCGGGGCACCCAGCAAAGCCCTGGACAGGCTTCAGTATGTGCAGAACTCGGCTGCTAGGGTTCTCACCCACACCAAGCCCTGGCAGCACATCACCCCCACCCTCATCCGCCTCCACTGGCTCCCAGTCAAGTTCTGCATCTCCTTCAAACTCCTCCTCCTCACATACAAGTCCCTCCATGCCCTCGCCCCCCAATATTTGTCTGACCTCCTTCACCAGTACACTCCATCCCGGGCCCTAAGATCTGCTGATGTGGGTCTCCTCTCCATCCCCCGCACCAGGTTGCGGACCTTCGGCGACAGAGCCTTTAGTGTGGCGTCTCCAACCCTCTGGAACTCTCTCCCCCCCGAGATCCGCAATGCTCCAACACTGGCCATTTTCAGGACGCATCTCTTCAGCCAGGCTTCTCCCCATTAGTTAGATTAGTTAGTTAGGTTTATTTATTTATTCCCTCTACCTACGGGTCCTCCCCCCCTCCCTACTGCCCCTTTTCCTTAACCCCCATTCCTGACTTGTAAAGCGACCTTGGGTTTCTAGAAAGGCGCTATATAAATTTGATTTATTATTATTATTATTAGCGTTGTTAGCTGCTAGCTTAGTTGCCATTTCCAATTGTTCCTTTCTCCTCCTGAGTTTGTCCTGCTCCATACGCAGTTTATCCTCTTCTGCTTCTAGCGCGTGCTTCTCATGTAGAGCAGTCATGCGTTGCTCTAGCGCTGCTTGCTCGGCTTTTGCTCTTATCCAAGCAGAGGAAGTGGTGCTTGAGCCTTTAGAGGAGATAAGAGATTCATGGTGGATTGAGACATTAGATGCACTGTCCCCTGGTGCTAATTCAGGTTTTGATGACAATTTATTTTCCTCCTCCACATTGCACAATTTTTCAACCATTCTCTTGCTTGACTCAAGAATTTTTCATTATTTTCACTTTTTTGTTCAAACCACCTTTCCTGTTTTTCATATTCCTCTTCAGGCATTGGCATCTCCATGAATGAGGAATGGGCTTCATCAGCAGCATCACATAGCTTGTCAAAATCCATTAAACGTTTTTCCACCTCTGCTGGTGTTTCAGGTGTCACACAATCACACTGACAGCAAGATGGCCGCGCCTATGTTGGCAGCTAGTCGTCTGTGCTGGATCCTCGTTTGGTTTGTCCTGTTTGTTTGTTCATCGTTATGTGTGAACAGTGTACAATCGGTGGCTGTGTATGACCAACTTACCTTGTTGAACATTCGCGATTCGGTGGTGGGTTCCCTGTCTCAACGATCTGAACAGTGGAGTTCACACCGGGCGTTACGTCTCCAGATCCCCGCGACGATCTGGGCGTCATCCTGCTGCTGTCCCCGGACAAGGCGTGCAAGACGTCGGGGTAGACGAGCTGGAGCTGCGGTGAAGTTCCGAAAGCAAATCCGAGACCGCACCCTGGCCTTGCCCCTCTCCACCTGCACGGCTACGGCCTCCGGCGTTAGGCTATCCTGCCTCAGGCCCATCCTCCCGGCGTCTTCCTCTCTGCTACCAGCATACGTTCCTGTGTTCCACCGAGCCGGACACCGGTCCAGGTGTATGTGGCCCCTACCCCGAGCGTCAACACTCGGCAGAGCTGGATCCGACTCCATCTGCTTTGGATTATTAAACGCCAGATCCATAACCAACAAGTCGTTCTTTCTAAACGATCTCTTCGTATCCAAGAAACTGGACTGGCTGCTGATTTCGGAAACCTGGCAGAAAGCAGATGAATTTGCCGCGCTTAACGAACTTTGCCCACCAAACTGTGTTTACTCATGCGCCCCTCGTTCCTCAGGGAGAGGTGGAGGACTTGCCATGTTCTACCGTGACTGTTTTTCCTCGCGTACGGTGAGCTCTGGTCCTTACTCTTCTTTTGAAGTCCATATGAATAAAATTGGACGTACAAATCTCTTGCATTGTGTGCTAATCTACCGCCCTCCAGGCAGAAATAGCTCTTTCCTTGCCGAATTTGGTGACTTCCTTGCATCCATCATTCGCTTGGACAGAATACTGCTGACCGGGGATTTTAATATCCATGTAAACAAGAGCTCAGATAACTTTGCCGCTGACTTTCTTAATATCACCGAGTCGTTTCGTTTCGTCCAACATGTGTCTGGACCGACCCACAGCAGGGAAATACATTGGATCTCGTGTTCACGATTGGGTTAAATATCAATAACGTTTGCACTGAGGACTTGACGGTGTCCGATCACAAATGTATTCTGTTTAACCTGTCCTATGACAATGACTTTGTGCCTGAGAAGCGCACTAAAAGCTCTCGCATTTTAAATAGCCTAGCTGTAGAGAACTTCGCTGCTAATTTTAATGTCTTGATGTCCCCTGATGATGACGTGGATTGTTTGGTACATGTTTTCAACACGCATTGTGCGGCTATTCTAAATGACGTAGCCCCCATTGTAACTCGCTCCGTCCGCCCTGTAAACACCGCCCCCTGGCTGAATAAGGACATTTGTGATCTGAGGCGCAAATGTCGCAAAATAGAGAGGAAATGGAAATCCTCAAACCTTGAAGTTCACCGTCTCTATCTCAAAGATCTGTGTACCGAATTTAATGACTTGGTTAAGAGTGCTAGGGCAGTGTATTTTTCCAACCTTATTTCCTCCAGCAAGCATAATCCTAAAGTATTGTTTAAGGCCATAAATTCCATCGTCAGTCCCCCTACTCCTGCTGTACCTGTGTGCTCAAACCAAGATTGTAATAATTTTCTTTTGTTCTTTATAAACAAAGTTGCTGCTGTTAGGGCAAACATCACCCCCTCCCCTTCCCCCCTCCCGCTTTGCCCAGTCATCCACTCCTCCTTGAGCAGTTTCACCCCTGTCTCCCTAAATTATCTCTTAGAAATAGTAAGCTCCATGAAGCCCTCCACTAGCCCCCTAGATATATTACCTACATCCATGCTCAAGGAAGTGTTTAGTTCTGTTGGCCCTAGTTTAGTTACTATTATAAACAAGTCCCTAGTCTCCGGTTCTGTCCCAGCCTACTTCAAGGAAGCAGTTGTCCAGCCCCTTCTTAAGAAGCCAAACTTGGACCCCTCCCAAACTATCAACTATAGGCCCATTTCGAAGCTGCCCTTCATCTCAAAGGTGTTAGAGAAAGTGGTGGCTAACCAGCTCACCACCTACCTGTCAAACCACAACATTGCAGACAAATTCCAATCAGGCTTCCGCAAAAACCATTCCACCGAAACTGCGCTCCTCAGAGTTTCAAATGACATCATGATGGCCTCTGACTCCGGGAAATGCTCTGTCCTGGTTTTATTAGATCTTAGCGCAGCTTTCGACACCGTAGACCACAGAATCCTGCTAGACAGACTTAGGGAGTGGGTGGGAATCTCGGGGAGCGCCCTTAACTCATTGAGTGCCATGGACGTCCTTCGACGTCCAATTAAATAGTGACGTAGAGTGCCACGGACGTCCTTCGACGTCCAATGCGTTTTTTGACGGTGGGACGTCGATCAAAGCCTTCCGCAGCTCCTGTACAACTATAGTAGCTATTGGAGGTCTATAACCTATTTTACAGAACCCTTAGGTGGCGACAGTGCTCTCCAGATTACAGAAATGTCAGGAATACACAGCCTGAAATAGCCTTGATGAAAGAGAACCCGCTCATGCTGCAGTCCAGAGCCATGTAGATTGTTCTGGCTGCAACTGACGGTGCGTGCGAACACAGTCAATCCGCGCACACAACTGAGTCCTTCTGCCTCTGTCTGTCTGTCAGCATAGTTTCTCCACATGATTAGCCGCTAGAAAAGCAGCAGCGCGACACTGAAAAGCCAAACCTTTCACTGCAGTCCGCGTGTGGCTTCTCCATGTTGCGCTGCCTGGGAGGCGGCGCTTCCCAGGCTTCCTAGACGCTTGGTGCGAGGCTGTGTGTTACTAGTGTGGGGAGGAGTTTTCAGCTGAGGGGGGGGAAGGGGGGTGGGGCACGCAGGGCAGGACACAACTACACCACATCACTACATCAGAAAATATTACCGTATCTAGAGTCAGTGAATGTGCTTGAAATGCTGCATTTCACAAAAGGCTGAATATCTCAGCTTATAATTTGAAATGCCTGAAAACGCTGAAAACAACCTATCTTCTCCGGCTCATAACTAAAGAACGGAAAATGGTATCAATAAACTTTTTTTTGCTGATGATACAATAGAGTCTCCTTGTTCTTTTTGCGTGTTCGGTGTTTACATAGTAATATCACACAATATTCTGTGGGCCTCGAGAAATCACTGAAAACGCTCTGAAAACTCTGGCACTGGGAGCGTCCGTTCTCCAAAAGTGGCTGGCACTCAATGAGTTAATTGGTTTGCCTCCTACCTTAAGGAGAGGTGTTTCTCCGTGGCTGTTGGCCCTTACAAATCGGACCCCTCACCCCTTTCATGTGGCGTGCCACAGGGATCCGTGCTGGCGCCATTTCTCTTCGCCCTTTACATGCTCCCCCTAGGCCTCCTCATTAGTTTGTTTAAAGGAGTCTCTTATCACTGCTTCGCAGATGATATTCAGCTGTATTGCTCTTTCAAGCCGGACAAAATGGAGGAACTCAGCACCCTGCTGGAGTGTCTGTCTGCCATCACGAACTGGATGGGCAGCAACTTCCTCCAATTAAATGCTGCAAAGACCGAGGTACTGATCATAGCGGGTGAAACTACTGCATCTAAAATAAAGACGCACTTGGGGTCCCTTAAGGATAATGTGCGCCCTCATATAAGAAACCTGGGGGTAATATTCGATCAGTCTATGCACTTAGATAAACACGTAAAATCCCTGACCCGCACCTGCTTCTTCCATATATATACATATCGCCAAACTCCGGTCCATTATATCCCATGCTGAACTAGAAATGTCCATACATGCTTTTATCTCTTCGAGACTCGACTACTGTAACTCCCTATTCTCCTACCTCAACAAATCATCTGTGGCTCAACTCCAGCTGATCCAGAACGCTGCTGCCAGACTGCTTACTAGGTCAAAAAAGTCTTGTCATATCACCCCCATCTTAGCATCCCTGCACTGGCTCCCGGTTCATCACAGGATTAACTTCAAAATCATTGTGTTCGCTTATAGATCTCTGTTCGGCCAAGCCCCTGCCTACATCACTGACCTCATCCTTCCCTACTCCTCTAGTAGGTCACTGAGGTCCTCTGACCAGGCGCTCCTGGTCGTACCCAGGACCAAACTAAAAACCAAAGGGGACAGAGCTTTCGAGGCGACGGCCCCGAGGCTCTGGAACGCCCTCCCCCCTGACCTGAGAGCCGCTCCCTCAGAGCTTATCTTTAAGCGTCTTCTAAAGACCCACCTGTTTAGACAGGCTTTCAACTAGTCATTCTTAGCCACCCTTTGTTCCCTATGTTCCTTGTTTTTGTTTTATGTTTCCCCCCCTTTTTATACTATTCCTGTGCCTGTATTCTTTTGATGCTGTTTTTATTTATGTAAAGCACTCTGTGCACTCGTGCTGTGAAGGGCGCTATAGAAATAAAGTTTTACTTACTTACTTACTTACTTACTTACTTTAAGGGATAGCAAGGTGTTCACTCTTTGTTTTATTTTGCTGATTTGAGTTAATTTAGCTTTCCGAGTTTCCTGTAGAACAGTTAACATATACATTGTGCCTTTAGTGGTCATTTTCCTTTGTCTTTTATCCCTTTTTGGTTCCTCAGTGACTGTAGCGAAGCTTGTTGGCTTGCTGGGGGCAAAGCTTCTGGGCTTGCCTCGTGAAGTGTGCTGGATCGTGTATGAAGGCTCACGGGCTGTGATCGATCAGAATCACGGAGATGGAGATAGGGACTGACTGGTCGGTCCTGGGACGCGGTTGAAATACCACTGGTATGACTGGGTGTAAGGCAATCGGTCACCAGGGCCTGGCCGGTTGGAAGATGGCCAGGATTCAGTTCGGGTCCGGATTTAGTTGTGCTAATGGTTGACATTATGAAAAGGGAGTAAGAATACCTGAATCAAGCAGGAATCTCTCGGATGAGATGTAGCGTCACGGAACACTGTGTTTATATGGTCGCGTTCCGGTGTATGACATCACGTCATTGGTGATGTCACAACGTTCGAGGGAACTATGACATCATCGGTGCTATGTCTGACATCGCCGATGACCTCACAGGTGAACTCTATGCTATGACATCATTGTCATCGTTGATGATGTCATCATCATTACGTCGTGGCGCGCCGGCTGGTGCGCATCGACTGCCCCAAGAACAGGCCTGACGGTGGGCCATTATGGGCCCTTTTCTACAGCCGCTCCCAGATTCCTGTGGGGAATCTGTATTCTTCCAGAAATGGCCGGAATGGCCCTCTAGTCCCACCTGGTATAGGCAGGGCTTGGTTGATTATTCTGGGAGTGAGGGGGGCTGTGGTCCGCCTGGCCACCAGCCGGGTGTAGGCACGGGTCCGCGCGCCGTTGTCCAGTCCCGTACATCACAAGAGCCAAGATTTGGTGACTGTCCTCGTTGGCCAGGATGTGTGTGGGATCCTACTGCAGTAGCGAGCTGTAATGGCCTCTGGGGGCTTGAGCTTCCAGTTGAGGAAACTCAGCGGCGTGAGGTCAGCGCGGGAGCCGCTCAGGAGCCAGGGGTCTACCCATCCTACCCAGCTACTGCGGTAGTGAGGAGCCTCTGGTTCTGGTGGCTTGAGTTTCCAGTCGAGGAACCTCAGCGGCGTAGGGTCGGTGCGGAAGCCATTTGTCTGCCCTCGTTGGAGGGAGGCCTCTGCCCCTAGTGTCTCATTGGCCGCCCCATGGAGCGCCGGTGTGGCATCCTCACTGAGGGCACCGAAGGTCGTACACTCCTCCGGCAGGGGGGGGGCCGACCTGAGGCCACCGTAACTTGGCTTCAACTCCTCGCTCTTATCCGCGGTCGTGTGGAGTCGGGGTGTCTTTGGCCAGCGATCTGGGCTGAGAAGGGGGAAGGGGGATCCGCAACCCCGACTGCTGGTGGTGAGTGCGGGAAGAGGCCTTCCCCACGCAGTGTCGACCACAACAGCTACCTGTGATTGCGGTGGGTCGTCCTCCCACTCTTCCCAGGCCTGCAGCAGTGTCTCGGGTAGGACTGGATCATCCCAGCCTGGTTCCCATTTCCATCGGTGCTGTATGAGCAGGATAAGATGGATCCTCCCGAACTGATGGAGGGGCAAATTCCTCGGGCGGGATTCCTGCTGCAGGGCGGTGATGGGGTAAGGTTGCTCGCCTAGACCAAGGTTCGGTTCCGTAAAGGCTCTCTTGGTGCAATAGGTCTGCTCTGGGCAAATTGCCGGCGAGACGATGAGGGAGACGGCCGCCCCGTGAAGCATCTGGGGCTCCTGCCTCGGCGTCCGCAAAGGCGTGTCCACTTGCTCCACTTGCTCGGACTTGTTGGCCTCCCTGGAGACCTTGGCTGGAGTTGTCTCCATGAGCCCGGGCAGGGCCAGGAGGTGAATTCTGGGAATAGGTAATTGAGATGGCTGGTCCCGCCCTCTGGGGGGGTCCCAGCTGTCGTGTACAGCTATCTTGTGGGAATGATTGACGCCGTCCGGCTGGCTGTGCCCTGTGCTGTTGGTCCCAACGTTCGCCGTGCCTACCTGAGTGTGGGGTATCGCAGTGGCGGGGTCGGCCGCCCCGGTGCACTGTATTGCGTGCTCAGGGTCGGCGACCTCTGTCCTAGGTGGGAGTGTTGGTGGCATTGGCACTGGAACAGTGGGTTCCGTAGTTTGGGTCGTTGGCTCTGGAGCCGCCGTGCTGACCTGACCCTGGTCGTGGGAGGTGAGAGGCACAGGTGGAACTGCCGGGTCCCCGGCGAGCAGACAGGCGCGAGGCCGGGCTGCTACGTGCTCCTGCTCGACTTGCAGCCGGGCACGAACCCGGGCCTCGTGGTGGGCCAGCTCAGCTTGCCGCAGGTGTCGGCTTCTCTCCAGGCGGCGGGTGATCCGCTCTCTAGCTTGGAGGGCCTCCTCTTGGGCCTGTTGGTCCTCTGCTTGGGCCTCTGCTTGGACCCGTTCTTGGGCCCGCCTCGCCGCTCTGGTTTGCTCATTCAGCCGGTCGTACTCCGCATCGGCTTCCTCCTCCTCCGCGTGTTGGCGGCGAAGGCTCTCGGTCGCCAATCGTGTCTTGTATTCCTCGTAAGCTGCCGCTTGGGCTGGGGAATACGCGTGGGCGCGTACGGTTGACCGTGAGCTGGCGCTAGAGTGTCGCGATGCACTATGGTGACTGCAGTAACTGCTGGCGCTAGAGTGTCGCGATGCACTATGGTGACTGCAGTAACTGCTGGCGCTATGATAGTGAGAGTGACTGGGGCTCAGAGTCCTGCACCGGGTCGGGGTTCCGCGGGGCCCCGCCGGGTACCCGCAAAAAAACGCGGGGGGCGGGTAAAAAATACACTTCTGTAAATTGGTGGGTCGGGCGGCGGGTAAAAATTAATAAATGCGGACGGGCGGCGGGTGGAACAACGACAACGTATGAGCCTTGTGTGTTTTTCTGTTACACTCAGATGGAGGCAGGGGGTGTGTCTGGCAGGCAGGGGGTGTGTCTGGCAGGGGGGGTGTCTGGCAGCTGGTCTGACTCGAACAGGAGAAAAGTTTCTGTCCACGTTTTCGCAGTTTGTTTACATAACCGGCATCGTTTCAAGTATGCGCATACTGTGCAATGTGTGACGCTATATGGACTACACAAAACATTCAAAACTCAGCTGCGGTCAAGGTGATTGATTGGAGACAATACGAGTCGGACAGATAATATAGTAGGCTAACGTTAGCTTCCAGTCAAACATACACACTGGCTGTTTTCATAGCAACAGGCAAGAACATGTCATGGATGGATAGCGTGAAAGTGGAGAGGTCTCATCCCAACGTGGATTTACGTTCCTCCAACAGCAATCATAAAGGCAGTATGGATTATACCGGACATATTGGAAATAGCTGGTAAGTCACTTTGCTTGCTGTAACTGTCTGTGTGTCTGATAGCAGAGCTATCCAGCTGGTTAGTGAGCTAGCAGCTGCTAAAAGCTAATTAACGTACATCAGCTGACGAGTCTCGGCCAGAAAGACTGCTGTTCGCCTCTCGTGTGAAACGGTGGCAGTTTCGTTTGGTTCACTACAAAATGTTTGCACTGCAGATTAACGGTTATTATATATATGCGGTTCCGGGTCGGGGGACGGGTCTCATGTCTGCGGGGCGGGGTGGGTTGCGGTACTGATTGATCATATGTGCGGGTTCGCGGAGCGGGGTCGGTACTGCACGTCGCGGGGCCGGGCGGAACCGGGTCTTGAAAATCAGACCCGCGCAGGACTCTGCTGGGGCTCCTCGACCGAGGCTCTGCTCGGGAAGGGGGCCGGACCCCTTGGTACCGGGCTGACCCATACCGGCCTGGGGTCTCCGGGTCATAGGCGAGGGCCTGGGCCGAAGATATTCCGTCATGATGGCTTGCGCCCTGATGATGGTGACTCCTGCGCCCGCTAGGGCTGCGGGATACATGGGCGTCTCTGTCATCATAGGTCAAGCCTCCATGACCTGACCTGTCCCGACTTGACTGGTGGCCAGCTTGATGGGACCTGCCAGTGCGTTGGGATTCCTTGAAGTATTCAGTGATGTCCTGGTTGGTCTCCCTTTGGCGCACGATCGTAGCATCGAATCGTAGCGTCGAGTCCCTTGCCTGGGATGCCTGAGCAGGGAGTCGGTGGTGGCTGCGGATGAGCTCCTGCCCCGGTTGGATCGTCTGGTCGGAGTGTAGGGGGTCTGGCCCTGGGGCTCCTGCCTCGCTCGTACTACTCCGAACGCTGGATACTCTGCGGTATCCAGATTCGATCTGGTGGGGGAAGGGTTGCTCCTCTGGTCGGTAAGGTGCCGTGACCAGAGCGAGCTCACCTGACTCCTGCTCCATCTCTGAGCGTCGCAAGTCCTCTGATCCGCTCGAAGGACCAAATTGTAGCGAAGCTTGTTGGCTTGCTGGGGGCAAAGCTTCTGGGCTTGCCTCGTGAAGTGTGCTGGATCGTGTATGAAGGCTCACGGGCTGTGATCGATCAGAATCACGGAGATGGAGATAGGGACCGACTGGTCGGTCCTGGGACGCGGTTGAAATACCACTGGTATGACTGGGTGTAAGGCAATCGGTCACCAGGGCCTGGCTGGTTGGAAGATGGCCAGGATTCAGTTCGGGTCCGGATTTAGTTGTGCTAATGGTTGACATTATGAAAAGGGAGTAAGAATACCTGAATCAAGCAGGAATCTCTCGGATGAGATGTAGCGTCACGGAACACTGTGTTTATATGGTCGCGTTCCGGTGTATGACATCACGTCATTGGTGATGTCACAACGTTCGAGGGAACTATGACATCATCGGTGCTATGTCTGACATCGCCGATGACCTCACAGGTGAACTCTATGCTATGACATCATTGTCATCGTTGATGATGTCATCATCATTACGTCGTGGCGCGCCGGCTGGTGGGCATCGACTGCCCCAAGAACAGGCCTGACGGTGGGCCATTATGGGCCCTTTTCTACAGTGACATTTTCAACATCCTGAACTTTGTCATCATTTCCAACAGCTTCATTTTCCACAGCTTTAATTTGAGCATTTTCAACAGTGTCATTTAGATGAATGTTTTGAACAGTGCCGTCCTGAACATCTCCCGCTGCTGACATGCTGACGTATGGCGACCAATTCACCACTTCACGTTTGCATCAAAGTTCAATTCAAAGTTTCCATTCATAAAAAATGAGGAGCGGAGCTCAATTGCGCTCTTCACGCTACGGCTGCAGTATAGGCCAATCCAAACTGCGGCCGTTCAATCCATTCACAGTTATTTGCCAGTCGGCATTCATTCAACGGTTACAGCAGCAGTTCAGACGGGCAAGAGAAAAGCACAGCTGGCTTATCCGTTGGTGCCTCTCTTACCTCGCATCTTGCAGAGTTTAACTTTTGGGACGTCTACCTGGCTTGTTGGCGATATCCAACCTCCAACCACTGCCTCCAACACGTCCCAGCCAGCATCCAATACACCGGATCCTTCGCTCTGTGTCGAGCCACTGCGCCGCCTTTTCCTCCAGGTTGGGTTCTTACAATTGTAGTGACTACAGTTTCTGTTCAATTAAAAGTGTTCCAGTCACAGGTTAGAAAGAAGCGGTCTTGACGCGTATCCACCAATGTCCATTGATTGATTGTCCAAACAGTTGAATATCTTTGGGAGAAGGTTCACATTTATTGCAGGATTTGATGGTTTACAGAAAAAAGAGATGTTGGTTAGTTTACCTTGGTGAAAATACAAAAGTGAAGTGATCCGGGTTGACTGATAGCTGCGTGAATGGATTTTCTTTTGCTTAAGCGTGTACGGTAAGAACCGTATAGCTCCCGCCACCTATGCTCCAAACAAACATTATGAATGAATCACCTGTGCTCATTAAAAACACCACCTGACTGACATCATGTGACCACCAGTGTTGCATCATATATTACCAACCATAAATATGCTACCATCTAGTGGCCAAATAATATGATATCATCTATAAAAAATATAAACTGAATTAGATGGAAAATACTATAATTGAACCATAAATACAAAATATAACAATACAACTAAACATGCTAAATGGCTCCTACAACTATTTCTAATTTTGCATAAATGTGAATATTGAATCTATTGAGGTTTTCAATCGTAATGTGATTTAGGTGTCTAAGGTCTGTCTGTCTATGTCAATATGATCAATATATTATGATCCTCAATGTATTCAAATGCAAACTGCTGGGAAGGCCTGTTCACTGCTGATCACCATCCTCCCAACATTTCACCCATTTGGAGCCTTTTCAACAGCTACCTAAAGGCTGTTTTATGGTTGTGAGACAAGTGTCTGTTGACAGTGTCTTAAAGGGGGACTAACCCCCCAGATATGTATCAGAACAGTGATTTGAAAATACCTATGGAAAAAAACAAGAAATGACATATGCTCTTGTCTATACTAAACTCTTTGGCTGTGTTCAAGTCAAGATTTTTTTTCTGAAATCGACGCCATTACAGTTTGCCTACCGCCTCAAAAATAATTTATTTGAGAGGGGCAATATCTTTTATAAATATCAACAACTAGCCAACGCTGGTGGTCTGTATGGAAAGAGTGTTGCTCAAAATGGTTGAAAGTGATATCAATTTGGCCATTCAGTGGCGAACTAGAAATTTAATTATTTTTGTCCCATTTTGTCCCATGTGTGTGTGCGTGGCTTGTCTAAACTTACGTTAAAAGAGCCTCGCTGCTCGCAGCACACAGCACAGTGAGGACAAACGCCCCGCTCTCAGCTTATGTAATCACAAAGCGAGATTTCTCCATTTCTCCATTCCCTCGTCCCATTTGCCATAAATCGCGGCATCAAATCCGTTTTTAATTTTCGTTTTGGGGCTTTTCGTGATTCTTGTTAAAAGTTACTGCAGCGCAGGGCAGTGTCAGACCTCCATGTGAAGAGCTCCGCCCGCGCGTCCCCGCTGCCTGGAGCACACAGCAGCTCGTGCTCGCGCTCTAAAAGGCAGGGTGCCTACGAGCTGCTGCCTGGCCGGCAGAAAGGGCTCCAGACTCGGTGTGATAATCCTGTAACAGCATTTGAGCTTATTCAGGTAAGATATTTATAATGTAATGACACATTCAGCGATAAACTGTCTACAATGAAGACATATGTCAAATATGACAACGTGGTGTTCAGTATTTTAAGAGCACAGGAGCTACTTGCTTGATCAAACGGTCAAACCCATTCCGCGCAGCAAAACACACACGAGTCAACGTGGAGGAGCACACACACACAGACACACCGAGAGAGCCCAGCTGCTGCTGCGCGCGCCCCCGGAGCTTGGTGCTAGTGCATGAGGTTTACAGTACGACCAGTGGGCAACAGAATTAGGGAATGTATGAGGCCAGTCGTGAAATTCCATTAATTCGAAAAGTCCGCAGGGGGGCGCACGTCAGGTCCGGAAGTGACGACACGTACATTGGCTCCAATGTAAAAATGAGCCGACTTCTCTCTCGTTCTGTGTCTTAAATAAACATTTTCCGAATGAGCTTATGGTCTGAATAAACAATTTCAAGTCTTTTTCATGCTCTCCTGGGCTCCGTTTTCTAAATTATGGTCCCATTTCGAGTAAAAGAGCCGATAAAAATTATAACTTTGGGGGCGGGATTTTCTTTGATTGACACCAGCCACAGGAAACCAGATGATCCCAACCAGTTGCCAAGGCAGGCTAGCTAGCTAGCTAGCAACGTAGCCAGAGATTAAAAGTAAAATAACAGAAACAGCATTACCCTTATGATATTGTAGCGAATCGCTCATTCGCCAAGGAACGGAGACTTGTAGTTGGTACAGGGTTCTTTATTCACAGGCTCA
Organism: Poromitra crassiceps; assembly: GCF_964638095.1. Classification (NCBI taxonomy): domain Eukaryota; kingdom Metazoa; phylum Chordata; class Actinopteri; order Beryciformes; family Melamphaidae; genus Poromitra; species Poromitra crassiceps. The sequence continues at coordinate 1,698,786 of NC_139625.1, forward strand.
TTCAGCTCCTAGCAGCTAGCTTCGCTGCTAGCTCTTCATGCAACCACCGCTCTAGTTCCCTCGCATAACTAGACTGGCTTCCGCCACGCGGCCGCTGGTCCCATATACCCCCTTCCCCCTAGGAACACACCCACACACATTAGTTCCTAGCTAACACGGAAACACCACAATACACGTCAAACCCAGGTTCGCTACATATCCCCCACTCAACTTTAATTGTCGCTCCCACGCGACACCCACAACCCACACATATCCCCCCTGTACCAAAACACACCAACACTAACTTTTTTTGTATTCCCCCAATTTGTCTCTTATTATTCCACCACTTCTTAATTTTCGTTCCACCACCCCCATTTGCATTTCTTTTCATTCCTTCCTCTTTTCCCATTCCTTTAAATTCAACCCACATTTCAGTCAACATTCCCCTCACAACATTCCCATTCAAATAAGTCTCTTTTCTTTTTACACACACTTCAATTCACCAATAACCCCCACATTTACATTATTTCGTTTTCCTTTACCTTCATTTCTACCTTTTTCTTACTCCCATTATCCCACTTCACTTCAACCACCATTTCCATTAACACAAGCCCCAACATTTACAATTAAACACAAGCCCCCTTATTTCTTTGCTCTACAGCCCTCGCACGCACTGCAGTATCCCCGCACGTCCTCTTTTTGTTTGCCCCAGTAGTACATGCTACGGATGCGGCTGAGTGTCTCTTCAGGCCCGAAATGGCCGGATCCAGGGCCCTTGTGCGCCCACCGTAGCGCCAATTCTCGCAGGTAATGGGGTACAACCCACTGGAACCCCTTTTTTCCGTGCCCTGTCTTCGCCAACATCCCCTCATCCAGACGCAGGTCTGAAAACATGGCCCACAGTCCCTTCGTGGCACCGGAAAACATGCAAATGTCCTCCACAGGGGGCCGGCGTCTGGCCACCACCCACGTGATCCCCGGGCAGATATCCGCGTCCTCCGCCTGTCTGCGTCTCCACTCACCCCTTGTGACATCCGTGATGTCCCTGTCCTCGTCTGTCGGCTCCACCTCTTGCACTCGTTCGTCCTCCCGCCCCGCTCTCCCAGGGGGCGGCGCGTTCAGGACAGCAGGGCGAACACCACCGGCGTCGATCTCCACCTCGGCTCTCCGCAGTGCAACCATGGGGGGTATGTAGCGGCTAGGCTGGGCCGGTTCCCCCGGCGGTAACTCCCCAGGCTCACCCGGAGACACGAGTGTCGCTCCCCCGACTGCCACAGCTCTGCAGATGATGTCGCTCACTTCCCTCTGGCTGTTCAACACGATCCCCATTATCCTGATTGTCTCGTCACTGATGATGATGTCGCCCTCTACCGGCTGGTATGCAGAGCAGCTAGCCTGGGCCGGCTCAACCGTCACTCTCCTGCCCAGAACAACCAGCTCTGCACTGCTCCGCTGCTCCGCTGCTTGTTGCTCAGGCTGCTCCACTGCCCCGCTGCTCCGCTGTTCCTCTGCCTGTTGCTCCGGCTGCTCCCCCGGCTGTGTGTCTCTTCCAGCGTTCACACTCTTAGTGCAGTCTCTGGCTAAGTGCTCAGGCGAACGGCACGTCCAACAAAGTCTCACCTGTCCGCCGCCTGCACGTCTCTCCTCTCCCGCTGTTCTCCAGTCCCCGACAGCTTCTTGACACTCTCTGGCTATGTGTCCCAACGCACCGCATGCCCAGCAGGCTCCCTGCTGTCCCCAGTACCTTTGCTCCGCATACCCGGTCCGTCTCCCGGGACCGCTTCGGCACCACCTCGCCACGTGGCCCGGTTCTCCACAGGTCCAACACTCTCTTTGCGGCTCCTCCGTCCGCTTCTCTCCGTGCTGCGTGACCTCCCGTAGCAGCTCCATAAGCCCCTCTGCCCAGGCCGGCGTCGCCTCCAACAGCCGTCTGATCTCCTGCATCAAGCGGGCCTCCACGCCGGCAAGTACCGCGCTGAGCTCCTGCTTCAGGCGGCCCTCCATGCTAACAAGCACCGAGCTAAACTCCGGGGTCGGTAGCTCCTTTTCCTCCCCGTCCACCGACAGGCGTTCTTCTAAGCGCACCATCACACGTGGCGCCCCTAGCAGCTAGCACCCGCAGCTAGCCTGCTACCGCTAGGTCGCTCGAGCCGTCTGATCTCCAACTTTTCCTCCGCCGTTCCTCCTCACTCTCTCCCCTCTCGACCGAATCAGAGGCGTTACCGCTTCACTTCTGCACCAATGTAGCGAATCGCTCATTCGCCAAGGAACGGAGACTTGTAGTTGGTACAGGGTTCTTTATTCACAGGCTCATTCAGCTCCTAGCAGCTAGCTTCGCTGCTAGCTCTTCATGCAACCACCGCTCTAGTTCCCTCGCATAACTAGACTGGCTTCCGCCACGCGGCCGCTGGTCCCATATACCCCCTTCCCCCTAGGAACACACCCACACACATTAGTTCCTAGCTAACACGGAAACACCACAATACACGTCAAACCCAGGTTCGCTACAATATTTTAATGATGTTAGTAGACACACGTAACAGTATAGATCCCCGTTTTTTTTTTGATTGATTGATTTATTGGGTGAATGTCAACAATACAGGGAAATCACAGACAATCACCGAGGATAAAAACACAATAAAGCCATTGGCTTATTTCCATTGCGGTCCTCTACAAACAACAGAGAGACAAAAAAAACAACACACAAATGGGTATCACCTTCTATACTCAAATTAAGACTATTTTTAACATTATTACTAGATTTGAATAGCAATAATGGCACACTTGACTATTATACAATACATAAACATTTGTTGTTATATGTAAGGACTTAACATACACAGAGAAACATGAAATACTAGGGGCGGGAAGGAGAGGGATAGCGGGGGTTTAGCAGTGGGGGGGAGGGGGGAGAAGCTCGTTCACACAGGACTGGGGGCTATGCATATCACTCATAGCAGCCTCCATATCTCGATGGCCCCATTCAGATGTGACCGAGGGAACGAGGGGGGGGGGGGGGGTGAGGATGGCGTGGAGGAGAGAGTTTGCAAGGGCTGACAGGCCGGACCGGGCGGCATGGGGGGGGGGGGGGGGGGGGGGGGGAAGTGTGTGTGTCAGTTTGAGTGTGGCCAGGAATGTCCAAAGATTGTCCTTGTGAGCTGTAAGCCTAAACAACCAGATAGAGGGGCTATCTTTGGGCTTTCATTATTCCCCATTGTCATGCAAATTTTGCGATAGACGACTGCGATGCCGACACCGGTCAGCAAAAGTCCAGCTATCATGAATCCGAATAGGTAAACATCTTCGACGTCCTCAACGGTCAAAATGGCAAGGCATACAGTCTGCCATTTCTTCCATCCATCCATCACGTACCCGGCCGAAAACGTTCCGTCTGGGCACTTTGGCTCCCCTGGACCAGCATTATGACCCGAGATAATTTTATCAATTGCGTTGAGAGACCAGCTAATTAATTCCATAATTCCTCAGGGTTTATGAAGAGACAGCGGAAAGGAAAAGATTCTTTGCAGGGAGCAGGCTGTGGGAAGTCAGGAAAGCTGGAGAGGGAGGAGATTGCGTCCGCTCGGTCCAAGGGCGAGAGTAGAAAGGCGTTATGAGGTATGTTGATCAAAAGAACACCTAAAACGCTATATCGAAATCAGGTTTTAGTGGACGGGCAGCTCAGAGCTGATCTGCGGCTAGCTAGCTAGCAACGTAGCAACAGTATAGATCCCCCGAGGTCTGTTGATCAAAAGAACACCTAACGCTATATCGTTATGTAACCCAGGTGTTTAAGTGGGGTTTAATATTTTCGTTTTTAGGCTCTTTAAGTTGTGTGTGTGTGTCTGGGAGTGTGTGTCATACTTACCTGTGTCATACTTACCTGTGTTATATACTTACCTGTGTCATACTTACCTGTGTCATACTTACCTGTGTCATACTTACCTGTGTTATAATAATTACCTGTGAAGATGCAGTAATCTGTAAATGTTTAGGAAAGTGGAAATGTGCCTTTAATTGACTTCAGTGGGAGTGCCCGTGGGGTCCTTCCTTGTTTGGTTTCCTGGGACGGGGATTGGACAGTTCATTTCCTGGTCTAGGGGACGTGATAGCGACCGCATGGTTTTGGCGTCGAGTGATTGGCTGGGAGGATCACATGAGCAGAGCGCGGAGCAGGAGTGGTGTCGAGAACGAGCAAGGAGACGGATGCAAGAGAGACGGCAGCGGAGAGCGAGCCACACAGAGAGAGATCTGTTTGATTTTGATAACCAGTATAGACTTAGCCGACGTTCCGGTGAAAGCTACGGGAATCCCAGGGCGGACAGCCTGTGAGAGCTGTATTGGGAACGCCTGGAGTCTGCTGGACAATTTGATGCTACGGGCGCATGACATTAGCTTCTCGGCTAGTGAAGCTAGTTATCGCGTGTTGTAGGGCCACTGTACTAGCTCAGTCAGTGGTTAGCTTCGTGTTAACTGGTGCCTGCCAGATAAGTGAGTACCGCACGTTGACCGAAGTCTGTTTAGCCGACGTTTGCACGGTGTTCGGCTTGAACGCAGAGTAAAGGTGACGTCGGGGGATTTGTTCCTGTGCCTCTCCACGCCAAGGCTGCCATCAACGTTAGCCGACCAGGAGGGAGGACCGCTCTGCTCAATCTACGGCCTGCCTGCCAGTCACTCGCACACCATTGCCCTGTGTTCGTTCGTTTCACATCAAGGACTACAGGTACCTTTCTTTATTTTAGCTCACTTTGGGAGCGAAGCGGCTATAAAGTTTGTAAGCCTCAACGTACCCGAGCAATGACTCAGATCTGCAACGAGGGTGGGATTTGTTTTGGGAAACTGTGGATGCTAACGATGTAGCTTTGATGTAGCATTGCTGATATTGGAGACACACAGGATTGTGTTGGTTTGTTTGTTTGGTTGTTTATGCATGCTAGCCTGCTATCTTCTATCAGAGTGTTGAGTGTGTTCCACAGGTTGCATTGAGGATGGAGAGTATCTGAAAACACCAACAGAGATACTGTGTTATTATTTGAATTTCTGAAAAGAACTGAAAGAGTTTGTTTATTATTTTGATTTCCTGAAATACTGCTCCAGTGTATTGCCATTTCATTTAAGATACTAAATACTATATTTTTCTATAAACTTACCTTGTATGAGTGACATCATTTCCTGTTAAGAGGTACTTACCTTAAGGTCCTGGGTCATACACTAGAAGGGAGAAGGGAAAAAACAAATGATTAGTACATAGGATTAGTATATTAGACCGATATATTATCATATTTGTATATTTATTTATATAGATAATTGATTAACATTTAGATAATATAGTGTACTAGTGGGACTAAATTTTAAAGGGCACTTACCAGAGCTGATGGTGAAGGTTCACTGCAAGGGTGAATTGTGGGTCAATAACTAGACATTACTGACATTCAAAACTAAACCAAACCTCAAGGGTTATAATTATATACTTATAACGTAGCGATACAAGAGGGAATTCAGGTGGCACTACCCTGTAAAAACAAAGGGGGTTAAAGAAGTGCTACATAAATGGAGGCACTACTGAGATACTTTGGATTTGAATAGTAATAACCTAGTAATTTGGTAGACCTAACAAACACACTATAGTATAGTATAGGGAAACCACTCTCATTATGGAGGGTAAGGCAGGATTAATATGCCAGTTGCAGGAATGGTGCAGCAAGGAAACGGTAGATGTGACTCACGCCTTAATGGTAGTGATACCGGAGGACAAGGAGATAGACACTATACAAGATACTTTGGAAGCCATTAAGTGTTTAGGGCGAGTACGGGTTAGAGGTAAGGTCCCACACGAGCAGACAGGGAAGTACTCTGTCTTATGTGAGTGTAAGGAGGCCACCAATCCGGCATTGGTTCCCAAGGAAGTGTTTCCATCCGACGGTTCTGCATCATGGCCTATTATAATAGTAGGTCCTTCTGCAGAGGAACCTGAATTGGGTTTTAAGGAGAAACTAGAGTCTCTCTTAAGAGGTGAAGGTAAGTCTATCGATGACGTGAGAGAAATGTATGGGGTACCCGACGTTCCTTCTCCTTCCACAGATCCAGTCCTACGTGCGTTGGGGGAGCTGTTGGATCGGGCTAGGCCGCCCAATGAACATAACAACTATCGACGTTTACGTCAATTCTCCGGTAACTCACCTGTCCCCGTGGGGGAAGAATCCTTTGAGCCATGGTTGGAGCAAGCCAAACTTATGGTTGAAGAAAGCGAGTGTTCCTGGAAGGAGAAGCGTCGTCGAGTAGTTGAGAGTTTGAAGGGGCCTGCCCTGGCCATAGTGAAAGCCGCGCGCGCCAGTGACCCTAATGTGGGCCCTGTTATATGTTTAGAGGCATTAGAGCAGGTATTCGGGACAGTGGAATCGGGTGAGGACCTGTACTTTGCGTTTAGGTTGATGCGCCAGCGAGACAATGAGAAGCTGTCAGACTTCTTAAGGCGCCTGGATCGGGCCCTCTCCAAAGTAGTGGAGCGAGGGGGACTTTTGCCAGGTAGCGCCGATAAGGCGCGACTGGAACAGCTCTTGAGAGGCTCAGTCGCCTCAGACATCATGCTGGTGAATCTCCGGTTGAGAGAAAGACGAGTCGCTCCACCCACTTTCTTGCAGTTGTTACAAGAGGTGCGCTCAGAGGAAGAGTATGAGGCCTCTCGTACCAAATTGAATCCGTCCGTCTTAACTAGGCATGTGCAAGCAGACACTGAAAGTAAGCGAGATGAGTTGCGGCTGCTTAAGGCTGAAATGAAAGAAATCAAGGAGTTGTGCGTCGCTATGGTGAGCTCAAACCTCGAGCCTAAGGAGGAGCGGGATAAACCGGAACAGGTTGCCCCTGCCCCTAGTCTTGACACCCGTAAAGATGACGAAGTAGTAGCGTTAAAAAAACAGTTAAAGCGTTTGAAACAGAAGGTCGAAAATAAACAACTGCAGTCGGTAGAGGTGCCCGTGGCCGCATTGACAGTGGAGGCGTCGCGTACCAACGTTTCCCATCCGCCACCACGGAGGGGCCCCGCTGACCCTGATGAATACTTCTGTTATCGTTGTGGCGAAAACGGACACTACGCAGGTAAGTGTAAGAACCCTGAAAACCAGGCCCAAGTCATTCAGAAGCTTATCCGGTCTCTTAAAAAGGCGCGAGGTCCCTATGAGAGGCCTAACTCATCTGCTGACACTAGAAATGTAGCGTGTCACTCGAAGAAGAGCGCGGTGGACGTTCTTAGTAGTCGAGAGATCCCCAAAGGCTTGGTGGGTCCCCCTTCCATCGAGGCTGTCAGGATAAATGGACATCTTTGTGACGCGGTGTTAGACAGTGGTTCACAAGTAACCATAATTTTTGAAAAATGGTACAACACTTACCTGGCGGATGTTCCGATTCACCCTGTGGCTGGTCTGGACATCTGGGGTCTTAGTGATTCGAGTTACCCATACCGAGGCTATGTGGTGGTGGAGATGGAATTCCCACAAAAGACCAAAGACGCTCCCACTTCCGTTTCCGTGATGGCTTTGATCTGCCCCTCATCACAGGGGCCAGAGCAGACGCCTGTTCTTATTGGCACCAATGCCAAGGCAAGCCTGCCTCAGCGTTTAGCCAGAATTTATGGACAGGAAGTTGGAGTCAAAATAGCCCGTGCCCCGAGCGGGGAAGTCGGAGAGGTCAAGGTACCCGAGAGCCCCAAGGCATGGCCGCAGGAGACTGAGGAGGAGGAGGTAGGATATGTGCAGTGGGCTGGGCCCGGGAGTTTGAAACTGCCACCGGGAGTTAGCTGCCCAGTGCTGTGCCACGTAGAGTTTGAGCGGACAGGCGAGAAGGACATCCTTCTGGTAGACGTCGCGCCCAACGACCCTCTCCCGGGTGGAGTGTTGTTAACACCCATGGTAGTTCCTCGTTACGCTATTGACACACAGAAGCTTACGGTATTGCTCCAGAATGAGTCCCAGAGGGAGGTAGCGATAGCTGAAGGCACCATTATCGGATATCTCTATCCGACAGACATTGTGAAATCCGTTCCGAAGCCAGAGCCAGAGCCGAGGGAAGGGTTCGAGGCGTCCGATATTGACTTTGGTGACTCTAATATCTCAGAGGAATGGAAAGAAAGGCTTAGGCGTAAACTGATCCAGCGAGCAGATGTTTTCTCTTTAAGCGAGTGGGACGTTGGGCTTGCTAAGGGAGTAGAACATAGCATCCGACTTTCTGATGATCGACCGTTCCGAGAGAGATCGAGGCGTCTAGCACCAGCGGATATAGACGACGTGAGGCGACACATACAGGAGTTGTTAGCCACTGGAATTATCAAGGAGTCTAGGAGCCCGTACGCATCGGCGATAGTGATCGTTCGGAAAAAGAGTGGTAAAGTGCGTATGTGCATCGACTACCGCACTTTGAACAATAGAACGATACCCGATCAGTACACTACTCCACGTATCGATGACGCCCTTGATTGTCTGTCAGGCAGTAAATGGTTCTCGGTTTTGGACTTAAGAAGCGGGTATTATCAGATCGCCATGAAAGAGGAGGACAAAGAGAAAACCGCGTTCATTTGTCCCCTGGGGTTCTATCAGTTCGAGCGGATGCCGCAAGGCGTCACTGGGGCTCCAGCGACGTTTCAGCGTTTAATGGAAAAAGCTGTGGGGGACATGAACCTTTTACAGGTATTAGTCTACCTCGATGACCTGATCATTTTCGGACGGACTTTGGAAGAACATGAAGAGAGACTAATGAAAGTCTTGGATCGCCTGCAGGAAGTAGGGCTCAAGATTTCTTTGGACAAGTGCCAATTCTGCCAGCCCAAAGTGAAATACGTTGGACACATCGTGTCGGCAGAGGGCGTGGCCACCGATCCGGCCAAGATCGAGGCCGTCACCGCTTGGCCCCAGCCTACTGACCTTAGGGGTCTGAGGTCTTTCTTAGGTTTCTGTGGCTATTACCGACGCTTTATCGCCAATTATTCTTCCGTTGTCTGCCCGCTCACGGAGTTGACCAGAGGATACCCACCCACTCAGCGTGGGCGGAAACCTAAGACGCGTTCGCGAGGAGAGAGAACACAACCCGATCCACCGTACTTTGACGAGGCGGAACCCTTTGGGGATAGATGGGACTTGGCATGCACTCAGGCTTTTCAGAGCATCATACACCGTCTTACCAATGCTCCGGTATTGGCCTTCGCTGATCCGAACAAGCCCTACATACTGCATGTAGACGCTAGCCTTTCCGGGTTGGGAGCGGTACTTTACCAAGAATATGCTGAGGGTTTGAGGCCTGTAGCTTTTGCGAGCCGGAAACTGAGTGCGTCCGAGAAAAATTACCCCATACACCAGCTAGAGTTCCTTGCCTTAAAGTGGGCGGTAGTGGATAAACTCCACGATTACCTGTATGGAGCTCGTTTCACGGTACGTACTGATAACAACCCGTTGACGTACGTTCTTACTACTGCCAAGCTCAATGCCACGGGACACCGTTGGTTGGCCGCCCTGTCAGCGTACGAATTTGACATTTCTTACCGACCAGGGAAGAATAACATAGACGCTGATTTGTTGTCTAGACAGGAGAGTAGAGAGGAAGGCGCCGAGTGGGAGACCATTCCCAAAGCGGGGGTTACATCGATCTGCCGGTGCATCTGTGCACAGAGCTCTTGGGCTTGCCCGCCCCGATACATAGAGCAACTAGGTGCTTCCCCTGAATCTATTCCAGCCGTCTATGCCTATCCCACAAGAGTAGACGTGAGTGCTCCTGGTCAGCTATCTCGTATGGAGTTGAAGACAGCCCAACAGAGCGACGAAGTCATTGGACCGGTCATACAGGCATTGCAGCAGGGTAGGTGGCCGGAAAGCATAGACATGAGTACTCCATTGAAGTTGATGAAGAAGGAGCTAGGAAGGCTAGTACTTAGAGACGGGCTACTCCATAGGCAGAGCAAGAGGTCTACTGGGGAGGTTTTCCAGCTTGTGTTGCCAGCTGAGTACAGGGCCAATGTCTTGAAGGCTATGCATGACGATTTGGGACACTTAGGCGTAGAGCGGACGACTGACTTAGTGAGGACCAGATTTTATTGGCCGCGCCTGGCCTGGGACGTTGAACAACACATCAAGAATTGTGGAGAGTGCGTCACTCGAAAGAGCCCCTGCCAGCGAGCCGCGCCTTTACAGCAGATAGTCAGCGGAGGTCCTATGGATTTAGTCTGCATTGATTTCCTGTCCATGGAACCAGATTCCAAGGGTATCTGCAACGTGTTAGTCGTGACCGATCACTTCACGCGGTACGCTCAAGCTTTCCCAGCCAGAGATCAAAAGGCCCTCACTGTGGCAAAGATCCTGGTGGACAAATATTTCATTCATTACGGGCTACCAGCACGGATTCACTCTGACCAGGGCAGAGATTTCGAGAGTAAGTTGATTAAGGAGATGTTGAAGACGCTTGGCATACGCAAGTCGCGTACCACCCCTTACCATCCACAGGGAGACCCGCAGCCAGAACGTTTCAACCGGACCCTTCTGTCCATGCTAGGGACCATGAGTCAGGAAAAGAGAAGAAGGTGGAGTCAGCACGTCACTTATCTGGTTCACGCTTACAACAGCACCAAGTGTGATGCCACGGGGTATTCCCCATATTACTTGATGTTCGGGAGAGAAGCCAGGTTGCCGGTTGACATCTGCTTTGGGACTTCCCCTGATGGGAAGGAGGGTGGTCACCACGGTAAGTATGTGTCCAAGCTCAAAGAGGATTTGAAACAGGCGTTCCAACTGGCATCTGATGAAGCCACAAAGAACCATCAGAGAAACAAACAGGCCTATGATAGGAGGGTAGGTTTCCATAAGTTAGAACCAGGGGACCGCGTCCTTCTCAAGAACTTAGGTCTGAAGGGGAAACATAAGTTACAGAGCCGATGGAGTTCGTTGCCTTATGTAGTGGAAGGTAAGCTTCCTAACTTACCAGTGTATCGTATAAAGCCGGAGGATGGGCATGGAGTGGTGAAGACCATACATCGGGATCATCTTTTGCCCATAGGGCAGTTAGTGCGGCTATCCCGGCCCGAAAGGGAGCCGAGCCCAGTTAGGGTGGTAACCAGAGCCAGGCAAAGGAGGGACCCGCCTATACCGGTTTCCCCGCCTGTCAGTGAACAGGAGGGGTGCTTGTCTGATTCTTCTTCAGACGATGAAGAGAATTTAGCCAGGGCGCCTTACGAAGATTTCTATGACCGGAGGCAAAGGCCAGAAGTCAGGGTTAGGCGTGACTCAGTTATAAACGTTCCTTCCCCAGGGGAACCACCACTCGTAGTCGAGGAGGACCCGAGTGAGGGAGAGCCAGGTGAACTAGAAGAGGGTTCAGACATCAATCCAGAAGGAGCTCCTGAGGTAGAAGTAAGGGTGATGCCAGAGGAGGAAGTAGGTAGGGAGGAAATAGTTAGGAACGAAGAGGTTAGGGATGTAGAGGAAATCGCACCGACCATCACACATGCATCGACACCCGAACAGACAGGTGCACCCGCTCAGGCAGCAACGCCAGGGAAAAGGACCATTAAACCAGTGGTTAAACTTACCTATGACGAGCCAGGCAGATCCAGGGATCAGCCTATTACCATCATACATCGGGGGGTGGGTGTTACCATTCAAGCAAACGGCAGTGGACCGGATGTAGCTCATGCCCTGTTGAAACATTTGTTTTCCCAACCTGCCCCGAGTAGCTAGGTGAATGAGGGCATTCACATTTAAGGGGGGGGAGGGTGTAACCCAGGTGTTTAAGCGGGGTTTAATATTTTTGTTTTTAGGCTCTTTAAGTTGTGTGTGTGTGTCTGGGAGTGTGTGTCATACTTACCTGTGTCATACTTACCTGTGTTATATACTTACCTGTGTCATACTTACCTGTGTCATACTTACCTGTGTCATACTTACCTGTGTCATACTTACCTGTGTTATAATAATTACCTGTGAAGATGCAGTAATCTGTAAATGTTTAGGAAAGTGGAAATGTGCCTTTAATTGACTTCAGTGGGAGTGCCCGTGGGGTCCTTCCTTGTTTGGTTTCCTGGGACGGGGATTGGACAGTTCATTTCCTGGTCTAGGGGACGTGATAGCGACCGCATGGTTTTGGCGTCGAGTGATTGGCTGGGAGGATCACATGAGCAGAGCGCGGAGCAGGAGTGGTGTCGAGAACGAGCAAGGAGACGGATGCAAGAGAGACGGCAGCGGAGAGCGAGCCACACAGAGAGAGATCTGTTTGATTTTGATAACCAGTATAGACTTAGCCGACGTTCCGGTGAAAGCTACGGGAATCCCAGGGCGGACAGCCTGTGAGAGCTGTATTGGGAACGCCTGGAGTCTGCTGGACAATTTGATGCTACGGGCGCATGACATTAGCTTCTCGGCTAGTGAAGCTAGTTATCGCGTGTTGTAGGGCCACTGTACTAGCTCAGTCAGTGGTTAGCTTCGTGTTAACTGGTGCCTGCCAGATAAGTGAGTACCGCACGTTGACCGAAGTCTGTTTAGCCGACGTTTGCACGGTGTTCGGCTTGAACGCAGAGTAAAGGTGACGTCGGGGGATTTGTTCCTGTGCCTCTCCACGCCAAGGCTGCCATCAACGTTAGCCGACCAGGAGGGAGGACCGCTCTGCTCAATCTACGGCCTGCCTGCCAGTCACTCGCACACCATTGCCCTGTGTTCGTTCGTTTCACATCAAGGACTACAGGTACCTTTCTTTATTTTAGCTCACTTTGGGAGCGAAGCGGCTATAAAGTTTGTAAGCCTCAACGTACCCGAGCAACGACTCAGATCTGCAACGAGGGTGGGATTTGTTTTGGGAAACTGTGGATGCTAACGATGTAGCTTTGATGTAGCATTGCTGATATTGGAGACACACAGGATTGTGTTGGTTTGTTTGTTTGGTTGTTTATGCATGCTAGCCTGCTATCTTCTATCAGAGTGTTGAGTGTGTTCCACAGGTTGCATTGAGGATGGAGAGTATCTGAAAACACCAACAGAGATACTGTGTTATTATTTGAATTTCTGAAAAGAACTGAAAGAGTTTGTTTATTATTTTGATTTCCTGAAATACTGCTCCAGTGTATTGCCATTTCATTTAAGATACTAAATACTATATTTTTCTATAAACTTACCTTGTATGAGTGACATCATTTCCTGTTAAGAGGTACTTACCTTAAGGTCCTGGGTCATACACTAGAAGGGAGAAGGGAAAAAACAAATGATTAGTACATAGGATTAGTATATTAGACCGATATATTATCATATTTGTATATTTATTTATATAGATAATTGATTAACATTTAGATAATATAGTGTACTAGTGGGACTAAATTTTAAAGGGCACTTACCAGAGCTGATGGTGAAGGTTCACTGCAAGGGTGAATTGTGGGTCAATAACTAGACATTACTGACATTCAAAACTAAACCAAACCTCAAGGGTTATAATTATATACTTATAACGTAGCGATACAAGAGGGAATTCAGGTGGCACTACCCTGTAAAAACAAAGGGGGTTAAAGAAGTGCTACAGTTATGTAATGTGACTTGTGACATGATCACCACATTTCAATAAATATAACGTTTTTGCACATTTGAATGCTGCTGGTCGTTTGTTTAACGCTGTATATATTGGACATTTAAAGCTGATACACAATTGTGTTGAGGTAATTCCGCAAAGCTCAGTTAAAAATATAACGTGTAACACTTAAAACAATCAAATGTAAATTTTTCACAGCAATACAGTCCAGCCCATGGTGAGCTAATTGTTTGAATTATATCGAAATATATTTGTATGGTGTAGCAGACATTACAATAATATGACAATATAAGCCAGTTACCCTAGCTAGAGAGAGTAATTTCAGCCCACCAGATATCACCATATTTCATTTCAATAAATATTAAGCATTCATTGATTGAAGCAGACTGCTGGTTTCTCCGTCGTCATGTCAATCTTCGGTTCGTAGTTTGTGTTCACTCGACATCAACAATCTTATACATGATAATATACAACAAGGCTATCTTTGTTGACAATGTTTATTGACAAAAGCATTAAAACAAGCAAATATAACAATATTCTCCGGTCACTGGCACTAGCTACAACTTGAACAGAATATTATAGCTTTGATCTTCACAAATCATGATCCTCTGTTGTGTAGTTTAGCGTTAATCTCAGGAGAACAGAATATTATTGCTTTGATCTTCACAAATCATGATCCTCTGTTGTGTGTGTCCCATCTGCTACTGGACGGCGGCTACCCCTGGAAGAAACGAATTAGACACTGTTAATCACTGTATAACGTTAACGTTTGCTTACCCAACACTACGTGCGATTGGTAAATACTGTAAATGTAGCCTTGTACCAAGACGCTGATTACAAGGCTACTGTAAATGCAGAGGTGGATAAACTATCCAGAGGAGTTGAACCCCCTTGTTCCCCCTCATTGATTGATAGTTATCTAACGTTAGCTAGATATATAACGCTATAGCTGGTAGATCATATGAGTATGCTTTGAATCTGCCTCATCTCAAAGAGGTAACCTAGGTAAACAGAACTGCGTTTGTTTTCTGTCTACGTCCGAATCTGTGCAGCATGCAATACTGTTTAACGTTGTATAACGTTAACTTATGCTACTCTAGTCTAACGTAGCTAGCGTTAATGTCATGCTATGCAATTAGCGTTACGTTAGAAAATAAGATTACCTCGATTTTGTGGAAGATGCAAGCGGCAGGCTGGTGACGCCGCGCGAGGTCTGGAGGAAATAATACTCCGGTTTTTCTTCGGGCTATTGTATTCACTGTGAGAGCAATGGAGCAAGGCTAGCAATAGCAACTAACGTTAGCAACATTTGTTAGCCAAGCTAACGGCTAGCAGGGAAAATAACATGAACAAGATGGATGCCGTGGCGGAGGAAACCCTCCCCCGAGTCCTGTCCACGCTCACTCCCTTTCCTGTTTTCCCGGCTCCAGGTTTGAACAGATTTCCCACAATGCAACAGGAAAATCCATTCATCCAATCAAATGAAATCAAACAATATCGGGAAATGAGCTTCATTTTGCCGTGTCAAAAACATATAGCTAAGGTGGTCCAGATATTATATACAGTCTATGAGTACGACTCTCTCCCGCCCGCTCCGCCTGCCTGGGCTGGAGACAGTGCTTCCAACTCGGACTGATAATATATACATCATCATTCAAGCTTATCCAGGTAAGATATTAATAAAGTAGTGACACATTCAGCGGGAAACTAACTATAATTAAGACATGTGCCAACTTTGACGACGTTTGGTTCAGTATTTTAAGAGCAAACTTCAATAGGAATAGGCTTGGAGTTGTGAGGAGCCGAAAGGGTACAGGGGGGGTAGGGGAGTAATTATCTTGAAATCCCATAGTCTTTGGTTCACCGTGACATCACGACGTGTCAAATATCCCATTCATTTGAGAAAAAAAAAGCAGTGTTCGACCTTTAGAGGGCGCTTATGCCAGATATGCTGCTGAAAAATGATACAAATGGTAAAATGGCAACAGTTTGGTGTCAAATGTGGAAATTTTGACCAGAATTCTTCACACATCACCCCCAAAGTCATATATATTGGTTAAAAGCTGAAAAAAAGTGTTTTGGGGGTTAGTTACACTTTAAAGACAAAAATGATGTAAAAAAAAAGAAGAAGACATAAGTAGCCTATGTGTCTTAAGACACTGTTGACAGACACTTTTTATAACCATAAAACAGCCGTAACCCTTCAGGGTTCACTGTGAAATTGGTGAACTATAATACTAAAGGGAAGCTGATTGATTGATTTGGGCCTTTTATCACATTTAATTTCCATGAGTTTTGAGTTCTGAAAATCAAGAATCAAAATGTGCTGCAGGTGATCTTCAGTGAATTGTATTTCCTGATATGGCTGAAAGAACAAGAACATGACTGACTTAACATTTTGGATGGATGGATCACAGTGACAGTAGGATTTATTCCATTACTTTATCCTGTTATCCCAAAGCGGTTAAAGGGACAGCACACCCTAAAATCCAAAAGACATATTATTCCCTCTCACTGTAGTGCTATTTATCCATCTACAGTATATCGTTTTGTGTTAGTTGCCTGAGTTTTGGAGATATCAGCCGCAGAGTTTCCGTCTTGTCTCCAATACAATGGAACTGGATGGCACTCGGCTTGTGGTGCTCAAAGTGCCAAAGAAACACATTTGATAAACTCAACAGAAATGTCTCTTTCCAGTTTCCAGAAATCATGACCCCGTTACTCAAGATAATCCACAGACTTTGTTATGAGCAGTTTCATGTAGGAACTATTTTCTTTTGACCGAACTACGCCCGCTAGCTGCTAGCTAGTTCCTACAAAAGAAAATAGTTCCTAGATGAAACTGCTCACAACAAAGTCTGTGCATTATCTTGAGTAACCGGGTCATGATTTCTGGAAAGACTGTTGAGTTTTTCAAATGTATTTTTTTGGGGCGCTTCGAGCACTACAAGCCGAGTGCCATCCTGTTCCATTGTATTGGAGAGAAGGCAGACATCTCTACGGCCGATATCTCCAAAACTCAGGCGAATAACACAAAACGATATAGATGGATAAATAGCACTACAGGTGAGAGGGTATATATGTCTTTTGGATTTTAGGGTGAGCTGTCCCTTTAACCACTTTGGGGATAACAGGATAAAGTAATGGAATAAATCCTACTGTCACTGTGATCCATGCAAAAATATGTATTTTGGATTTTAGGGTGAGCTGTCCCTTTAACCCTTCTATTCTTCAAAACATTAAAGACGGTCACAGAGATGTGTATTTTAAACTTGGGTGTGCAGCATCTTCTTGCTACTGTATGTTCATGTCTTTTAGTGAGAGGTATGGATGGTGGTACTGGCTCCTCTCCTCTTTCTCATAGTTATTTTTATAACATTCATTACTTGGACGGAGGCTTCACTCACTCAATTATTGAATCAATGCCTGCTAGCATTGGGCAGGAAGCACTCTGTGACAGTGTAAGCCCAGCACAGTTTGTGTGCATGTCTGTGTGTGTGTGTGTGTGTGTGCGCGCGTGCGTGTGTGCATGTGTGCATTTGGACAGTGTGAGCCCAGCACAGTTTGTGTGCATGTGTGTGTGTGTGTGTGCATTTGGACAGTGTGAGCCCAGCACCTGCATATTATACGATAAGAAACATATGACACTATAAAAGAGTATAGGTACTTTATTAGACATGTGTTTTATAACATGTTACAACAGTCAAGAAAGATATTGTACTCTCAAACTAAATTGAACTAATTTACTAGTGCTTACATTTCCGGAGTTCCTACAATACTTATAGAGAATTCGTCCTAAAGGTCCTTACACATCGGGAGCGTTTTTTTCGTGCGATTAATTCGCACGTCAATAATATTCTCCGAACCTATATCAGTCAGTGCAACCGTGCTGCATACCAACGGCGAATGTTTCGCTGAGCGTCATTGCGGCGTTTATTTTTTCGAACCACGGTCGATTTTTCAGAAATTCGCTTCCGACGTGTACACATCTGTGGCTGTGATTGACAGGTGGGTCAAAACTCGCATCGCAATTTCGTGCCGTACTATATTCGCATCGCTCTTGATGTGTAAGGACCATTATAGTGCAGCCATCCACTGCCTCACAATGAGAAGTCTGTCAGGATGTTTTCGTATTCATTAACACAGTAACAACGCAACATCAGTGAGAGACAGATAGACAAAGTCCTCACCGGCCCCCTTGTTCAAACACAGGAATGATTCAAGTGTACAGCTGCTGCGTGCACATATTTACTCATTGTCAATGTGTGTGTGTGTGATTTCAGTTTGTGTAGAATCACTACTGAGTGAAACGAGATCATTTCTGTGAGATGACACAGCTCTCTCTCCTCTCTCTGAAGACCCTTTAGTCTGCTACTGAAGCAGAGCCAATCCATTACCATCAATAGAGTAACACTATCTATCTGCAATGATCAAATTGTTTGATAGAAAAACGGCAAAGATATACAGTGCATGGCAGTGTTTGGATAAGTATGTACAGTGTGAGTAACTGCAGTGAGATATGTTACGGTGTGTGTGTTTGGATAAGTATGTACAGTGTAACTGCACTGAGATATGTTACGGTGTGTGTTTGACTAATATGAGACAGAGTATGTCAATGCTGGAAGGCTAGTGTGTGCTTATGTGCATCTGGTCTGATAAACACAATACAATAAGGGTGTACCATTGTTTTCAATGAACAAATGACTACAGTGGAGTGCTGTTGCTAACAAACACTCCTACCTTTAAAAGCGTTTTTCCCTCGTAGAACAGAAGACAAGAAGTCTCTTTCCGAACACACCCTCCTTATTGCCTATACTCTCCAGAGACAGACTCTGGAGCCAGAAGAAACTGGATCCCCCCGCCCCCCGCCCCCCGCCCGGCCAGCCGTGCCCAGAGTCAGGTTAGACGTCTGCGCTAAGGTTTCAGATCCTGTCCCGGCTGCCCCAGAGGTCTGGCGCTGTGTTGGGAGACAGGACCAGTGGGCACAAAGCCAGTTTGGGAGTCTCCCAGGGGCAGGAGGCAACAGACACTGGGCAGGTATTCTCCTACCAAGTCTGAACACACTCCCAAGTGAAAGGACGAGACTTCAGTTTCCATTCAACTAAAAAAACAACACGTTTCTGTATTCATCCCTATACAGCAGCAGGCTAGGCACACGTTTAAGGCCCTGCTGCCTCTTCAGGAGATTGTATCTCCTCAAGTGAGCCAACAGGCAAGCTTTGCCTCTAAGCACAAATCTAGGATCAGTACAGCCGGCTTAACCTGACAAATGTGTCAGCAATGATGAAACTGAGTGAAGCCTCTAAGCACAGATCTAGGATCAGTACAGACGGCTCAACCTAACAAATGTGTCAGCAATGATGAAACTGAGTGAAGCCTCTATAAGCACAGATATAGGATCAGTACAGCCGGCTCAACCTAACAAATGTGCCAGTAATGATTAAACTGAGTGAAGCCTCTATAAGCACAGATCTAGGATCAGTACAGCCTATGGACAGTGGTTACTGGCTTTTAAAAGCACAAACAGACAACTGGGGAAACATGTTATGCTTGGAATAGGCCAATAGGGGGCAATATTGTCCTTGGAATGAGGCTTTCTGGGGCTGTGAGAAGCTTCAGTATTAGTTCCCTTCTTGATTTCCTGGATGAGTGACTGTGTCCTCAAGCAGAAGCGTTCCAGATTTGCTCAAATCCTCTAGTTTGAGCACAGATTTCTCGATGCTTTCCACTGACTGACGAGGAGAAGTTCCCAGTAAGCATGCCATGCTGGTTCAGTTCCTCTGGCATGTGACCATACACACTCTGTCCATAACTCCACGTCCCTTCAGTCTGTCAGTTTGTGTACATAGTTAACAGGGAAGGTTCCACTCCTGGATGTATCCCCCTCTATGTGGCCAACCTGTTAGATGAAAGGACAACACGATATTTCTGGAATATATTCAAATTCAATCACATATTTCACATCACAAGTCCACACAAAATCTCTCACGTTACTACCAGATGAGCAATAGACCCTTCTCACGGGGGCCATTTTGGGTCAAAAAGGCAGGGTAAACACAGGTGCAAGCAAAACACTAATGAGGGTTTCCAACTTCCATGATTGGAATTTGGAAAGCCTCATTAGTGTTTTGCTTGCACCTGTGTTTACCCTGCCTTTTCGACCCAAAATGGCCCCCGTGAGAAGGGTCTATTGGCAAGGCAATGGTTGCACACCATTATGGAAAGCAAGAAATTGTAGTTGCACTCACCCACCAGTGGGCGTCATCGGTGGCCGTGACCAGAATGATCTCATCTTTGAAAAAGGCCAGCTGTTCAGAACTGACTGCTCGGCAGTCGACTAGAGCCTTGACGCGCCTGTGACGGGACCTGCTGCCAGAGACCTGGAGGAGACAGGCAATACATTTATCAGTGTGCCACCAGCACAATGATACTGACTGTGAAATCTCACACACTCTTGACATTACAGAGAAATATAGACCCCGTCAGACTTGAGAACTGGACTAAAAACATTTTATGAATTGAGAAATACAGTACATCTATGCCATTGTGACGTGGAACAGTCATTGCTTTGGTACCAAAAGATCATCTCGCGATTTTGGGCCATCGCATTTGCGCTTCAAAAATCATAAAAGTATTTCGTTCGTTTGTGAAGATGATCTTGCGAAACACAAAGGTCTCAGTTTCATAAACTTTTGTTAACCACAGACTTTATTTCAGGCTAAAATCCCGTTGACTTCGAGACGAGGGAACCACTAACTTCCAGGTTGGCCTACAAAAAGACATCATCCCTGCAGTACTCTCTAAATGGAGGTGTGTGTGTGTGTGTGTGTGTGTGTGTGTGTGTGTGTGTGTGTGGTTGTACCATAGCGTTCCTGCGTTGTCGCGGGGCGGGGGCCATGGCAGGTGAGGAGGATGGGGCCGGGGCCGGGGTGGGTCCTGGGCTCAGGCTGGGACCGTTCCCCACCAGGCTGCAGTACAGCTCCTCCTGACTCCCCACGCAGCTGGGAGACAAAGCAGCACACTTCCCCTGGACTCCTGCTCCGCTGCTCGTCCGGCGATACGACGTGGTCTTCTCTGAGCTGGAAAGGGAGGAAGAAGTGAGTCCGATTAGAGATCATCTCTTAATACAGATGAAGAGATCGTCTCTTAATACAGATGAAGAGATCGTCTCTTAAAACAGATGAAGAGATCGTCTCTTAAAACAGATGAAGAGATCGTCTCTTAACACAGATGAAGAGATCGTCTCTTAAAACAGATGAAGAGATCGTCTCTTAAAACAGATGCGTTCGTTGGCTTCCACAATTTGCAAGTGCTCCCACCTAACTGTCTCTGTAGTACCTGGAGGGGAATACTGGTCAAAAAGCATGTCCGCTCGAGGCCGAGGCGATTTCCCCAATCACCTACCTCGGTTATGTTGTCATGATTGGTCAAACACCACTGAACTTCCTTGTGTTTTTTTTCTCTTTGGAAGATGACAACATCCTCGGGCCAAATTGTAATGGGGAGACGTACAGACTCTCTATGGAGTATTCGAAGCTTGTGATCTATATAGATAGTCTGGCTTGAGAAACTAAACTAGAGGTGGTCCTCAGTCATATGGAGCAGTTTATGAATAGATTAAAAAAAAGTCTAATCCTAAAATAAGAAATGCATTTAAGGCAGGATAAGAAAATAAATAAACTTGTCTAAAAATACACTTT
>NC_139625.1:1725000-1790000 GCF_964638095.1 Poromitra crassiceps
AGGGCTCCGAGCATGATCTGTTTGTGTTGATGTCAAACGCAAGAGAGGAGAGACAGAGAGATGAAGAGGAGAGGAGGGAGAGAGAGATGAAGAGGAGAGGAGGGAGAGAGAGATGAAGAGGAGAGGAGAGAGAGAGATGAAGAAGAGAGGAGAGAGAGATGAAGAGGAGAGGAGGGAGAGAGAGATGAAGAGGAGAGGAGGGAGAGAGAGATGAAGGGGAGAGGAGGGAGAGAGAGATGAAGGGGAGAGAGAGAGAGAGAGAGAGATGAATGAGTAATTCAATGAACTTGTCTCCCTTGATCTCAAGAGACATGAGCTCTGACCTAAAAGCTGAAATAATAAACCAGAGCCAACCAACACAAACACACACGTGCACGCACGTATGTGTACACACACACACACACACACACAGACCCAGACAGACGCACACAGACACACACACACCCTCAGCGGTATTACACACTCTGCTTACGCTATCCGAGCAGGAAGTGGCTGACAAGAGGGTGATTAAAGAAAAGAAGGAGAGGAAGTGATAGACTTGGAGAGACGGCAGAGGAGAGATTAGATTAGATTAGAGGCCAAAGAGATGGGAGGACAGTCTCTACTACAGAGCTGTTTAACTAACATACTGTAACTAAAGAGATGGAAGGACAGTCTCTACTACAGAGCTGTTTAACTAACATACTGTAACAAAGAGATGGGAGGACAGTCTCTACTACAGAGCTGTTTAACTAACATACTGTAACTAAAGAGATGGGAGGACAGTCTCTACTACAGAGCTGTTTAACTAACATACTGTAACTAAAGAGATGGGAGGACAGTCTCTACTACAGAGCTGTTTAACTAACATACTGTAACTAAAGAGATGGGAGGACAGTCTCTACTACAGAGCTGTTTAACTAACATACTGTAACTAAAGAGATGGGAGGACAGTCTCTACTACAGAGCTGTTTAACTAACATACTGTAACAAAGAGATGGGAGGACAGTCTCTACTACAGAGCTGTTTAACTAACATACTGTAACTAAAGAGATGGGAGGACAGTCTCTACTACAGAGCTGTTTAACTAACATACTGTAACTAAAGAGATGGGAGGACAGTCTCTACTACAGAGCTGTTTAACTAACATACTGTAACTAAAGAGATGGGAGGACAGTCTCTACTACAGAGCTGTTTAACTAACATACTGTAACTAAAGAGATGGGAGGACAGTCTCTACTACAGAGCTGTTTAACTAACATACTGTAACTAAAGAGATGGGAGGACAGTCTCTACTACAGAGCTGTTTAACTAACATACTGTAACTAAAGAGATGGGAGGACAGTCTCTACTACAGAGCTGTTTAACTAACATACTGTAACTAAAGAGATGGGAGGACAGTCTCTACTACAGAGCTGTTTAACTAACATACTGTAACTAAAGAGATGGGAGGACAGTCTCTACTACAGAGCTGTTTAACTAACATACTGTAACTAAAGAGATGGGAGGACAGTCTCTACTACAGAGCTGTTTAACTAACATACTGTAACTAAAGAGATGGGAGGACAGTCTCTACTACAGAGCTGTTTAACTAACATACTGTAACTAAAGAGATGGGAGGACAGTCTCTACTACAGAGCTGTTTAACTAACATACTGTAACTAAAGAGATGGGAGGACAGTCTCTACTACAGAGCTGTTTAACTAACATACTGTAACTAAAGAGATGGGAGGACAGTCTCTACTACAGAGCTGTTTAACTAACATACTGTAACTAAAGAGATGGGAGGACAGTCTCTACTACAGAGCTGTTTAACTAACATACTGTAACTAAAGAGATGGGAGGACAGTCTCTACTACAGAGCTGTTTAACTAACATACTGTAACAAAGAGATGGGAGGACAGTCTCTACTACAGAGCTGTTTAACTAACATACTGTAACTAAAGAGATGGGAGGACAGTCTCTACTACAGAGCTGTTTAACTAACATACTGTAACAAAGAGATGGGAGGACAGTCTCTACTACAGAGCTGTTTAACTAACATACTGTAACAAAGAGATGGGAGGACAGTCTCTACTACAGAGCTGTTTAACTAACATACTGTAACTAAAGAGATGGGAGGACAGTCTCTACTACAGAGCTGTTTAACTAACATACTGTAACTAAAGAGATGGGAGGACAGTCTCTACTACAGAGCTGTTTAACTAACATACTGTAACTAAAGAGATGGGAGGACAGTCTCTACTACAGAGCTGTTTAACTAACATACTGTAACAAAGAGATGGAAGGACAGTCTCTACTACAGAGCTGTTTAACTAACATACTGTAACAAAGAGATGGGAGGACAGTCTCTACTACAGAGCTGTTTAACTAACATACTGTAACTAAAGAGATGGGAGGACAGTCTCTACTACAGAGCTGTTTAACTAACATACTGTAACTAAAGAGATGGGAGGACAGTCTCTACTACAGAGCTGTTTAACTAACATACTGTAACTAAAGAGATGGGAGGACAGTCTCTACTACAGAGCTGTTTAACTAACATACTGTAACTAAAGAGATGGGAGGACAGTCTCTACTACAGAGCTGTTTAACTAACATACTGTAACTAAAGAGATGGGAGGACAGTCTCTACTACAGAGCTGTTTAACTAACATACTGTAACTAAAGAGATGGGAGGACAGTCTCTACTACAGAGCTGTTTAACTAACATACTGTAACTAAAGAGATGGGAGGACAGTCTCTACTACAGAGCTGTTTAACTAACATACTGTAACTAAAGAGATGGGAGGACAGTCTCTACTACAGAGCTGTTTAACTAACATACTGTAACAAAGAGATGGGAGGACAGTCTCTACTACAGAGCTGTTTAACTAACATACTGTAACTAAAGAGATGGGAGGACAGTCTCTACTACAGAGCTGTTTAACTAACATACTGTAACTAAAGAGATGGGAGGACAGTCTCTACTACAGAGCTGTTTAACTAACATACTGTAACTAAAGAGATGGGAGGACAGTCTCTACTACAGAGCTGTTTAACTAACATACTGTAACTAAAGAGATGGGAGGACAGTCTCTACTACAGAGCTGTTTAACTAACATACTGTAACAAAGAGATGGGAGGACAGTCTCTACTACAGAGCTGTTTAACTAACATACTGTAACTAAAGAGATGGGAGGACAGTCTCTACTACAGAGCTGTTTAACTAACATACTGTAACAAAGAGATGGGAGGACAGTCTCTACTACAGAGCTGTTTAACTAACATACTGTAAAGAGATGGGAGGACAGTCTCTACTACAGAGCTGTTTAACTAACATACTGTAACTAAAGAGATGGGAGGACAGTCTCTACTACAGAGCTGTTTAACTAACATACTGTAACTAAAGAGATGGGAGGACAGTCTCTACTACAGAGCTGTTTAACTAACATACTGTAACAAAGAGATGGGAGGACAGTCTCTACTACAGAGCTGTTTAACTAACATACTGTAAAGAGATGGGAGGACAGTCTCTACTACAGAGCTGTTTAACTAACATACTGTAACTAAAGAGATGGGAGGACAGTCTCTACTACAGAGCTGTTTAACTAACATACTGTAACTAAAGAGATGGGAGGACAGTCTCTACTACAGAGCTGTTTAACTAACATACTGTAACAAAGAGATGGGAGGACAGTCTCTACTACAGAGCTGTTTAACTAACATACTGTAAAGAGATGGGAGGACAGTCTCTACTACAGAGCTGTTTAACTAACATACTGTAACTAAAGAGATGGGAGGACAGTCTCTACTACAGAGCTGTTTAACTAACATACTGTAACTAAAGAGATGGGAGGACAGTCTCTACTACAGAGCTGTTTAACTAACATACTGTAACTAAAGAGATGGGAGGACAGTCTCTACTACAGAGCTGTTTAACTAACATACTGTAACTAAAGAGATGGGAGGACAGTCTCTACTACAGAGCTGTTTAACTAACATACTGTAACAAAGAGATGGGAGGACAGTCTCTACTACAGAGCTGTTTAACTAACATACTGTAACTAAAGAGATGGGAGGACAGTCTCTACTACAGAGCTGTTTAACTAACATACTGTAACAAAGAGATGGGAGGACAGTCTCTACTACAGAGCTGTTTAACTAACATACTGTAACTAAAGAGATGGGAGGACAGTCTCTACTACAGAGCTGTTTAACTAACATACTGTAACTAAAGAGATGGGAGGACAGTCTCTACTACAGAGCTGTTTAACTAACATACTGTAACAAAGAGATGGGAGGACAGTCTCTACTACAGAGCTGTTTAACTAACATACTGTAACTAAAGAGATGGGAGGACAGTCTCTACTACAGAGCTGTTTAACTAACATACTGTAACTAAAGAGATGGGAGGACAGTCTCTACTACAGAGCTGTTTAACTAACATACTGTAACAAAGAGATGGAAGGACAGTCTCTACTACAGAGCTGTTTAACTAACATACTGTAACTAAAGAGATGGGAGGACAGTCTCTACTACAGAGCTGTTTAACTAACATACTGTAACAAAGAGATGGGAGGACAGTCTCTACTACAGAGCTGTTTAACTAACATACTGTAACTAAAGAGATGGGAGGACAGTCTCTACTACAGAGCTGTTTAACTAACATACTGTAACTAAAGAGATGGGAGGACAGTCTCTACTACAGAGCTGTTTAACTAACATACTGTAACTAAAGAGATGGGAGGACAGTCTCTACTACAGAGCTGTTTAACTAGCATACTGTAACAAAGAGATGGGAGGACAGTCTCTACTACAGAGCTGTTTAACTAACATACTGTAACTAAAGAGATGGGAGGACAGTCTCTACTACAGAGCTGTTTAACTAACATACTGTAACTAAAGAGATGGGAGGACAGTCTCTACTACAGAGCTGTTTAACTAACATACTGTAACTAAAGAGATGGGAGGACAGTCTCTACTACAGAGCTGTTTAACTAACATACTGTAACTAAAGAGATGGGAGGACAGTCTCTACTACAGAGCTGTTTAACTAACATACTGTAACAAAGAGATGGGAGGACAGTCTCTACTACAGAGCTGTTTAACTAACATACTGTAACAAAGAGATGGGAGGACAGTCTCTACTACAGAGCTGTTTAACTAACATACTGTAACTAAAGAGATGGGAGGACAGTCTCTACTACAGAGCTGTTTAACTAACATACTGTAACTAAAGAGATGGGAGGACAGTCTCTACTACAGAGCTGTTTAACTAACATACTGTAACTAAAGAGATGGGAGGACAGTCTCTACTACAGAGCTGTTTAACTAACATACTGTAACAAAGAGATGGGAGGACAGTCTCTACTACAGAGCTGTTTAACTAACATACTGTAACTAAAGAGATGGGAGGACAGTCTCTACTACAGAGCTGTTTAACTAACATACTGTAACTAAAGAGATGGGAGGACAGTCTCTACTACAGAGCTGTTTAACTAACATACTGTAACTAAAGAGATGGGAGGACAGTCTCTACTACAGAGCTGTTTAACTAACATACTGTAACTAAAGAGATGGGAGGACAGTCTCTACTACAGAGCTGTTTAACTAACATACTGTAACTAAAGAGATGGGAGGACAGTCTCTACTACAGAGCTGTTTAACTAACATACTGTAACTAAAGAGATGGGAGGACAGTCTCTACTACAGAGCTGTTTAACTAACATACTGTAACTAAAGAGATGGAAGGACAGTCTCTACTACAGAGCTGTTTAACTAACATACTGTAACTAAAGAGATGGGAGGACAGTCTCTACTACAGAGCTGTTTAACTAACATACTGTAACAAAGAGATGGGAGGACAGTCTCTACTACAGAGCTGTTTAACTAACATACTGTAACAAAGAGATGGGAGGACAGTCTCTACTACAGAGCTGTTTAACTAACATACTGTAACTAAAGAGATGGGAGGACAGTCTCTACTACAGAGCTGTTTAACTAACATACTGTAACTAAAGAGATGGGAGGACAGTCTCTACTACAGAGCTGTTTAACTAACATACTGTAACAAAGAGATGGAAGGACAGTCTCTACTACAGAGCTGTTTAACTAACATACTGTAACTAAAGAGATGGGAGGACAGTCTCTACTACAGAGCTGTTTAACTAACATACTGTAACTAAAGAGATGGGAGGACAGTCTCTACTACAGAGCTGTTTAACTAACATACTGTAACAAAAGAGATGGGAGGACAGTCTCTACTACAGAGCTGTTTAACTAACATACTGTAACTAAAGAGATGGGAGGACAGTCTCTACTACAGAGCTGTTTAACTAACATACTGTAACAAAGAGATGGGAGGACAGTCTCTACTACAGAGCTGTTTAACTAACATACTGTAACTAAAGAGATGGGAGGACAGTCTCTACTACAGAGCTGTTTAACTAACATACTGTAACTAAAGAGATGGGAGGACAGTCTCTACTACAGAGCTGTTTAACTAACATACTGTAACTAAAGAGATGGGAGGACAGTCTCTACTACAGAGCTGTTTAACTAACATACTGTAACTAAAGAGATGGGAGGACAGTCTCTACTACAGAGCTGTTTAACTAACATACTGTAACTAAAGAGATGGGAGGACAGTCTCTACTACAGAGCTGTTTAACTAACATACTGTAACTAAAGAGATGGGAGGACAGTCTCTACTACAGAGCTGTTTAACTAACATACTGTAACTAAAGAGATGGGAGGACAGTCTCTACTACAGAGCTGTTTAACTAACATACTGTAACTAAAGAGATGGGAGGACAGTCTCTACTACAGAGCTGTTTAACTAACATACTGTAACAAAGAGATGGGAGGACAGTCTCTACTACAGAGCTGTTTAACTAACATACTGTAAAGAGATGGGAGGACAGTCTCTACTACAGAGCTGTTTAACTAACATACTGTAACAAAGAGATGGGAGGACAGTCTCTACTACAGAGCTGTTTAACTAACATACTGTAACAAAGAGATGGGAGGACAGTCTCTACTACAGAGCTGTTTAACTAACATACTGTAACAAAGAGATGGGAGGACAGTCTCTACTACAGAGCTGTTTAACTAACATACTGTAACAAAGAGATGGGAGGACAGTCTCTACTACAGAGCTGTTTAACTAACATACTGTAACAAAGAGATGGGAGGACAGTCTCTACTACAGAGCTGTTTAACTAACATACTGTAACTAAAGAGATGGGAGGACATTCTCTACTACAGAGCTGTTTAACTAACATACTGTAACAAAGAGATGGGAGGACAGTCTCTACTACAGAGCTGTTTAACTAACATACTGTAACAAAGAGATGGGAGGACAGTCTCTACTACAGAGCTGTTTAACTAACATACTGTAACAAAGAGATGGGAGGACAGTCTCTACTACAGAGCTGTTTAACTAACATACTGTAACTAAAGAGATGGGAGGACAGTCTCTACTACAGAGCTGTTTAACTAACATACTGTAACTAAAGAGATGGAAGGACAGTCTCTACTACAGAGCTGTTTAACTAACATACTGTAACTAAAGAGATGGAAGGACAGTCTCTACTACAGAGCTGTTTAACTAACATACTGTAAAGAGATGGGAGGACAGTCTCTACTACAGAGCTGTTTAACTAACATACTGTAACAAAGAGATGGGAGGACAGTCTCTACTACAGAGCTGTTTAACTAACATACTGTAACAAAGAGATGGGAGGACAGTCTCTACTACAGAGCTGTTTAACTAACATACTGTAACAAAGAGATGGGAGGACAGTCTCTACTACAGAGCTGTTTAACTAACATACTGTAACAAAGAGATGGGAGGACAGTCTCTACTACAGAGCTGTTTAACTAACATACTGTAACAAAGAGATGGGAGGACAGTCTCTACTACAGAGCTGTTTAACTAACATACTGTAACTAAAGAGATGGGAGGACAGTCTCTACTACAGAGCTG
Organism: Poromitra crassiceps; assembly: GCF_964638095.1. NCBI lineage: Eukaryota > Metazoa > Chordata > Actinopteri > Beryciformes > Melamphaidae > Poromitra > Poromitra crassiceps. The sequence continues at coordinate 1,732,949 of NC_139625.1, forward strand.
TTTAACTAACATACTGTAACTAAAGAGATGGGAGGACAGTCTCTACTACAGAGCTGTTTAACTAACATACTGTAACTAAAGAGATGGGAGGACAGTCTCTACTACAGAGCTGTTTAACTAACATACTGTAACTAAAGAGATGGGAGGACAGTCTCTACTACAGAGCTGTTTAACTAACATACTGTAACTAAAGAGATGGGAGGACAGTCTCTACTACAGAGCTGTTTAACTAACATACTGTAACAAAGAGATGGGAGGACAGTCTCTACTACAGAGCTGTTTAACTAACATACTGTAAAGAGATGGGAGGACAGTCTCTACTACAGAGCTGTTTAACTAACATACTGTAACTAAAGAGATGGGAGGACAGTCTCTACTACAGAGCTGTTTAACTAACATACTGTAAAGAGATGGGAGGACAGTCTCTACTACAGAGCTGTTTAACTAACATACTGTAACAAAGAGATGGGAGGACAGTCTCTACTACAGAGCTGTTTAACTAACATACTGTAACTATGCACACCCCTCCCACATGCCCCAGCATGACCTTATTGACCACTCAAAACTAGGGGTGTCAAAAATAATCAATTATAAGATGCATCGCGATGCGGACGTGCACGATTCTGCATCGATTCACAAATGTCAAAAATCGATTATTAAAAAAAAAAAAAAAAAAAAAAAAAAAAATATATATATATATATATATATATATATATATATATATATATATATATATATATATATATATATATATATATATATATATATATTTTTAATAATCAAATAAAATATAATGGAAGTACATGCAGTTGTTTATTTTAATTATGGATCATAATACAATGCAATTCCAAATGCACTTTTATTTTAAAAGTAGCCACACAGTGAGAAAAAAGAAAGTGAGAAAAAATAAATCATGTATTGCAGAAAAAAGTGATGCATCAAGATGCATCGATAATCGTAATCGAATCGAATCGAATCGTAGCCCTCTGAATCGCAATCGAATCGAATCGTGAGGCCAGTGAAGATTCACAGGCCTACTCAAAACTAGGGGTGGGAATCACTGATGCCCCACGATACCTAAAGAAGGGCGGCTTTAGCTCAGGAGGTAGAGCGGGTCGGCCAATGACGCAAGGGTTGGCGGTTCGATCCCCGCTCCCTCCCAGCTGCTGTCGTTGTGTCCTTGGGCAAGACACTTAACCCTCCTTGCTCCCGATGGTGTGTAGGCACCCTGCGTGGCAGCCTCATTGATCATTTACTCATTGTAAAGCGCTTTGGATAAAAGCGCTATATAAATGCAGGCCATTTTAGGCCATTTACTATTATATGATATTATCACGATACTTAAGTCACGATCCGTTAGTATTGTGATATTGCGATATGCTAGTATTGCAATATATTATGATTTATCACCTTTTTTCAACTGCAAATGATGTCCCCAAAGGTAAAAACTTTGTCAACATCTGTTTTATCTAATCAGATAAAGTTTCCAGTCTGTTCATCTCACTTCAATCATTGTCAAGCAGACAGACTGATCAGCAGCACTGTCATAAAAACCTGTCATAAATGTTGCATGCACTTGACATTTTGTCAAGTACAATAAAATATCACGATACTTGGCATTCAAAACAATATGATATATTGCCCACGAAATATACTCAAAACTATTTCATTCTATTTTGACCCACTCCAGCCCCAGTCCGACAGTCCGTGTGTGTGTGTGTGTGTGTGTGTGTGCGCGTGCGTGCGTGTACTAGTGTAGCCTTGAACAAGCTGGGTGGGGCGCCCTGTCTGGAGGAGTTGTCATTCACCATAAAACACTGGCAATTTAGGGGCATTTTAGAGGTTAAAGGTTTGTGTCACAACTTAGATTAAATTGCTGGTCACACCTTACCTGTCGCTGCCAGATGGGGGCGGTAGCGTCAGGTTTAAGTCACACCCTAGCAGGGCTCATTTCTGGGAGAAATCCTGGTGGTTACCTGTCCATCGGGCAGCGTGAGTGGTTTGGCTAGCTCCTCCCCCTCGGCGTAGAGCTGCAGAAGGGAAGTGAGGTCACAACTCCTCACGGCGTCGTACAGCCGGCCAGGATCTGCTTCCTCTCTGCGCACGACATAGCGACGCTCGGCGTACTTGGCCACAATGTACTCCTTCCTGGCATTCCTGGTGGATGAGGAAGTGCATTTTAGTGTAAAAAAAAAAAAAAAAAAAGAAACTTGAAGGGAAAAAAGAAAAGGAAGGAAAAGAGAAAAAAAAGGCTTTTGTCCAATCAGGTTAGGAACTCACATGTCACTTTGTGGGAGTGGCTTGACAGAGTCATTGGGAAGGCCCGCCTCCATGATGTCATTGAATCTGGTGTTGCCAATACTGACTGCCAACTGGAGCGAGACATACAGCAAGGTGTGACAAGAAGACACAACGCCTGTAACTAGGCCATCATGTGTGTGTGTGTGTGTGTGTGTGTGTGTGTGTGTGTGTGTGTGTGTGTGTGTATTTAGTACCAGCAGCTCCGAGGTGCTGAGTAGGTCCAGAGTGAGAGACTGGATCCTGGAGTAATGGACACCCAGCTCTCTGTGGATCCCAGAACACTCTATACAGGTCAGGATGCCTAGGTTGGTGGACAGCCATGTCGGATCTGAGGGAGACAGAGACAGTCAGACAGAGAGACAGGCAGGCAGACAGACAGACACACAGACAGACACACAGACAGACAGACAGACAGGCAGGCAGACAGGCAGGCAGACAGACAGACAGGCAGACAGACAGACAGACAGACAGGCAGGCAGGCAGACAGACAGACAGACAGGCAGACAGACAGGCAGGCTGCCAGACAGAGAGACAGACAGGCAGACACGCAGAAACACAGACAGACAGACAGGCAGACACACAGACACAGACACTGTCTGTCTACAAAATCAACATGGCTTAAACTGATATTTTTTGCTGGTTTGGAAATGTTATATTTTGAGTACTGCTCAGGCCGGGTTAGGTTAGGTTCTCAACCTTTTTCTTCAGCACCCCCTTTCCCTGATTTCTAAATCCAAGTAACCCCTTTACCAGACTACAGCAGTTTGCTTAGAAAGCTGCCAGAGACATTTTCACCATTTATTCCGACATTTTCTCATTTCTCTCAAATTGCCCCCTGTAGCACCTCTACATACCACTAGGGGTATGCATATGCATACTCCAGTCTGGGAACCACTGGCATAGGCTGTACATATATGGTTTCCATTTAACAGTCATGCCAATAAAGAAAATGTATTTGTTCAGAACATTTTCATGCCTTCCATTCAATCTCCTGGAATCCAGGAACCTGGATGAGAGCTATTTGGCTATCATCATCCTCCTCTTTGGCCTGATTGCTGATTGGCTGACCTGGGGCTCCGCAGTCGGCGCAGGCCTCGTTGCCAGGCATCTGTCGCAGCTCTGTGATGATGGCTCGGGACAGCTCCTGCAGCCCGCTGTCCTGCACGTGGAGCTGGTCTCCTCCCAGAGCCGTGTTCAGGGCCTCCTCCTTGCTGTTCTGCAGCACCGACACCCAGCTACAGGACGCACACAAACACCTCATGCTTTCCCATATGCTTTAACATAGAGGCTTTCAAAACAAACACCTCATGCTTTCCCATATGCTTTAACACATTCACTGCCAGCCGTTTTTTCAATACTGTAGGTAGGTTCTGCCAAGGTTTTTTTTTGAGGATTCTGGCTCATCTTTCAAGAGCCGAGGATTCTTTTCTGCTAAGATTTTGTGAACACAAATGATCTCAAAAGAACTAATAGAATGTGTGCTTTCTCTGTCTAAAAGAGTTAGTTTGTAGAGTTAGTAGTTATGTAGGCATTAGCAGTAGAATACAGCATGGTTTCAGCGTCTGAAAATTTATTCTGAGATAAATGGCTTTTTGTGAAATTCGATAGAACAGTCACTTTAACCATTTATTTTTGGCGTAAGACGTCAGACATCTAAACAATAGTTTTGAACAGTAATTTCCTCCATAGCAGCAGGAAACCCCCCTCTCCTTCAAACTCCTCCCTCCGTGGGTGTGTCTCTGGTGGCTTTGCAGCGTTTGTCACAAGCGAGGCTCTGCCTGTCTGTGCTGCCTGGCTGCTGGCGGCTGCTCTTTGGGCGAGTCTGCATGAGTCGTTTCGGTTGTGAGCTCAGCTGCAATGAAGCTGCGTGCGATTGTGGGCTTTCTGCCGGTGTTTCAAAGTGTGTTGCACGCATAATCTATTATGCAAATTTGCAATCCCCCACCGCCAGCTCCCAGCGCGATAATGCGCGAAAGCGTTTTCGCCAATCCATTTTACAGTATGAGAATGGTTTCCTCGCGCGTTCCCCTGCAGTTTTGGCTCTGCTTTTTCTAGTCTGGAGAGCACTGTCGCCACTTAGTGGGTCGGTGGAATGGGTTGTACACGTTCGATGGCTCCAATATTTTTATAGGAGACGTGGGGGGCGTTGATCCACGTCCCACCGTCAATTTTTTTTTTTTTTTTTTTTGACGAGTCAACTCGTCATTGGCAGTCAACCGTTGGATTTTTTTTGACGAGTCAACTCGTCATTGGCAGTGAACGTGTTAATAAACAGGCTAAAATATTATGCTGTGTGTGGTAGTTGAAACATAGTTTCAAGTTGACGTTTATGTATGTTTGTAGTTGAAACAAAAACATAAATACTGTAGGCTACATGAATGGAAATGTTTGATCATTAATATCTACTTTTAGAAATTATATAGGTAGGTTATATAGGTTTTCTTGTTTTAATAATAATAATAAAAGGACTTAATGTGTAACTTTTCCTCCGTGGTATCGAAAATGGTATGAGTGAGTGAGTGAACTCTGAGAGAGTTCATGTCAATTCTGCTAATAAATACATAATACCTGCTTCTTGCCTTTTAGGGGTATTTTTTTCTCTTCAGTTACACAGATATCGTGATGTATCGTAGGTTAAATTTCTTCCAATATATCGATTATCGCAGAATCGCTGTATCGTGATAATATCGTTATCGAGGGCCAAGTATCGTGACCATATCGTATCGTGAGTTACTCCACGATTCCCACCCCTAATTATGACATAGATAGATGATGACATAGATATATGATGACATAGATCGTTTTAGGAGTTTTGGCACTAAAGAAAAGCAGGGGATTGATTCTTTCCACTTTTCCTCAAAAGGTCCAAACCAGTCATCAATGTGTTCAGTGTGTTTTGAAGCACCTGCTAAGTTGCTTAGTCAGCAGACAGTCCTCATCATCACTTTCACGTTATACCTCCCACATTCACACTTAACCTCTTGTCCTTCATTAGTTTCTTTCTGTCCCTCTGTCCTGGTCTCTTCCTCTGACCCCTAAACTCACACAGCACAACACATTAAAGACTCTGTCCCTCTGTCCTGGTCTCTTCCTCTGACCCCTAAACTCACACAGCACAGCACATCAAAGACTCTGTCCCTCTGTCCTGGTCTCTTCCTCTGACCCCTAAACTCACACAGCACATCAAAGACTCTGTCCCTCTGTCCTGGTCTCTTCCTCTGACCCCTAAACTCACACAGCACATCAAAGACTCTGTCCCTCTGTCCTGGTCTCTTCCTCTGACCCCTAAACTCACACAGCACAACACATCAAAGACTCTGCCTGGAGGCCCACACACAGGGACAGCGGGGGACAGAAGACCCCTCGCACTGTCCGTGTCCATACACACACACACCACACACGCACGCACGCACGCACACACACACACACACACACACACACACACACACACAGAGGGACAGCGGAGCTCACTGTCCGTATCCATACACATACACCACACATACCACCACAACCCCCCCCCCCCCCCCCACACACACACACACACAGTTGCCTTGCTTGCTCTCTGTGGCTAGAGAGAATAGTCCCACCCAACACCAGCTGGGCCAGAGGGCTCCTAGAGGACAGCTGTGTCTCCTCCCCCCCCCCCCTCCGTCTTTTAGTGTCTCTCCTTTTTGTCCCTTGTCAGCCACCCTACTCTTTTCACTCGCTCCATTGCATAAAATAAATCCTCCGACTATGCACTCATCTCCTGAATAAAAGCTTAAAGCAGCTACGAGGAACTTTTAATTTTGTGTTGATTTTAGCAGCCCCTGTGGACAAAAGTGGTAGTGGAACTGGAACGAAGACTGCATTTACCGAAGACAGAGCCCCCTCCCGCTGTGACCAGCGGGCCGGCCAGGGCTTCTCAGACTCAAGAGTCAGCGAGCTGTTTAATAAAGGTTAACGCTATTGGTTCATTCACCAACCCGAACCAAAATGACGGCATCAGTATGACGTACATTAAGGTCGTGTGTCCATATCAGGGGCAAATTTTCCACTGGGGACAGGGGGGACATGTCCCCCCCACTTTTCAAAACCTTGATTCTGTCCCCCCCACTTTTTAAACTGAAAAAATCGTGGGTAAACTGAAAAAATCATGCTTAATACGCTACTGTTTGACCATCCATCATATTATGGCTGAGAATGTTAATTGAGTTGCTAATTATAAGCTATAGGCTACTCCAAAAGATTGCCACGGATTTTCTCGTCTGTAAAAAGTGCCCTCTCCAGACCCTGAATGCATTTCTAATGGCGCTCTGTATGGAAAATCCCCTTTCCAAGCCGTCCCTGAAGGCAGCACTCACAGTATTGTAACAGCAAATTTAACTTTTGTACTAATATTATTCAGTTTGTGGAGTTATTTTTCTGTGACAAGTATCATCCAAATGTTAATTTAAAATTAGATATTTCTCTAAATCTGGCTAAAAACGTTAAAACTTTTTTGCCAGCCCCTGCCCCTCTAACATTCTCTGCACGCCCCTGCTGCTGTATAAAGGGTTAGGTGATGAGAGGAAGTGAACATGGTAAGCAGTGAACATGGTTGAATTTAAAATAAAGCACACTAATAATAATAATAATGATAATAATAATACAACCAACGTGATTTCAATATGGCTCTGGCTTTCACATCAGTATTGTTCTATGCCTTGTTCATGTCACCTGCTTTCATATCAGAGCTCTGATGAGTTGGAGGAGGTGGTGTCTAAAAGGCATGTATTGAGTGATGTGTGTAGTTCTTCATAGATCTAGCCTCTTAATCTTCCCCTCAGAGTGCACCAAATTGATGCATTTTACTTTAAAATGTAAAAAAAAAATCTTCCCTAGAGGGTCGGCGCCCCACATTTTATTGTGTCCCCCCACTTGTGAAACCAGGTATTCGCCCTTGGTCCAGGCTACAGTTGAGACGATGCGCCACCACAATTTTCAAAACTTTCACTACATTGCAAAAGTAGCTTAATTTTCATTTAAAAGTGCTTAATTTCTGTGCAACAAAAGCTGTGTTAAAGCCCCAAAAGTAAGCACATTTGAAACAAATCTAAGTATTACACATGTCAGCCATTTGAAATATAATTTGGTCAATTCTGACCTCTCTTAGCTATACCACAGCATTGTAAACATTTATAGTGCATCAGGAAAGTAAAACAACTGTAAACATTATTTCTTGTTTAGAACCTAGCACAGTATTAAATACTGAGTATCTCATGATAAACTAAATTAATATTGCATCTTTTGTGTTTAGCTACGTCTCACAGCATTGTAACATTGTACTGCAGCAAGAAAGGAAAACTACTGTAAATATTTTAACCATATTTCTTGTTTAGAACCTATAGCTACATCACAGCATCTCCTGAAAAACATTCATAGTGGATCTGACTTGTTTAGCTCACTTTAGGTAGATCACATCTGAAAAACAACCAGTCGGGTGTAATAAGTAAATGAGGTTGTACATTTTTTTTTTTTTTTTTTTTTTTTAGAACTAATCTGCGGGCTGGTCTGACTTGATTGGCTTCCAGCTGAAAATATCTCAACTTTTTCAGAAAGACGCTGGTGTCGGGCACTTCGTTTCATGCGACTAATCATATGGAGAAACCATCACTCAATTTGTGGGAGCGGATTGGCTGGACAGTGGACACCGAATATTTCTGGTGAGTGTTTGCGCTAAACCAAGTTTAGTTTAGTGTGTTGTTAGCTTGTTGTTAGCTGTCATCTATCAAACTATAGCTACCGCTGCTGAGCTAACCTTATTCTCATTACATTACATTACGTCATTTGGCAGACGCTTTTATCCAAAGCGACTTACAATAACACATTTTTGTCAGCAATAGAGCAATCAACTATGGAACACAGTCTATGACAACTACAACTTCTGAAGGAACAGTGGTACAAGTTTAGTTTAGGTTAGGTTTTTTTTTTTTTTTTTTAGAAAGAGAGAGAAAGAAGTTAGATCAAGAAGGGCCCAGATGGAGCCTGAAAAGGTGTCTTTAGTCTTTTCCAAAAGATCGGCAGTGATTCAGCTGTCAGATTGTTATTCTCAATCTGCTTCCTTGCATATTGTGCGCTGGGATCAGCGCTCCCCAGCGTTCAACTGTCAGGAATAGACGCCCAGTCGACACACGGCCTTAAGACCGTTTTCATAAGCAGTTAACAGCCTCCAGTCTCTCTCTGACACCTCTCTACTTTCTTTTTGTATAATCCCAAACAAAGATGCATGACATGTAACAACCTGCAAGTTGCACAACGATGATAATGAAGCGATGAGCAGGTAATCAAAGTTAAGAGTTAGAGTGTCTTCAGAAGTTGGAGGGAGGCTTTCCACTACTTACATCATGCATTCCTGCTCGTCCTCTGCCTGGAAATGGTACGTCCGATTGTCTGGAAGGGAAGCGACGGGAGAAAGAGGAAGGCTGGTTAGTCACTGTCAATGGATTGTGTATTATTATGCAATATCATGCAATGGCAGACAATGTGAAAGGGGGATGCCAGCCAATAGGAGCGGCGCTTGGAAGAACGTGCATACATACAGTCAATCTGTGTGGGAACGCCCACAAAACGTTACTACGGTTGGCGCGCGAGACTAGACGGACCGTTATATCTCAAGAACGGTGCTGCTTCTCTACACAACAGGATTGGGGATTCTAGAGCAGCTATATAGACGTCTGTTCAGATGTGCGTTTACTGCGGTATCTTGTCTGCCTGGGGCTGGGCTAGCAGCTAAATGCTAAACTATGCTGAATGGGGAGAACGGGAGGATTTACCCCCCCCCCCACCCTGACCACGCCCCCAGCGTCTATGACGAGGCATTGCCTAAATCTATGGCTTGATGTGGCGTAAAACAAGCGATATATAGTCACATCAGTTTGACATCACAGCTTTGCACAAAAGGCGTCTAATAAGTCAATCCCAAAGCAAAAATGTGCCCGATCCTGAGTTGGAGGAACGTGGAGACCAAGAGAAGAAACAGCACAGCTGTGTTGCAGATTGACTCAGGACAGTCTTTAATGGTTGAGATGATGCTGAGGGGAAAAGCTAAGGGCCCCCTGAGGTCAAGGGTTAAGCGGGAACCTACGAGTGACTAGGTCAAAGGTCCTCCTCTCCTCGGGGTTGGGGCGCACCTGACAGGTCAGGAGGTTCAACTTGGCTGGCGGTCGGTTGATCTGGGGAAACACACACACACACACACACACACACACACACACACACACACACACACACACACACACACACACACACGAGTATTTATTATCTAATTGGTTTTCTATGCATGAATCTGGACAGAATTCAACTCAGTGTCACTTATTAGCCCTTACCGTACTGTGCGAAATGGTCAGGCAGCCATATTTGACACCGCACTTCCTCTTCTGCCAGACCTTCCTGATCCTGTAGGAGGAGACACCAAAAGCAACTTTAAAAAAGAAGAAATCATTTCACACTGTTGTCGATGTATTACCATATTGAGCCGCACAGTACAAAGTGTTATCATCTAGCCTGGGTCTGAGTGATGGTGACCTCCACACTGTGCTGGTCTGAGTGATGGTGACCTCCACACTGTGCTGGTCTGAGTGATGGTGACCTCCACACTGTGCTGGTCTGAGTGATGGTGACCTCCACACTGTGCTGGTCTGAGTGATGGTGACCTCCACACTGTGCTGGCCTGAGTGATGGTGACCTCCACACTGTGCTGGTCTGAGTGATGGTGACCTCCACACTGTGCTGGTCTGAGTGATGGTGACCTCCACACTGTGCTGGTCAGAGTGATGGTGACCTCCACACTGTGCTGGTCTGAGTGATGGTGACCTCCACACTGTGCTGGCCTGAGTGATGGTGACCTCCACACTGTGCTGGTCTGAGTGATGGTGACCTCCACACTGTGCTGGTCTGAGTGATGGTGACCTCCACACTGTGCTGGTCTGAGTGATGGTGACCTCCACACTGTGCTGGTCTGAGTGATGGTGACCTCCACACTGTGCTGGTCTGAGTGATGGTGACCTCCACACTGTGCTGGTCTGAGTGATGGTGACCTCCACACTGTGCTGGTCTGAGTGATGGTGACCTCCACACTGTGCTGGTCTGAGTGATGGTGACCTCCACACTGTGCTGGTCTGAGTGATGGTGACCTCCACACTGTGCTGGTCTGAGTGATGGTGACCTCCACACTGTGCTGGTCTGAGTGATGGTGACCTCCACACTGTGCTGGCCTGAGTGATGGTGACCTCCACACTGTGCTGGCCTGAGTGATGGTGACCTCCACACTGTGCTGGCCTGAGTGATGGTGACCTCCACACTGTGCTGGCCCAGCGTCTTCCTCTTCACACGGCTGCAGTCTTGTTTCCACGCTCTTGATTGAATCAGGTAAAGTGGCTGAGAACACGCTGGGGTTTGTGTCACTGACCTCTTCCTCCTGAACCACATCCTCTCTTCTTATCACACTGTAATCTATCTCTGTGGTGTGTGTGTGTGTGTGTGTGTGTGTGCGTGCGTGCGTGTGTGTGTGTGTGCGTGTGTGTGTGTGTGTGTGCGTGCGTGCGTGTGTGTGTGTGTGTGTGTGCGTGTGTGTGTGTGTGTGTGTGTGTGTGTGTGTGTGTGTGTGCGTGTGTGTGCGTGTGTGTGCGTGCGTGCGCGTGACGCAAAAGCTGGATCCGCTTAGTTAGCCAGTCTGCCAATAAGTTCCAGAGGAGGGGCCCCCTGCTTGAATCTTCACCGCACAATAATGAAGACCAGCTGGGCTGGAGAAAGTTTGACTTCCCCCCTCTCTCTCTCTCTCTCTCTCTCCGTGCCTTTCCCAGTCATCCCCCACCCGGCTCTTAAGAGGCCATTTGCGTCAAGATCCCGTACACAGCACTTCCTTCTTCACATATCATCTCAGATACATTGACCTCCCTCTTATTGCTGGCGCTCAGTCTTGAGGGTAAATAGCGAGGACGCGTCACAACCCTGACGCTTATTTCCATGCGATCATCAGCCAGATTCTGTTTTGCTAAGTTGAGACAGAGGGGAAGGCTGAGCGGGAGATGCTGGAGAGGAGGTTCAGCACCACGGAGGCCCCCCATATGATTCCGATAATGCTTTCTGGCCATGGCTCCATCACAGCCATCCTGAGATCGGCAATATTTGAATTAAATGCATTTGAATTAAAATGCCTTTTTAATTTGCATTTGGCAAAATAAATAAATAAGTAAATAAGTAAGTAAGTAAGTAAATAAATAAATAAACAAACAAACAAACAAACAAACAAACGAATAAATAAATAAATAAATAAATAAATAAATAAATAAATATGTAATTTGTATCAAGATACTTTTGGATGCAGTAGTTTTGTATTTCATATTAAAATTACAGGACTTTTTTCTAAAACCGATCAGACTTCTATAAAATAAAACGGCCACAATTAAATTCATTCTTCATACACTTTATTTTGGCTCTAGTTGTCAACACAACTCAAGTCGCTGACGAGCTCATGTGTCACATGACCCATCCGGAACCCCCAAACCTCCCGGGACCTTCGATTTGTTTTTAAACAGTTCGGTGCCGTTTACTCCACATAAGAGAATTGTACTTATTGCCGGCTGCACTCAATTAAAAAATATATATATTCAAATACAAGTTGCATGCTGCAGACTAGCAACACTTATTATGTTTTGTTTGATGAATTTTAAATACTAATATACTATGTGTATTTTACAAGGGCTTTGAACATGACTCAGCCAATCAATGACCAGAACTACTGCTTTTATCAAATATAGTTCAAGTGTTCAGAGAGCAAATGTTTGAAATGTTAACGATAATCTTACATAAGACACATTTTCCATATAAAATGTTGTTTTGGAAATGAAAGCAAACGTATTCATGCAGGTCTCCATACCCGTCACTCTTCTTGAGCAGGAAGCCAGATTTCTCCGTTCCGTATTTCTTGTTGCCCTGGGGCTGATGGATGCTGTAGCCGTTACCAGAGTTCTTTCTGTTCAGGTACTCCTGTGATACAAACACATTACACATTACAGATTACAAGTACTCCTGTGATACAAACACATTACAGATTACAGATTACAAGTACTCCAGTGATACAAACACATTGCAGATTACAGATTACAAGTACTCCAGTGATACAAACACATTGCAGATTACAGATTACAAGTACTCCTGTGATACAAACACATTGCAGATTACAGATTACAAGTACTCCAGTGATACAAACACATTGCAGATTACAGATTACAAGTACTCCTGTGATACAAACACATTACAGATTACAAGTACTCCTGTGATACAAACACATTACAGATTACAAATTACAAGTACTCCTGTGATACATTACACATTACAGATTACAAGTACTGCTGTGATACAAACACATTACACATCACAGATTACAAGTACTCCTGTGATACAAACACATTACACATTACAGATTACAAGTACTCCAGTGATACAAACACATTACACATTACAGATTACAAGTACTCCTGTGATACATTACACATTACAGATTACAAGTACTGCTGTGATACAAACACATTACACGTCACAGATTACAAGTACTCCTGTGATACAAACACATTACAGATTACAGATTACAAGTACTCCTGTGATACAAACACATTACAGATTACAGATTACAAGTACTGCTGTGATACAAACACATTACACATTACAGATTAGCACATCATCTTTCGGACTATGCAAAGCCACGTGCATTCACTTTGTATTTTGACAGTACCAGAAAATGTACGGTATACTAACTCAACGTACTTAAGTTGTATACGCAAGAGTGGTGCCGATTAGGGCATTCACAGACTAGTCGACTAGTAAAACCACTAGTCGACACTGTGCTTAGTAGTAGTAGTAGTCGTTAAAAAAAAAAAAAAATGTTTTGTTGTGTTTTGGTGTTCTTTGTGGGGGATATGGGATATGATAGTCCATGTATGTTGTGTAAATACCTCATGTTCTTTCTTAACATTGGCTGCCAGCCACTTCTGGAAAACGGATGCTCCCAGTGCCAGCCCTTTCAGAGCGTTTTCAGTGATTTCTCAAGACCCACAGAATATTGTGTGATACTACTATGTAAACACCGAACACGCCCAAAGAACGATGAGACTATCTTGTATCATCAGCAAAAAAAAGTTTATTGATATCATTTTCCGTTCTTTAGTTATCAGCAGTAGAAGATAGGTTGGTTTCACCAAAAACAGACGTTTCAAACTAGAAGCTGAGATAATGAGCCTTTTGTGAAATGAAGCATTTCAAGCACATCACTGACTCTGAAGCTAATATTTTCTGATGTAGTGACACCTCAAAAATAATTTCCTTCAATAAAACAGCGAAAACAAAGGAATTTTCATGGCAAAATAATATTTTTTAGCTGCAACCAGCAGCGCTGGCCCCTGCGTGCGCAGACCCTACACCTTCTTGCTGGTCTTGATTTACTGCTGGTGGGCATCAGGTATTCTAGCTTGTGTTTGCCAATCTGTCCATCGAGCCCGCTGTCTGGGTCGGTGTTGTATGGTGCCCTGCGTGCCCCACCCCCCCAACTGCAAACCCCTCCTCCGTGGGAGTGTCTCTGGTGGCTCTCTGCTGCACGAATTTTCTGCTGCACGTTTCAAAGTGCGCTGCACCCACTGCACCCAGCTCTATTTTCACAGCGCTCCGCTGTTTTTGTCGCCGGCTCCCAGCGCTTCCAGCTGAGAATAATGTAACTTTTCAGAAAGACGCTGGTGTCGGGTGCTCCTTTTCTGGCAACTAATCATATGGAGAAACTATCGCAACAGACAGAAAGGCTCAATTGTGTGAGCAGATTGGCTGCTGTTCACAGGCACAGCTAACGTTACAGCATGCATCGGTTTCCGTTTCCCCATGACTTCTTCTCTGTTTTTTCCTCACCTTTCTCTAATCTGGAGAGCACTGTCGCCACCTAATGGGTCCGTAAAATAGCTTATGCATCAGGCTTTGATCCACGTCCCACCGTCAAAAAACGCAATTGACGTCTTTAGACGTCATTGGCACTCTACGTTACTACAGTATTTGAATTGACGTCTTTAGACGTCATTGGCACTCAATGAGTTAAAGATAAAAAATAAAAATAAAAAATAAAAAATAAAAACGACTAGTCGACTACCTTTAGGGACGACTAGTCGACGTAAAATTCACTAGTCGTGAATGCCCTAGTGCCGATGCATTATGGGTAAGCGTACCTCTTTCCCCTCCACTTGTAGAAGCAGTCTGAGGGAATCCCTCAACTGAGTCAGTTGTCTCACCTCTTCATCCTGGTCTAGACGCACCTACAACACACACACACACACACACACACACACACACACACACACACACACACACACACACACACACACACACAGGTCAGCTACTAACATTGTGGAAGTACAGCATGTTTTGAGCAGAGCAGTAAAGACATCCCGTGTTTGTGAGATCATCTGAAGTGTGGCCCTTAGCTCTGGGTGTGGAACAGAGCTTTGCACTAACACAGAACAGAGCTGAGAGGGCTGTGTCGTGCTACGTGGCTGTGCTTTCCATATTAAAGGACGAAGCTGATGTGTTTTTAATGCATTGTTTATTGTCAAAATAACAAAATCAACAAAGTGCTTTACTCCCGTAACTTTCTGACTTCCCCTCGTACCGTTTTAGCCAATCCTTGGGAAACCTTGAGATACAGCACACAGAGATACAGCACACAGAGATACAGCACACAGAGATACAGCACACAGAGATACAGCACACAGAGACACACAATTGCTAACTGTTGGTGCGAAAAGTCAAACTGGTGTGTAGACATGAACGAATCAAATTAAAATGGGAACAAATTCTTCATTACACCGGGGACTATGTTCGGTGCTACGCAACGACTTTCCTGAGATGGCAAAGTGTTTACAGTCGGGTTATTAAGTTGTTTGAGGAGAAAGTGGACCGGCCCGGTGCTTTGTGACGATGCAATATGCTGCCCAGAGTAACAGCATGACTCTCTGTTGTGTTTGTAACTGCCGGGACATGGCTTCACTGTGATGATGCAATATGCTGCCCAGAGTAACAGCATGACTCTCTGATGTGTTTGTAACTGCTGGGACATGGCTTCACTGTGATGATGCAATATGCTGCCCAGAGTAACAGCATGACTCTCTGTTGTGTTTGTAACTGCTGGGACATGGCTTCACTGTGATGATGCAATATGCTGCCCAGAGTAACAGCATGACTCTCTGATGTGTTTGTAACTGCTGGGACATGGCTTCACTGTGATGATGCAATATGCTGCCCAGAGTAACAGCATGACTCTCTGATGTGTTTGTAACTGCCGGGACATGGCTTCACTGTAATGATGCAATATGCTGCCCAGAGTAACAGCATGACTCTCTGATGTGTTTGTAACTGCCGGGACATGGCTTCACTGTGATGATGCAATATGCTGCCCAGAGTAACAGCATGACTCTCTGATGTGTTTGTAACTGCTGGGACATGGCTTCACTGTGATGATGCAATATGCTGCCCAGAGTAACAGCATGACTCTCTGTTGTGTTTGTAACTGCCGGGACATGGCTTCACTGTGATGATGCAATATGCTGCCCAGAGTAACAGCATGACTCTCTGATGTGTTTGTAACTGCTGGGACATGGCTTCACTGTGATGATGCAATATGCTGCCCAGAGTAACAGCATGACTCTCTGATGTGTTTGTAACTGCTGGGACATGGCTTCACTGTGATGATGCAATATGCTGCCCAGAGTAACAGCATGACTCTCTGATGTGTTTGTAACTGCTGGGACATGGCTTCACTGTGATGATGCAATATGCTGCCCAGAGTAACAGCATGACTCTCTGTTGTGTTTGTAACTGCTGGGACATGGCTTCACTGTGATGATGCAATATGCTGCCCAGAGTAACAGCATGACTCTCTGATGTGTTTGTTACTGCTGGGACATGGCTTCACTGTGATGATGCAATATGCTGCCCAGAGTAACAGCATGACTCTCTGTTGTGTTTGTAACTGCCGGGACATGGCTTCACTGTGATGATGCAATATGCTGCCCAGAGTAACAGCATGACTCTCTGTTGTGTTTGCAACTGCTGGGACATGACTTCACTGTGACGATGCAATATGCTGCCCAGAGTAACAGCATGACTCTCTGATGTGTTTGTAACTGCTGGGACATGGCTTCACTGTGATGATGCAATATGCTGCCCAGAGTAACAGCATGACTCTCTGATGTGTTTGTAACTGCTGGGACATGGCTTCACTGTGATGATGCAATATGCTGCCCAGAGTAACAGCATGACTCTGTTGTGTTTGTAACTGCCGGGACATGGCTTCACTGTGATGATGCAATATGCTGCCCAGAGTAACAGCATGACTCTGTTGTGTTTGTAACTGCCGGGACATGACTTCACTGTGATGATGCAATATGCTGCCCAGAGTAACAGCATGACTCTGTTGTGTTTGTAACTGCCGGGACATGGCTTCACTGTGATGATGCAATATGCTGCCCAGAGTAACAGCATGACTCTCTGATGTGTTTGTAACTGCCGGGACATGGCTTCACTGTGATGATGCAATATGCTGCCCAGAGTAACAGCATGACTCTGTTGTGTTTGTAACTGCTGGGACATGGCTTCACTGTGATGATGCAATATGCTGCCCAGAGTAACAGCATGACTCTCTGATGTGTTTGTAACTGCTGGGACATGGCTTCACTGTGATGATGCAATATGCTGCCCAGAGTAACAGCATGACTCTCTGTTGTGTTTGTAACTGCCGGGACATGGCTTCACTGTGATGATGCAATATGCTGCCCAGAGTAACAGCATGACTCTGTTGTGTTTGTAACTGCTGGGACATGGCTTCACTGTGATGATGCAATATGCTGCCCAGAGTAACAGCATGACTCTGTTGTGTTTGTAACTGCTGGGACATGGCTTCACTGAGCACCGGCTCCATGAACGAGACTTGTTGGCAAAACAAAATCATTGCTGAGTGGATTGTGTTATTTTCATAGGATTTGTTGATGGTAAGCAAAGCATTAAGAAACAGTGGCCTTATTCTTTCAAGCAGCAGTCTTGCTTGCTAGAGAAGTCACTTGATGTGGAATATGTCTGTTGCTGTCTGTTGTCTGTCTGCCCTTTCACTGGAAAACACAGCACACGCCTTTCTTTACATCTCTTCTAAATGTCTTTCATAAAGCCGAGGCCCGGCGTGTCTGGATCTGTTCTGCCCAACCAGAAAAACCGCTAACGTTCCCTCCTTGCATCCCCAGTCAAGTGCCTGTTTCCAGAGCTGGATCCAGAATCAGAGGGCTAACTGTGTGTGTCTGTTTCCCGAGCTGAATCCAGAATCAGAGGGCTAACTGTGTGTGTCTGTTTCCAGAGCTGAATCCAGAATCAGAGGGCTAACTGTGTGTGTCTGTTTCCAGAGCTGAATCCAGAATCAGAGGGCTAACTGTGTGTGTCTGTTTCCAGAGCTGAATCCAGAATCAGAGGGCTACAGATGCAGTCACTCCCGTCGTGACAGATTTTTTTCAGTACTGTGTGCTTGACGATGCGGTGCCGTTTTTGAGATGGTTTGAGATGTCAATAATGGCATTCAACCACTAGGGGCGCACATAGTCCATAATGTGTATCTCACTGTAGCGAGCAGCTTAAAGCCTTGGCTTTGCGGGTCCTATAGCCTGATAGAGCACCGCAGGTATCAGTCCAGAAGTAGCAGAAGTAGGACTCACTTCTAGAATTGAATTAAATTGTAGGCTATTCCCTTAGGCTGTTATGGTTGCCGACTCGCACCTGGTAATCCAGAAATGGTGTTATGGTACCTTTGTCTACTTGTAGATAATCAAGAAACTTTAAATGAATAACGTTATGTGTTTAATAGAGCTGTATATCGGGTCTAGCAGCTGATCAGCAGCTCAGACAGCCTCAAACACGAGGTGATTGACAGCTCTATAATTCGCAAAATAGCAGTGGATGGAAACACGCATTATTTCGCATTTCAATGCATTTCCTTTTGTTGCAATACTTATGCTTATAACTTGTTCTATTTGCGTGTTGTATATATAGCCCTTGGAAAAATGTGCTTTACAGTTATGGTGTTTATTTATTGTTTATGGTTTATTAGGATCCCCATTAGTTACAGCAAGGCTGCAGCTATTCTTCCTGGGGTCCGTCAACATTAAAAATAACAGTACAAAACATAACACAACAAAACAAAACAAGAAACCAAAAGAAAATACTCTGCTAATCAAGAAAGCAGAGACTTACTAATAAATCAAATCAAAAGACAAAAGCATAAACTAAACAGTAGCACTATGACATTTTAAAATCTGTCTAAGGTCAACGTCAGACACAAAAGTCTGAAAAGACGTGTTGAGTCATATAGTCAAAAAATATTTTTTATTTGGTCCTGCACGGTGTGTGTGCCTGTTTCCAGAGCTGAATCCAGAATCAGAGGGCTAGCTGTGTGTGTGTCTGTTCCCAGAGCTGGATCCAGAAGCAGAGTGCTAACTGTGTGTGTCTGTTTCCAGAGCTGAATCCAGAAGCAGAGTGCTAACTGTGTGTGTGGACTGGAGGCCAGTCAGAGTGGTTGGAGAAATACGTGCATTAAGGAAAGAATTCAAATGAGGGATGCTTTAGTTTCACTTTCATCTTTTGGAAATAGGGGAGGCATTTCTGGGAAATGACCTCCAATAACAGTCTGTGCCTGTGGGTTCAGTTGGGGGAGAGAGGCTGAGGTTCCAGAGGGGGAGAGAGGCTGAGGTTCCAGAGGGGGAGAGAGGCTGAGGTTCCAGAGGGGGAGAGAGGCTGAGGTTCCAGAGGGGGAGAGAGGCTGAGGTTCCAGAGGGGGAGAGAGGCTGAGGTTCCAGAGGGGGAGAGAGGCTGAGGTTCCAGAGGGGGAGAGAGGCTGAGGTTCCAGAGGGGGAGAGAGGCTGAGGTTCCAGAGGGGGAGAGAGGCTGAGGATCCAGAGGGGGAGAGAGGCTGAGGTTCCAGAGGGGGAGAGAGGCTGAGGTTCCAGAGGGGGAGAGAGGCTGAGGTTCCAGAGGGGGAGAGAGGCTGAGGTTCCAGAGGGGGAGAGAGGCTGAGGTTTTGGCAGTTGTAGCAGTGAAATATAACTTGACTGTTGTCTGAGATACTAAAACTGTGATGTGATTTACAGCGAGAGCTTTACACTTAAGTGCCTTCATGCCACAGTTTGATCTGTTAATGTGATTGAATCAGGGATGAGAAATGCAGAAGAATTTGTCCATGTTGGGGGAATGACAACATCGATATGCACGTGTGTGTGTGTGTGTGTGTGTGCGTGTGTGTGCGTGCATGTGTGTGTGTGTGTGTGTGTGTGCGTGTGTGTGTGTGTGTGTGTGTCCAGCACATGTGTTTTGTGATAACGTCACTGTGAGTCAGTCACATGATTAAATGGAAAACAGGCCTCTCGTTAAGACAAATACTGTACTGAATTCATAATAAAGATGGATATCATGATGCCGGTTGCAGATGTAAGATTCCTAAAAATGCACCTCTATAAACAATGACTCATGTTCTACAGGTAGACAGACCAACAGTGTAGCTTCTGTGTGTGTGTGTGTGTGTGTGTGTGTGTGTGTGTGTGTGTGTGTGTGTGTGTTTACCGTGTGGACACCATGTTCTACAGGTAGACAGACCAACAGTGTAGCTTGTGTGTGTGTGTGTGTTTACCGTGTGGACACCATGTTATACTGTACATATAGACAGACCAACAGCTTAGCTTCTGTGTGTGTTTACCGTGTGGACAGCATGTTCTACAGGTAGACAGACCAACAGTGTAGCTTCTGTGTGTGTTTACCGTGTGGACACCATGTTCTACAGGTAGACAGAACAACAGTGTAGCTTCTGTGTGTGTGTGTTTACCGTGTGGACACCATGTTCTACAGGTAGACAGAACAACAGTGTAGCTTGTGTGTGTGTGTGTGTTTACCGTGTGGACACCATGTTATACTGTACATATAGACAGACCAACAGCTTAGCTTCTGTGTGTGTTTACCGTGTGGACAGCATGTTCTACAGGTAGACAGACCAACAGTGTAGCTTCTGTGTGTGTTTACCGTGTGGACACCATGTTCTACAGGTAGACAGAACAACAGCTTAGCTTCTATGTGTGTGTCTGTTTACCGTGTGGACACCATGTTCTACAGGTAGACAGACCAACAGCGTAGCTTCTGTGTGTGTTTACCATGGACAGACAGGTAGACAGACCAACAGTGTATTGTGTGTTTACCGTGTGGACAGACAGGTAGACAGACCAACAGTGTATTGTGTGTAGAGATGCTGCGATCCGATCATGTGATCGGATATCGGCGCGATATCAGCCAAAAAACATGGATCGGATCGGATTCCAGCGAAAATGACCGATCCAAGGCTCCGATATAAGCACTCCATTCCATGACTCCGCTCCAGGATTTCTATCCAGCATGCAGCAGCAGCAGCAGCAGCAGCACAGAGGCCGCGTTGAGCCTAGGATGGCCAGGGCCAAAACGTCAGACACACCCGTCCTTAACCTATGTGCGATTCGAAATCACGCGTCCGCACCAGTTTGACAGTTTCAAATTATAACAAAACAACCACTATTGCAATTTGCAATACATGTCCCGCAAGGTTTCTGAGATTAGGGGAAAGTCTGAGCTGGCGTTACGCTAAACCAAACGTGGGGATGAGGCAGCGGATTTGTTTTGGCGTTAACGTTAGCTGTTGTGATGATGGCTAACGTTAGCTAGCTGGTTAGGCTATCTAGTTGCAGGGCAGCGCTCCACAAGCTTGTTGTGACCAAAACCCCCGCATTTAAAGCATTTCATACTCCCAGAGCTGGCGTAAACCATAGAGAACCTCATGCATTAGCCTACTCAAAATGAAACGTCCAGGGTTTGTGTCTCCAAAATCAACTAACGCTAAACGTTACATGCAAGCTAACGTAGCTAGCTGCGGAGCACTCATGATCTATAAGGAAAACGAATGCGCATAGCCTACATAATTGTCAACATCACATACATGTATTTTCTTTAATCTAGACTACAGGCATCATTTTTCAGTCAAAAGTGAAACGACACAGATATGATGGCGTATAGTGAGGCTTTCCATGCCTCACTATAGAACTGGCCCCATGCAAAATTCAGACCGCTTATATGTTGCCGTCATGCCAATAAGAGTCTAAATGTAATTTTTTATGTTTTATCTGCAGACTAAGCAGCTAGGCTTTCGGTTCTATAAAAGCCATTATTTTTTGTATTGACTATTGAGTGATACACTTTACTAAAAAAAATATTATATCACAATAGTGATGTCAGATTTGCTTAGGTCAGAGCTATGGAATATTAAATCATCCATCTCGCCCAGCCCTAATTTGATTGTTATGTTTTAGTTTTACATCAAATGAATTAGATGAACTAAATCGTTTACATACTATATTACCAAAGCACACACATACATACCTAACCCTAAAAATGTTTGTTGCCTGCTAGCTATCAGACAGCATAGAGAGACTTAAATATGTGCTGTATCGGTATCTGATCGAAATCGGTATCGAATCGGGTATCGAAATTTGATCGGAATCGGATCGGTTTTGAGCTAAAATATCGAAATCGGATCGGAATTGAAAAATCTCGATCGCAGCATCTCTAATTGTGTGTGTGTGTTTACCGTGTGGACAGACAGACCAACAGCGTATTGTGTGTGTGTGTGTGTTTACCGTGTGGACAGACAGGTAGACAGACCAACAGTGTATTGTGTGTGTGTTTACCGTGTGGACAGACAGGTAGACAGACCAACAGCGCATTGTGTGTGTGTGTGTGTGTTTACCGTGTGGACAGACAGGTAGACAGACCAACAGCGCATTGTGTGTGTGTGTGTTTACCGTGTGGACAGACAGGTAGACAGACCAACAGCGCATTGTGTGTGTGTGTGTTTACCGTATGGACAGACAGGTAGACAGACCAACAGCGTATTGTGTGTGTGTGTGTGTGTGTGTGTGTTTACCGTGTGGACAGACAGGTAGACAGACCAACAGCGTATTGTGTGTGTGTGTGTTTACCGTGTGGACAGACAGGTAGACAGACCAACAGCGCATTGTGTGTGTGTGTGTTTACCGTGTGGACAGACAGGTAGACAGACCAACAGCGTATTGTGTGTGTGTGTGTTTACCGTGTGGACAGACAGGTAGACAGACCAACAGCGTATTGTGTGTGTGTGTGTGTGTGTGTTTACCGTGTGGACAGACGCAGCCAGCTTCTCTACAAAGGGAGTGAGGTTCTCAGCAGCCTTCAGCCCGTCCTGGAAGAAACTGAGCCATAAAAAAACAACAAATGCTGAGTCATGCTAGTGCTTCAACACCAACCAAAGCATCACATGCCCAGGCTGTATAAGCAGCACATAAACCACAGTGTGATTAAAATGCGTAAATGGTTAACAACAGTAATAATAGCTCGCAAAAGTAAGACATGACCGACCAACCTCAACTTTTGTGCAAAAAAACCTCACCCAGATCCTGAGGTAGAATCAAATCCATATGCTTTTTAGAGCAGGAGGCCTCTCTCTTCCCCCCCCCCCCCTTTTTTCTTTGGCTCCAATAGCACAGTCAGATGTGTAGTAGTTACATTACATGTCAAAACCCCATATTTATTATCCTTTTATCTCGTATGAGAAAATAAACTGTTCTTTCACACCTGGAACCAGAAAAATCACATAGAAGGAGATGTTTGCCGAGACGGACCTGAGCTGCGCCTGGAAGTACTTGATGAGGCTCTGGAGAAGGTCTGGGCCCTGGCGCACCTTCAGCTCCTGGATCTTCAGAAGATACTAGAAGCATAAGCACACACAGCGTTTTAAAGCAGCTCCAGCCGTGGCTACACTCCAGTGTACCATCAGATGCCTCCAAAAGCAAAACCAAAGCCTGAAAATGAAAATGAAAATGAGGAACAAAGCGCTACCATTTTGCAGCACCCGTCATTTAAGACATCATCCTAGACTACACACGGCATCTTCAATATCCTGTTTCGAACGCGATGTCTAGAGAGTCTGGGACACACGACACTGCTCCTCCATATTGTCTCAAAGGTCATGTGGCCAATTTCACTCCAACCAACAGGAACAGGATAAATGAATTACCTATAGGGAAAAGATGGCTGAAACGTGGAATAACAAAGCAAGGCATCACCCAGGCTTTATCCTGACCCATGGCCATGCTGCCTGAGGGCATAATGCACGTTTAAAAAGGAGGTAGGAAAAAGTTTTGGGAGCAAAGAGAGAGAGAGACACACACACACACACACACACACACACACACACACCTACACACACCTGCACACACACACACACACACACACACACACACACACACACACACACACACACACACACACACACACACACACACACACACACACCTGCACACACACACACACACACACACACACACACACACACACACACACACACACACACACACACACACACACACACACACACACACACACACACACACACCGGCCCCCTGTGGCAGGAATGACTACATCGTCCTTGTTCCATAAAGCCAAGTCTGAATCCATCCGTCTGTCTGAGGCTGAGAGAGGTGTTTCTGTTCACTGTACACTATATTGCTGTGCGTGTGTGTGTGTGTGTGTGTGTGTGAGAGAGGGAGAGAGAGAGGGAGAGAGAGAGCTTGGATATGTGGAGAGGTGAGCGAGAGAGAGAGAGAGAGAGAGAGAGAGAGAGAGAGAGAGAGCTTGGATATGTGGAGGGGTGAGAGACAGAGAGAGGGGGGGGGGCAGAGGGGTGGAGTGACTTGCAACAAGTGGAAATTCCATTTTCCCTCCTCTCCTCTACCTCTCAACAGCTGGTCCCAGTCAGTATAAGAGACTACTTTTCTCAGAGTATGTACACTGTAGCTACATGCGGACTGGAACTCTCAGTTTATACACCATCATAGCCCGTGTGAAACAGCCAGTGGTGTAGTCAAGTCGAGTCAGAGTCGAGTTTCGAGTCCAAGTGCGGAGTTACTGAACATGAGCGTGAATCCACGTGTCGACGGAACACACGTACCTGCCCTTGCAAGAAACTGAATAATGTCACGGTATCAATATACTGTAGCTATCAATATCTTATGCCAAATCATTAAGGCCTACTGTATTACAAAAACAATAACAAAACAGTCTTTATCAATTACCAAGTCCGAGTCCGAGTCTCCAACTTCCAAGTCTGCATGCTTGAGTCAAAGTTCAAGTCTGAGTCATCAGTGGTCAAGATCATGTCGAGTCCTGACTGTGACTTGAGACCTGGAATCAAGTACTACAACCCTGGTAACAGCATTGCCAATGAATTTCACAGGGATTTCACTCACTTGGCTTTTAGTTGCGGGTTATGGATATAGACTAGTGTCGTCAGCTGTACTCCTGTGTTTGTACCTCCTGTGTTTGTTTGTACCTCCTCCTGTGTTTGTACCTCCTCCTGTGTTTGTACCTCCTCCTGTGTTTGTTTGTACCTCCTCCTGTACACAGCCCAGTCTGTAGCTCTACTACACCTAGCCAAGCAGAATCATCTTGACATACTGCAACCCTGGCCATCCAGTTGAGCATGGATGGAATATGGACTTCACAAGGCAAGACCACCCACACTTAGGAACTAGAGCACCTCAGGTCCACCTCAGGTGTTGGAAAGGTGCCTGGGTACTGTGTGGGGAGGCTGTTTTGACTGGCTGGAATCCGCACCTACCTCACACATCTGCAGCTGGAAGGCCCGTCTCTCCCTCTCCATGTCCTCTCCTCCATCTGATCCCTCCATCCTGATCAGCTGCCTGTTCTTCTCCCTGCGCTCCTTCTCCAGCTTCCCTCTGATGGAACAGACACACACATCTGCGTTACACCCTGCATAACAGCGTACTGTGTCTGATTTGTCTGATCAACTCTGGAAGGAAGAAAGTCAACCCATTTTTTTTTCCAGTTTTTCTACCATTTTTCTCCTAATAACAGAGCGCAACGGCCACGTGACCGTTCCGTGACATCACGGTTCCGGAAGGGGGGTGGAGGGGGGGAGGATGCTGGGTACAATACTGTGTACATATTATAACGTAAGAGTGAAGAAACTGTGGTGTTTCTGGCCAATCGGATTAGCGGATGATTGAGCAACAGAGCGTTTCAGCCAATGGGAGAGCACTCTAAGTGGCAGTGGGCAGGACCAGCGGTCTGAGCAGCCGCCATTACACTATTAGCTCAATGGCTAACATATTAGTGTAGATAAGACGCATTTCAGTGCATATTAGTGAACGAACCGGCTAACAGATTTCAAACCGATATATAAGGTTTAAAAGCAGCGTGACTCATGATAGTTACGTTTCAGTCACTCAGTGGTGGTTTTAGCCCTTTTATTCAGCAAGCTGTGAGCTACGTTCATGTAGATTATAGCCAGTGAGAGAAATAACTGCAGGCCACCAATCACAGACGGCCACACAGCAAGCTCCATCAATCAAAGACGTCGATATTACATTGTCAAATTGTGGATAGTGCAGTACTTCTCCATGACATCGAATAATTTTGTTTCTCTCCAATAAACAAGGATATTTTACAGATTTGTGGCTTCTACAGGAAGATATACCATCGTTTAACCAGTCAGGCCCGTGGTGAGTCTACATTAGCCTACAGTCAGGCCCGTGCTGAGTCTACATTGGGTGGTTACGACATTATGGTTAATAATCCAAATGTTATTGCAGAATATGAGCGGTTGGGGAAGGACTCTTCCGGAACGTCACGTCACCGTCTCGTGACTGTTGAGCTCTATTGGCCCATTTCCCCCCGCTGTCCCTCCCGGCCGTTGCTCCGCCCCCTCTGCTGCTCTGGGGAGAGCCGTAGACTAGCACATGCTTCCTCCGATACTCGTGCAGTCGCCAGCCGCTTTTTTTCCCCCTTGACAGCGAGGGTTTTCACCGGCAGCAGGACATACTGTAGCGCGTGGTGGGAGGATCACGCCATTCGCCCCCGGGTCCCCTCCCCACCACATAGGCGTCCCGACCGACCAGGGGAGGCGCTAGTGCAGAGACCAGGACTCATACCCCACCGGCTTCCCACCCGCAGACACGGCCAATTGTGTCTGAAGGAACGTCTGACCAAGCCGGAAGTACCACTGCCCGGGAATTGAACCCGGGTCTCATCTTATCTCAATGCAACTTCATAAAAGGGAGCTCCCCTCCCCCTCTGGTTGCTTAGCGCCCCACTAACCCACTCACGTTCCTCACAAAGGAGAGGAAGTTGAATAGAAGACAATAAAGGAGGGTTGAAATCGCCTTACGACATTATAAAGCACTTACAGCCACTGCCGGAATGAGATCAAAGTGCAGCGCGTGAGTTTTATTTCGTAGACCATGTAACAGAGAACGTATTATTCCATTAACCTCTGCTTTTACACCGACTTCTGTGACCCAGAAGAAATGAAAGAGGAGCACCAACATTACATTACATTACATTACATTACATTACATTACAGCACCAACCATCTTGCATGACTGCTTCTGCTTGGGCCATCACATCAGTCTCAGGGTTTAGCTTCTCTTCTCTCACGAAAGCAACGAGGCTTGCAGAGCAAGAGCTGCTCTATAGTCAAGCACCATGCAGCCTCATAAATATAACAGTGGAGTTTACCACTTACATTTTGATGTCGTACTCTTTCCAGCTCTTCTCCATCTGTTTCTTGAGCTCCTGAAGAGGGGGTGACACAGAAAGGGAGCAAAAGAAAGGGAAGGGGAGAGGAGAGGAGAGGAGACTTAACATGGACCTCCAGCAAGTAGTTAACGGATAAAAAAAATCACTGCAAAGTAGTAGGATGCACTTTCAGAATGAAAGATATCTGCTTACAATTCTCTTTTTATTTTTAATATGATATTGTGGTCATGTGATGTGGTCATGTGATGTGGTCATGTGGTATTGTTGAGATACTAAACTCTGATTTTGACATTATTGACTTGAATAATTCCTGACATAAAACAACATGATTGTAAGGCCATGTCCACACGGAGACGGAAGCGATTATTTTTTTCTTCGTTTAAGAAAAGTTTTCCATAAACACGGAATCGTTTCAAGAAATGTGTGTATCCACATGAAGCCACTGAATACCACTGAAACCGCTGTAGTGTATATATGCCAGGCCGGTAAGTGGCGCTGTAACACGCTGCCACATCACAGTGCAATGTGTGGTTGTCAAACCTCTCACTTCCCTATTCACGTTGTATTTGCGAGGGATATATATAGAGCAGCCCGAGTATGTCCGTTACACTCAGGGTTTACATTTCATTTCATTTCATTTTGTCCAATATTAAAATATTCCAGAATTGCATGTTGTATTAAAAATAAATATTATTTCTATCTAACACGTTTAGCCTGATTTTGTTTGTGTTATTGTAAAAACTTAGCCGCCGCTAAGCCTTCTGGGAAATATCCGATGAAGGGAGGGGAGGGGTGGATGTGTGGAGCCCTGAGGATGTTGCACACGCTGTTCTCCGTGTCCTCCACTTGTTGCTGACGGTGGTAATAGAGGACCATTATATTTTGCTGCAAGAGCCCTAACAGGCTCAGTAGCTGCTGTAGCACGAACGCTAGTGCACTGTAAGCCATTGTTGCTGGTGGAGAGAGGTGGGGCTATGGCGTCATCGGTTCAAGAAAGATGCGTATGGGTTGTAAACACGGAAATGCAAGGGTGGTGTCTTCAGATTTATTCACTCTGGGACCCGGTTTCAAAAATTAGCGTATACTCCCAGAACGTATAGTCCCAGAACGCTGGTTCCGTCTGGACGAAACGTCTATACGACAAAAAACTTTAGCGGATACAGCTAAACTCGTCTCCGTGTGGACATGGCCACAGTGTTGTCTACAAAAGCAGTTCACCACAGTAAAGTCATATCTCCCTACAGATGGATAGTGGCATTGACATGTCGAGGAAATGCCCCACAATTAAAGTAAAGCAGTATTGTATATAGACCCTTTTCGCTGGGGCCATTTTGTGTCGAAAAGGCAGGGTAAACACAGGTGCAAGCAAAATACAAATGACGGTTTCCAACTTCCATGATTGGAAGTTGGAAAGTGAAAAGGGTCTCAAAAGGTATGATTTCTCACAACATGCTATCAAGTCTGTTATCTGGAGCAACGCTCAACTGTCAAATCAGCTGTGCAGTGAGAGGAGCTTGTTATCAGTCACTAGTCTGTTGACCTGACAAAGCGAAAGGTCAAACACTTGATCAGCATAAACTAGCTTGGTCTTACTCAATCTGCATCGACAGCAACAGCTCCCATATCTTAGCACACTCACTCAGCTCACTTCCAATCTCAGCCAACAGGAGTCGTGTCTGAAACAAGTCATGGCCTTGTTGTGGATGCTCAGTTTAACCAGCAGTAGTGATGTCATGGTACCAATAATTCAGTATTCGGTACTAGTGAATTCCCACGGTACTCGGTACCAATTTCAGTACCACGGTAAAAAAAAAAGACTGATATTTCTTCAACATATTCTCCTTTATTAACTCATTGAGTGCCAATGACGACTTTAGTCGTCAATTGCTTTAGTAACGTTGAGTGCCAATGACGACTAAAGTCGTCAATTGCGTTTTTTGACGGTGGGACGTGGATCAAAGCCTAATATATCTCCTGTAAAATTTTGGGGCATGTTGAATGTGTATAACTTATTTTACCGACCCATTAGGTGGCGACAATGCTCTCCAGATTAGAGGAAGGTCCGAAAACAGCAGGAAAAACCTCTGTGATCAAAGAGAAACCGCTCATGCTGCAGCCAGAGCCATATAGATGGCTCTGACTTGCAGCTGATGTTGGCTGCGAACAGCAGTCAATCCGCACACACAACTGAGCCCCTCTGCCTCTGTCTGTCTGTCTGCATAGTTTCTTCACGGGGCACGGTGGCTCAGTGGTAGAGCTGTCGCCTCACAGTCAGAAGGTCCTGAGTTCGATTCTCGCCTGGGACACTGTGGGCGCTGTGGTTGTGTTTCCCCCCATATCTTCAGTGCCTACTGCCCAGGTGGGGTATCTCGTCGTAAGGGCCTTTCTGTCTGTG
Source organism: Poromitra crassiceps (assembly GCF_964638095.1). Taxonomy (NCBI): domain Eukaryota; kingdom Metazoa; phylum Chordata; class Actinopteri; order Beryciformes; family Melamphaidae; genus Poromitra; species Poromitra crassiceps. The sequence continues at coordinate 1,762,338 of NC_139625.1, forward strand.
TGGAGTTTGCATGTTCTCCCCGTGCTCCCCCAGGGGGGTTCCTCCGTATATAACCCCCCCACTAAAAACATGCAGAAGATCAGATCGTCATCGTCATCCGACCAGTGACGACAACATCCGAAGTTGGTCCCCGGGCGCTGTACGAGAAAGCGACCACTGCTCCTGGCCTGCCCCCTGGAGGAAAGGACAAGCCTGGATGGGTCAAATGCAGAGGACATATTTCACCGGCCACCATCAGCATGAGTGTGTGTAGTGGCCGCATGCATGTGTTGTAGTGTGTTGTGTGACAATAAAGACGGGCTGGTTTGGCATTTCCTTGTCGCGCTGGGAGCCGGCGCAAAAAAACGGAGGGCTCCGAAAATAGACCGGGTGCGTGTGGCTGTGTGTTAGTGTGGGGAGGAGTTTGCAGCTGAATGGGGGAGAGGGGGGTGGGGCACGCAGGCACCACACAACTACACCACGTCACTACATCAGAAAATATTATCTTCAGACTCAGTGAATGTGCTTGAAATGCTGCATTTCACAAAAGGCGGAATAACTCAGCTTCTAATTTGAAAAGTGTCTTTTTGCTCAAAACAGCCTATCTTCTCCGGCTCATAACTAAAGAACGGAAAATGGGATCAATATCATCGTTCTTTGTGCGTGTTCGGTGTTTACATAGTAATATCACACAATATTCTGTGGGCCTCGAGAAATCACTGAAAACGCTCTGAAACTCTGGCACTGGGAGCGTCCGCTCTCCAAAAGTGGCTGGCACTCAATGAGTTAAAGTATGCAACCATTTCCAATGAACAAATGGCATGTAGCCTTCAACTTTAAAACAAAACAATGTGCTTCTGCTTACTTCTTACATTCAACTCTGTATGGCAGTGAGTGCAGACAGTGCAACACCAGTGGCATGTAGCCCTCAAGTATTTAAAACAAAAACAATATTGTGCTTCTGCTTACTTAGCCTACATTCAACTTTTTATGGCAAGGGTAACACATCCAATCTCGCCAAGCACCTGAAAGACAGGCACCCAGACCTGTTCAAAGAATTCAAGGTGGGTTAATTTCAAACGGTGTAAAATAACACGTTTAACAACATATCAAACGGACCTTATCCTGTCACATTAGTTTTTGAGATAGCTGGCAATGCATTGTGTAACCAAAAAACGTTTGGCTAACGTTAACGTTAACGTGTTTTGTAATGGAATCTTTATGGGACACGGCTAATACCTGGCACAGCGTTAGCTAGCATAGTGTAGCACGTGTGCAATGCAATGTTTGTAATGGAATCATTATGGAACTATGGCTAAGTTCGGCTATTAGTGGCTTCAGTGTGACACCTCCGTGGGTGGTGTCTGTTAAATGTTAAATGAAACTTGTGGGTTCAGCGTAGGTTGAGCTTAGGTTGAGCGTTGCTTCGGCGTATAGTGTGAACGGGGGTTTACCCTAACCTTAACAAATCCTAGTCAAGTCTTTACTGTTGATTTGTCTGATAAAACAAAACCCAGAAGAACCCAGATTTGTTTACAACAACAAAAATATAACATTGAATTTATTGGGTGTCAACTATTGCAATAAAGAGGCATATTTGAGAGGCATATTTTTGCTGGCATTGTGCTTTTTTTGTAGGCTATTATTATTACTACATTTCTCCCAGGGTAGCTTTGCTGTAGTTTCAACTACTTCCCTGCTGAAGTAGCTGCTAGCTTCCTAAGCTATGCTTTCAAAGTAGCTTCCCCAAACGCTGCTTATATTAGTATGTACAGTAGTAAGTACAGTATGCAATACAACGTAGACTCACTAGTCTGCTGTCTCGGAGCTCAGTCTTCAGGACATTCTCTAAAGGAAACGCCATGATGTTGTTGAGGTTTTGCACCTGAAACAGATGAGAGAAGAAAGTTAGATACAATGTGCAGCAGGCACACACAGTTAGATACAATGTGCAGCAGGCACACACAGTTAGATACAATGTGCAGCAGGCACACACAGTTCTACACATTCTCCTTATCAGTTAGATACAATGTGCAGCAGGCACACACAGTTAGATACAATGTGCAGCAGGCACACACAGTTCTACACATTCTCCTTATCTCCCCATGGAGGAGAACTTCTGGGAATGCGTGTGGAAAAGACCAAAAACATGGTGATTCAGACTTGAGTCAGGAAAAGAAAACACTGGACGACAATCTGCAACCATTCAGATGTTTTGGATCCAACTGGTAGCAGGACAATGTTTTTATGAAGTGTTTGTGTTTCTGTAAAGTGGAAGTTGAGGTTAAACTGAGATGGCAATCAGATGAGTTCAGCCACTGGTGAATGTGGGTAAAGAACCAGTCATGCAGTGATGATGAAATGCGTGCCTGTGTCCTCCTCTTGAACTCTGCTTTAGGGAAATATAATGAAGCACTCGCACACAGAGACATGGACACAGGCTGAGAAGATTATACACACGCATCACACGCATCACATGCATACACACACACACACACACACACACACACACACACACACACACACACACACACACACACACACACACACACACACACACACACATCACATGCACACACACCCACACACCCACACACACACACACACACACACACACACACACACATCACATGCACACACCCACCACACATACACACACATCACATGCACACACCCACACAAGCAAACAACTGCCTACCAACACGAGGGTCGCAGGTTCGACGCCCCCGTGTTACATCCGGCTTGTTCGGGTATCCATAGATAGATAGATAGATAGATATTTTTATTCAAGTGTCATGCACACAGGGTGCCCAGCCCACATGGGCTTATAAGACACTAAAGACAACAATCTTGCATGGTGTGTTTGACACAAACATATTGGATGCATATATATACATACACACACAGTGTGTATGCATATGTAAACATATCCACACTGGATACATATACATAAACGTACACATTATAGAACTCAAATCAAATATACAGCATATTTTTTTTCTTTTCCCAGGCTTTAGAAATGAAATTGGCTGCATGGAATGCTCCCTTTCTAAAACATAAGTAATTTTTTTTGTAATCATCCAAATAAAAAAAATCATTATATAGCAAGCTCATTTTCTCGAAAAGCACATGTCTAAAATCCATACAGGCACAATTGGCCGTGTCTGCGGGTGGGAAGCCGGATTAAGGGTATGTGTCATGTCACTGGCGCCTCCTCTGGTCGGACGGGGCAGGGAAGGGGGAGGCAGGGGTCGGGGGAGGGGAACTGGGGGAGATAGTGTGATCCTCCTATGCGCTATGTCCTGCCGGTGAAACTGCTCGCGGTGAAGAGAAGTGACTGGCAACTGCACATGTATCAGAGAAAGCATGCAGTCTACGACTCTCTCCAGATCCACAGAGGGGGTGGAGCAACGATCAATTGTGGAGAAAAGGGGGGGGGGGGGGGGTATTATGATATGGTATTAAAAATGAATAATATATAAAGATATAATATATAAAGATACCGTACCATACTGTGAAATCTCATAGCGTTACATCCCTACACAACAAGCAGAATCTCTACCACCAGAGAGCCAAAGCACCTTGACTCCTCCCCTACTCCACACACAGTGTGCACTAATTCATGGTAGAAAGAGTTATCAAGTTGAGTGGCAGGTGGCTCGGCCAATCAATCCACTCGTGGGCGAGGCCAAGGCTGAGTCACCTACTACCAACGACAACAACAACAATCACATCTGTGCATTATCGTAGCTAGAAATATTGTGCGCTTTACTTTATATTATGTATATATATATATATATATGTATTTTACAGTAGTAGTGAGATGCAGAATTAGCGACCCACTAACTTCCCACTGGTGAAATTGATGAGGTGGTAACATACAGTATCCACTGTGTCCTGGCCACTGTCTGTAAAGCTACCCTGTGTTTGGTTAACTGCTAGTGGAATTGCCTTTGGCATACAAGCCAGTCTTGTGATAAATATTATACAACCACTTCCTGGAGCCGAGCGCTGACTTCACTTCACCTGGATACACTATCACACACACACACACACACACACACACACACACACACACACACACACACACACACACACACACACACACACACACACACACACACACACACACACACACAACTTCCTGGAGCCGAACGCTGACTTCACTTCACCTGGATACATTATTGACTCAGAGACGTGGAAATGGCTTCGGCTGTTTTGGCTGGCCTCCAAAAGAGGAGGTCCCGGCAACACAGGGAGATACCTATTCCCAAACCCCTCGACACATACAGGGACCCATGCATGCACGCACACGCACGCACGCACACACACACACACACACACACACACAGCGCAAAGGGAGGCCTTCAGGGTGAGTTTGCACTGAGAGAGTCCTTAAATCATTCTCTGTTAGTCGGGTCTGGACCCAGTTCCTCCTCACATCTGTAAGGCCTGCTCTCACCCCTGTGAGGCCTTGATTGACAGCTGGGGGGAGGGGCTAAGAGTGTGTGACTCTCTCTCTCTCTCTCTGTGTGTGTGTGTGTGTGTCTGTGTGTGTGTGTGTGTGTGTGTGTGTGTCTCCACTCACACTCGGAGGTCTGGGATGAATTATCATCGCTATGGAAACTATCAGTGGGAGGGTTCCAGTCTGCCCCAGATTCAGGAGAATCAAGAGGCGCTAGCATGCAGCTGTTCATAGCCCCCTCCCAACACACACACACACACACACACAATCATATGGACCCAGACTTAGGGTTCCCTTGCCACCCATGTGCCCTTTGACCTTTCACCTGTGGTACTCAAATTAATAATTCATCTCTTCTGTCACTCTCTCTCAAGACACACACACACACACACACACACACACACACACACACACACACACACACACACACACACACACACACACACACACACACACACACACAAAGAGTTTGACGTTCTCATAGCATGGTTAAATAACACCTTAGCCAGGATAGTGTGTGTAGAGTGAATCATGTTTGAACTAGTCAACACTCACATGTGAGCTGGACAACAGTACAGAAGGAAGGTTGGCATAGCAAAAATATTAAGATCATTTCTAACCCTGCACAATGTCCCATCTAAACAGCTAATGGACACATATAATACTGTATATCAGGGATGGGCAACTTTGATGACAGAGAGGGCCACAAAAAAAAATTCTCGCTACCAGAGGGCCAGATTGTGACCGCGCACTTCCACCAGTAGCCTACTGTAACACCATCACTCCCAATTATAGCTACTCATTTGATGAAAAGGACTGGTCATCAAAAGTTTATTATACCAACATTTATATTTTTCATATTCAAATTTAGTAATTCTTCCATTCAGATGACACCAGAAACTTTGCACTAGCTTTAAAACAGCCCGCTGCAGCAATTTGATGGGCTACATCACCCAAATATGTCATATTAATCAGATTACCGGTAGTAATGTTGCATTTGCAATGTGCAACCTGGATATAGTTTGTTACAACAGTTAGCTCAAATGCTAACGTTAAACAGTATGTTAAACAGTGTGTTAACACATTCACTGCCAGCCGTTTTTTTTTTACTGTAGGTAGCTTCTGCCAGAGTTTTTTTTTGAGGATTCTGGCTCATTTTACAAGAGCCGAGGATTATTTTCTGCTTGGACTTTGTGAACACAAAGTTCACAAAAGTACTAATAGAATGTGTGCTTTCTATGTCTAAAAGAGTTAGTTTGTAGAGTTAGTAGTTATGTAGATATTAGCCGTTGAGTACAGCATGGTTTCAGCGTCTGAGACTGAAAGCTGAGATAATCGCAGTTTTGTGAAATTCAATCAAACAGGCAGAACAGTCACTTTAACCATTTATTTTTGGCATCAGTGAGAGATCAGACATCTAAACAATATAGTTCTGAACGCCCTCTCCTTCAAACTCCTCCCTCCGTGGGCGTGTCTGGTGGCTTTCAGCAGCGTTTGTCACAAGCGAGTTTCTACTGCCTGTCTGAGCAGTGAGCAGCCTCCCTCCCTGGCGGCTCACTGGTGGATGGGGCTCACTCGTTTCTTGGGTTTGAGAGCTTTGATGAAGCTTTGTGCGATTCTAGGCTTTATGCTGCGTGTTTCAAAGTGTGTTTTCCACCCAGTCTATTTTTGGAACCCCCCACCGTTGTGCGCCCGTGTGCACCAGCGTGAAAGCGTTTTCGCCTACAGTATGAGAATGAGGCTCGTTCGTTTCTGGATTTTCGGTTGAGCTCAGCTGCAATGAAGCTGCCTGCGTGCGATTGTGGGCTTTCTGCCGTGTTTTAAAGTGTGTTTCACCCATAATCTATTATGCAAATTTGCAATCCCCCACCGCCAGCTCCCAGCGCGATAATGCGTGAAAGCGTTTTCGCCAATCCATTTTACAGTATGAGAGAATGGTTTCCTCGCGCGTTCCCCTGCAGTTTTGGCTGGCTTTTTCTAGTCTGGAGAGCACTGTCGCCACTTAGTGGGTCGGTGGAATGGGTTGTACACGTTCGGTGGCTCCAATATTTTTATAGGAGACGTGGGGGGCGTTGATCCACGTCCCACCGTCAATTTTTTTTTTTTTTTTTAACACATTGAGTGCCAGCCGTTTTTTCAATCCTGTAGGTAAGTTGTGCCAGGTTTTCTTTTGAGGATTCTGGCTCATTTTATAAGAGCCGAGGATTCTTTTCTGTTAAGACTTCGTGAACACCAATCATCTAAAAATAACTAATAGAATGTGTGCTTTCTCTGTCTAAAAGAGTTAGTTTGCAGAGTTAGTAGTTATGTAGATATTAGCCGTTGAGTACAGCATGGTTTTAGCGTCTGAGACAGGGAGCTGAGATAATCGCAGTTTTGTGAAATTCAATCAAACAGCAGAACAGTCACCTGCCTGTGATTATGGGTGCCCTTGGGCAAGTCTGTATACTGTATTGTGTGTGTGTGTGTGTCTGTGTGTGTGTGTGTGTGTGTGTGTGTGTGTGTGTTCGCGCGTTGCTCCGCGGCTCTGAGAGGAAGAGATCTCTGTCCGTTCTTTGCCCCCACAGCGTGTCTGTCTCCCACTCTGTGTGCTCTCTCTCTCTCTCTCTCTCTCTCTCTCTCTCTCTCTCTCTCCTCTCTCTCTCTCTCTCTCTCTCTCTCTCTCTCTCTCGGGACTAGAGAGAGAGAGAGAGAGAGAGAGAGAGTGTGTGTGTGTCTCCAAACTCCTCCCTCCGTCTGTGCTGCGGAGGGAGGATTCTCCGCGGCCGTCTGGACTGTAAAACTGTTTCTTGAGGTGTCGGCTGAGAGCTTTGAATAAGCTTTTGCGATTCTGGTCTTATTTATGCGCAAAGGTACTCGAGTGTGTGTGTGTGCGCGCGCGCGTGTGTGTGTGTGTGTGTGTGTGTGTGTGAAATCGAAAGAGTTTTCGCCCAGCTACTTCCTTGAAAATTACACTGGCTTTCTCCAGCGCGCTGGCTGGCTGTGGCTCTGGCTGTGGCTGGCTGTGGCTTTCTCTCTGTCTTGGGAGAGAACTGTCGCCACTTAGTGGTCGGTAAAATAGATTATACACATTCTCTTCCTCCAATAGTGATATAGAAGACGTAAAAGGGGTTGATTGATGTCCCACCGTCAAAAAAAAAAATGTTTATGTAAGACGAGATAGCTCGTCTATGGCACTCAACCGTTGGATTATGTAAGACGAGATATCTCGGCTATGGCACTCAACGTGTTAAGACGAGATATCTCGTCATTGGCAGTCAACCGTTGGATTTTGTAAGACGAGATATCTCGTCAATGGCAGTGAACGTGTTAAACAGTATGTTAAACAGTATGTGGACACAGATCAAAAGACTGTGGACTGAAAACAAACCCAGCTGATTCACTTCTTCCCTCACGGCACTTTCAGATCAATCCATCATCAAGAGGCCGACTCCGCCTTCCTCTTTGTGAACTTCCTCTGCGTCTTCACCGTCCTTCCCTCCTCCTTCCCTCCTCCTCCTCACTCCATCTGAACTCTCCGGTAAAGACAGCTCATTTAGAGGAAATGAGCTCCTCCTGCTTCCTGCGCTGCCCCCTAGCTCCTGTTTCCTGCGCTGCCCCCTAGCTCCCTCTCCTCTCACCAGGTTCTTGAAGAGTGCTGTGACCTCTCTGGTGAAGACGGCCAGGTTCAGGAAGCCTGTGGACACTTCGTTGTTGTCCTGGGTCAGGTGGCTATTCCCCAGGTTCTCCAACACCTCGATGTACTGCTCCTTGTTCTCCACATGGGCTGAAAGACAACACACACAGCGTGAGTACACACACACACACACACATGCTGTAAACAACACACAGCGTGAGTACACACACATGATGTAAACAACACAGTACACACACACAGAGTGAGTACACACACATGCTGTAAACAACACACAGAGTGAGTACACACACATGCTGTAAACAACACAGAGTGAGTACACACACATGCTGTAAACAACACAGAGTGAGTACACGCACATGCTGTAAACAACACAGAGTGAGTACACACACATGCTGTAAACAACACACAGAGTGAGTACACACACATGCTGTAAACAACACACAGAGTGAGTACACACACATGCTGTAAACAACACACAGAGTGAGTACACACACATGCTGTAAACAACACACAGAGTGAGTACACACACATGCTGTAAACAACACACACAGAGTGAGTACACACACATGCTGTAAACAACACAGAGTGAGTACACACACATGCTGTAAACAACACAGAGTGAGTACACACACATGCTGTAAACAACACAGAGTGAGTACACACACATGCTGTAAACAACACAGAGTGAGTACACACACATGATGTAAACAACACAGAGTGAGTACACACACATGCTGTAAACAACACGCACAGAGTGAGTACACACACATGCTGTAAACAACACGCACAGAGTGAGTACACACACATGCTGTAAACAACACGCACAGAGTGAGTACACACACATGCTGTAAACAACACACAGAGTGAGTACACACACATGCTGTAAACAACACACACAGAGTGAGTACACACACATGCTGTAAACAACACAGAGTGAGTACACACACATGCTGTAAACAACACAGAGTGAGTACACACACATGCTGTAAACAACACAGAGTGAGTACACACACATGCTGTAAACAACACAGAGTGAGTACACACACATGATGTAAACAACACAGAGTGAGTACACACACATGCTGTAAACAACACAGAGTGAGTACACACACATGCTGTAAACAACACGCACAGAGTGAGTACACACACATGCTGTAAACAACACGCACAGAGTGAGTACACACACATGCTGTAAACAACACACACAGAGTGAGTACACACACATGCTGTAAACAACACAGAGTGAGTACACACACATGATGTAAACAACACAGAGTGAGTACACACACATGCTGTAAACAACACAGAGTACACACACATGCTGTAAACAACACACACAGAGTGAGTACACACACATGCTGTAAACAACACACACAGAGTGAGTACACACACATGCTGTAAACAACACAGAGTGAGTACACACACATGCTGTAAACAACACACACAGAGTGAGTACACACACATGCTGTAAACAACACAGAGTGAGTACACACACATGCTGTAAACAACACACACAGAGTACACACACATGCTGTAAACAACACAGAGTGAGTACACACGCATGCTGTAAACAACACACACAGAGTGAGTACACACACATGCTGTAAACAACACAGAGTGAGTACACACACATGCTGTAAACAACACACACAGAGTGAGTACACACACATGCTGTAAACAACACACACAGAGTGAGTACACACACATGCTGTAAACAACACAGAGTGAGTACACACACATGCTGTAAACAACACAGAGTGAGTACACACACATGCTGTAAACAACACACACAGAGTGAGTACACACACATGATGTAAACAACACAGAGTGAGTACACACACATGATGTAAACAACACAGAGTGAGTACACACACATGCTGTAGACAACACAGAGTGAGTACACACACATGCTGTAAACAACACAGAGTGAGTACACACACATGCTGTAAACAACACAGAGTGAGTACACACACATGCTGTAAACAACACAGAGTGAGTACACACACATGCTGTAAACAACACATAGACAGAGTGAGTACACACAGATGCTGTAAACAACACACATAGAGTGAGTACACACACATGCTGTAAACAACACACACACAGCGTGAGTACACACACATGCTGTAAACCAGCGGTCCCCAACCACCGGGCCGCTGACCGGTACCGGGCCACAACGCATTTGGTACCGGCCCGCGAGCCCGGTCCACACAAAGAAATAATAATAATAATCGTCAGGCACATGTTAGCCACCTATTGTTCGCAAGGACCCCCAAAGGACCCATGGCAGTGGTAAACATATAGCCACGCGTCAACATTGATGGGATATGCCTCACTCCTTATATGGTCAATGATGTCACCGGAACGTCTTGATCTAAACTTAAAGCTATAGAGTTAGCCTACTATGCTACATGGGCAAGTGCTGGACTGGATTATAATACAGCATGGAAGTTTATTTGGAGTGGACTGCAGCGATCGCACCGACGGCAGCAGAAACAGTAAGTTCATCTACCCAAATCGCTCATTTATAGCGTTGTGAAATGTCGGGTGCACGGCGGGCGCGGATCTATAAATAGTACGAAATAATTTGCGTGGATTTATGGCGGGCGGATGGTTTATGTACTGTATACATGAGGATTAGGGTGGCATAAAAGCTCATGCGCGCATCTCTACTGCAGACCGTCCAGCGCACCATATGGGTGAGTTACAATGTTTTTAGGTTGTATAATAAAGTGCAAGTTCATGCAAGGAAAATACGTGCTGTGTATCTAATATCACGATACGATATTCTCACAATACTTAATACTAATATGCTAGTATGCGATATATTGCGATTTATCCCCTTTTTTCCACTGCAAATGATGTCCCCAAAGGAAAATGTTATCTGTTGTATCCCAGATAATGTTTCCAGTCTGTTCATCTCACTCAACTCATTTTTTTTGTCGCAAAATCGTCAAGCAGACAGACTGACCAACACTGTCATAAAAACCTGTCATAAATGTTGCATGCACCTGACAATTGATATAATAAAATATCGTGATACTTCGCATCCGTGTGATACGATATTATTGCAACGCAAAATATTGCGATACTATGCTGTATAGATCCCCCCACCCCACGTGAAGCATGACGGCTTAGGAGACAGGCTAAGTTAGAGAGACTGATGGTCCTCTAGACCTTTAAGGTCACTTTCCCCCCGGGGTCATGACCTTAGTGGGCTCCCGCCTCCCAGTGTTTTGAACCCACACTGATAGGCTGAGGCACCACTCTGGTGTACAGGAGGGTTCTCCCCTGCCGCTATGTAACTGCTAGGCTTAGACAAGGACATCAAATCATCTCTAGACTTAGGATGCCATTCATGCCATCCTTCTGAGCCAATGCACTGCATGAAATAGGCCACGCCCATCACGGGGGAAAGCTCTCCATTCACTTCCATAGACCAGCGTAATTTTCCTTGAATTACGGTAAACATAGCTAAAAGCTGTTGTGTGGTGGGCTGTGCAGACAACAAATAAAATAAATAAATCACCAATTAAAGTTTTTTTGTACTAACGAGCAAAACAAGGAAGCCATTGAGCATTGGCGACAAGAAAAATGTGGATCTAGCTGTCAAGGAAGTAAGTTGGAGTGTTCATCTTCCGTATATATATGATCTTTGTGTGCAACACGTGACATAGGAGAACGCCAGGATTGGGGGGAGGGAGATTGGGGAGTTTTTGTTTCCCCCCAATTTGGGCATGGTTTCTGAATGATGACGCGCTCCGCAGTGTCTCTATGGGCAATTCAATAGACATCACTTACTATTATTATTATTATTATTATTAATATTATTAATATTATTATTTCCCCCATTTTCTCCCCAATTGTACTTGGCCAATTTTGTCCCCCCTGCTGCCCCGGTCGCTGTTCCACCCTCTGCCGGACGTGAGAGTATCACGCTATTCCCACCAGTTCCCTTCTGCCCCGAACAGGCGCCCTGACCGACCAGAGGAGGCGCTAGTGCAGCACCAGCGACCAGGACATATACCCTTAATCCAGCTTCCCACCCGCAGACACCAGCCAATCGTTCCTGTATGGACGCCCGGCTAAGCCGGAGGTAACACGGGGGCGCGAACCTGCGACCCTCGTGTTGGTAGGCAGGGAAATCTACCGCTACACTACCCGGACGCCCGATAGACATCTCTGACAACCCAAAGTTTCCTCTCACAATACACAGGTCTACATGGTTTACAGGGGATATTCCATGTACACAACATATTGGTATTTACTAGGGATGGGGCCGATCCGATCCAATATCGGTATCGGGTGCCGATATTGGCACTCATTCACAGATCGGATCGGATTTTTATTTTTTATTATTTATTTATTTTTGCAATTCCAGCGCGGGCCGCACAGGCCGTAATTTGCCCATGTATAATAGTATCCTTCTTTGCCTTGTATATTTTCTTAATTTCGTCTGCTTTTTGCAAGGTATAGTTAAAAAAAATCTTTAATTGGCCAAATCTTTGCCTATACTGTATATTCAAGAAACAGATTGGTATCGGCATAATATCGGTATCGGTATCGGCAGATATCCAAATTCAGGTATCGGAATCGGATCGGAAGTGAAAAAATGTGGATCGGTCCTCGATCCCTAGTATTTACACTGCCTAGCTGGTAAAAGAAAAGGCTAATCTTTAATGACCCCTCTAGTACAGAAACGACTGTGGCAAATGTCCTCATAAAAGGGAAAGACAGACACATTTGAAGTAGCCAGTGAAGGAGCATTTGGACTGGACCGAAGCCATAGACGTACCCATAGTAGACTAAACAGAAAGAAGCAAGATGAGAGCAGTTGGTTCATCTGCTCTGGTTTGGGCTTCAAGACAAATACAAGGCTAAGGTACACTGCCTGGAGCTGGGAGACAGGCTGACCCAAATGTACTGACTGGCCAAAACACAGTCAAAACAGCACAGTGAGGGAAAGAGTGTGGAAACACTGCAGGATGGAGGAGAGGAAGACTAGGGGAGAGAGAGACACAGAGAGACAGAGACAGACAGAGAGAGAGAGAGAGACACAGAGAGACAGAGACAGACAGACAGAGAGAGAGAGACACACAGAGAGACAGAGACAGACAGACAGAGAGAGAGAGAGACACAGAGAGACAGAGACAGACAGAGAGAGAGAGAGAGACACAGAGAGACAGAGACAGACAGACAGAGAGACACAGAGAGACAGAGACAGACAGAGAGAGAGAGAGACACACAGAGAGACAGAGACAGACAGACAGACAGAGAGAGACACAGAGAGACAGAGACAGACAGACAGAGAGAGACACAGAGAGACAGAGACAGACAGACAGAGAGAGAGAGAGACACAGAGAGACAGAGACAGACAGACAGACAGACAGACAGAGAGAGACACGGAGAGACAGAGACAGACAGAGAGAGAGAGAGAGACACAGAGAGACAGAGACAGACAGACAGACAGAGAGAGACACAGAGAGACAGAGACAGACACAGAGAGAGAGAGACACAGAGAGACAGAGACAGACAGACAGACAGACAGAGACACAGAGAGACAGAGACAGACAGAGAGAGAGAGAGACAGACACCGAGAGACAGAGACAGACAGAGACAGAGAGAGAGACACAGAGAGACAGAGACAGACAGACAGAGAGAGAGAGAGACAGAGACAGACAGAGAGAGAGAGAGAGACACAGAGAGACAGAGACAGACAGACAGAGAGAGAGAGAGAGTGTAGGGGGAGGAGCAACTGATGCAACACAGCAGAGTTTTGATGATAAATGATGTTGGTTATAAATAAAGTCTTATTACAACAACAAACATCAATCTATCAAACAACAAACAGCTGAGTCAGAGGAAGACCTTATGGCTGACCTTTAACTACGAGATACCACAAGAGGAGCTCAGCTCTGTCGCTCTGCCAGAAGCAACACACACGCACGCACGCACACACACACACACACACACACACACACACACACACACACACACACACACACACACACACACACACACACACACACACACACACACACACACACACACGTACACACACACAGACACACACACAGACATGCACACACACACACACAGCATCTTGGCAGGGCCTCACAGAAAAGCAGCATTTAGGGGTTAGTGGGAATAGAGTGAAAGAAGAGGATATCTAACCATGTACAGTATATGTTTTGTGTGCATATGTAGTACAGTATATATACAATATATGTACAGTGTGTATATATATATATGTACAGTATATATATATATATATATATATATATATATATATATATATACACACATACACAATGTATATATGTACAGTATATATATATGTACTATATATGTATATATAAACATACATACACAATGTATATACCGGTATGTACAGTATATATATATGTACTATATATGTATATATAAACATACATACACAATGTATATATGTACAGTATATATATGTACAGTGTGTATATATATATATATATATATATATATATATATATATATATATATATATATATATATACATACACACACACACACAATGTATATATGTACAGTATATATACAATATATATGCACAGTATATATATACACACACACACACACAATGTATATATATATATATATATATATATATAGATAACAATATATATGTACTATATATATACACTACATGTATAGTATATATACAATATATATGTACAGTATATGTACAGTATATATACTATATATATGTACAGTATCTACTGTATTTGTGGCTAACAGAGAAATGGGCCACCAGGCCAGTGTGGGGGAGGAGTGGGCGTGTCTGTAATGTGTGGTGAGTCACAGAGACTCGTGTAGTGCCAGATGAAAAACATCAGGACTGATTAAGGGGTTCAACAACACAATGAGTCCAGGAGAGGAGGGGGAGGGGAGGGGTTACTGGAACTAACCCATATGATTCTACTTAGGAACAGAGCAAGAAACTGGGTTACTGGAACTAACCCATATGATTCTACTTAGGAACAGAGCAAGAAACTGGGTTACTGGAACTAACCCATATGATTCTACTTAGGAACAGAGCAAGAAACTGGCAAAGAGGAGGGAGAGCGAGGGAACATGATGTCTCTGTGCTCCTCTCTGCACTGCACTTACTACAGCAGCACTACTGAGTGAGCCACACGTCTCTGTGCTCCTCTCTGCACTGCACTTACTACAGCAGCACTACTGAGTGAGCCACACGTCTCTGGTTGCCTCATTCTGGGCAGCCGGCTCTGACTCAGGCTTTCTCCACAACTATGAGCTGAGGTCTGGAAATGGGAAACAGGTTTGTGAGCGAGCAGAGAAAAACAACTTCAGGATATGTTCTGCAACGCCTCTCCCCCCCCCCCCTGCACATATCTGAGGTGAACACTCACAGCTAATATATGCTGGCTTCTTGTGGATGACGCCGAATGATGGTGACCTATATGACACACACACTCTCACTCAACATGCACTTGTTGACCTGTGGTCAACAAGTTAAATGATCATAATGATAAAAAACGCAGGCGGGGGTTGTTGTTGTTGCGTCTTTACCCGCCACTGCTGTAGCCCCTCCTCCTCTGATGCCCGGATGTAAACAAACCAGACATGTGTTCGTGGGAGTGGAGCAGCGTTGGCTGTAACGTAGTGGAAAGGAGCGGAAGGAAGGGAGATGGCATCTCATAAAACCGGCGCATTTTTTGCAGTATTTTGATCCAGTGAATGAAAATATGCTTGTATGTAGTAGGGATGCCAATTTGAATCAATTTCCTTAATCGATTAATTGGTCATATCAACGATCAATTAATGGATTAATCATTATATTTAAAAAAAGAAACTGCTTTTGCGGGTTAATAATTATTAACACCTGTCTTTAGGCCTATACTCACTCAACAAGTAAATCTACGAACCAAACGTCTTGCATTAGCTGTCATTCCTCTGTATACGTGATGGAAGTTAAAGTTCACCCTTGTGGTGTTAAATCATTTCTGCAAAAAAAACAAAAAAACAATAGCACATCAATCAATCGATTAATCAAATTCTTAATGGCGATTAATCATGAACATCCCTAGTAGGTAGGCTGTGTCAGATAAAACTAACTGCCACATAACGTTAACCACTCGACCGACATTCAGCACAGGCATGTGGACGCAAGGACATGTGGACGCTATGGCATTGCTAACCCGTTAGCCAGACAAGCTAACCCGTTAGCAACACAAGATAACAAAGCTCATATAGGCAATGAATGACTGCACCAGATGCTTCCACTCAACTTTGTTGAACGCTTCCGAAAGTTAAACGGACTATATTGAGCCTGAATACACGGCGCTGGGGTGAGTTGTTGATGGTTTCTGATGTGAAATGTTCATAAACAGCGCAAGATGTTGTGAATATTGGCGATTATGACGAACATAATTAATGGTTTCAAATGGCTCTTAAATACACGCAATATTTTTATATAAAGAGCGTGGTGCAGGTAAAAATGAATTTACAGTTAGGAAGATTCTTATGAAAATACCCCAAAAAACTAAAACTAAATTAAAACATGCCCCCAGGGCAGAAATATGGAGAAAAAGGTGGCATTATAATGCACATGTTTAAAAAAAAAAAGCTATCTGTAGCAGATAACACCTGTGACTTCACTCAGGCTACTGTACTTACTGTAATAATAATAATAATAATAATATACAGTCAATGTGTACAGCAGAAAACTTTCCAAAACACCAGATGTACGATAATTATCGTATTTGTACGATAATTTACCACCAAAACCAATAGCATCCATCGACACTGCCCAGAATGCATTTGGGCATTGAGGCGAGAAGAAGAAAACTCAGCTCCATTTCCCCCCCAAAGGCACCTGTTTACTTTCTGTTTCGTTTGGGGTCTATCTATGGTTAATATGGCACTTTATAGTTTCAGTAGTCAAACGTACCTAAGTAGTAAAACTAGTTTACCCCCAATATGCAATCGGTTTTTCAAAATAACGCCTATTTGCAAATATAATTTTGGAGAGCCACAGCAAGGCACAGCAGACTGACCATCTCAGCTGGTGTAAACCATCTGCACAATGGTATCAGGTGGATCACTTTATCGTCGGAGACAAGTGGCACTCTGGAGCTCAGGAGGAGAGCAGTTTCAGCTGCAGAGTGGAGGTGCAGCTGCAGCGAGCGGCCTCTCGACGGACGAACAAACCGGGACAGACGCTGGGCGTACAGAGATAATGATCCACATGCATTGTTTATTGAGTATTAAAATCGTCACAGGTGTTATTGCTAGATTTGAGGGTTTTTATGTGCGTGTGCCAGATGCTTCACAAAAACCAGTCTAGATGCAGCTATGTGTGTGTGGGGTAGGGATGTCAACGGTTAACCGTTAATCGATTAACCGTCGCTAACGTCGTTGTTCGGTTATTGCTGTCGGTCTATCAGTTAATATTATTATTATTATTATTATTTTATTTTTTATTTTTTGTCTATTTACTCAATGAGCTCATGCCCAAACAAGGCGTGTCTATTTAGATGCTGAAATGTTAATGCTTTTTGTGTTAGAATTATGCCTTTATTTTTTGTTGGCTTTGCTGAAATTTATAAGTTTATTGCCACATTTTGATCAGGTAATCATTCCAAAATCATTCTGGCTCTTATATGGATGACCCGCGGCAGCCCTGCACGCCGTCCACGGGACAGGCACCCCCAGGGGTGGTCCGGTCCCCCGGCCAACGCAGACAGGAACAGCTCGAATGCCCCAAGGAACGCGGGGCCAACACCTCCCCAGCCAGCCTGGACTGGCGCGGGTCGAGGAAGCCGTGCCCGCCGCAGCAGGGGCGTTGTCATCCATATAAGAGCCAGAATGATTTTGGAATGATTACCTGATCAAAATGTGGCAATAAACTTATAAATTTCAGCAAAGCCAACAAAAAATAAAGGCATAATTCTAACACAAAAAGCATTAACATTTCAGCATCTAAATAGACACGCCTTGTTTGGGCATGAGCTCATTGAGTAAATAGACAAAAAAATAATAATAATAATAATAATAATAATAATAATAATAATAATAATAATAATAATAATATTAAAAAATTATGAATTAACCGATAGGTTAATCGATTATTAGCGTTGGTTAATCGAAAGTGAAATTAACCGAAAATTGACATCCCTAGTGTGGGGTGAAAAAAACAAAAGAGAATCCTAATTGCTACATAAAAGTCCCACATATTAATGCAAAGTGGTGTCTAACCTGCATCATGCTCTTTAACCATATAGATTCAATTGCGCTCAGTGTGTGTGCGAGTGTTTTCTTACTTATAGACTAGTCGCCATTAAAATTTCAGATTAAATGTCGCGGGCACGCATGTGTGTGTGTGCACGCACGCACGCACACACACACACCATCGAGCCATGTACAGAATACAGATGTGTTTTTTTGTTGTTCTTTGGCTGCTAGCTCAGTGAGTTGTGGCTGTAGATATACCACTGGACTCTGTGGATTCTCATCTTTCATCTCTCACACACACACACGCACACACACACACACACACACACACACACACACGAACACACACACACACACACACACACACACACACACACACACACACGGTTGTAAACAGCGTCACCCTCCATCGCACACGTCCTGGGTATATAACAAGGGGCCTCACTCGTAAACAACACTGCCCACACTTGATGATGTCATCTAAAGTGGACTTTAGATGACAGCTGTTCTGCTGGTGGGACAGTTGATGATGTCATCTAAAGTGGACTTTAGACTTTAGATGACAGCTGTTCTGCTGGTGGGACAGTTGTTTAGAAAGCAGCAGCTGAGCTGAGGCTTTCTGCTTCTAGAGATATAGACACATCCTTCATCATGCCGTGTGCTGATAATATTAAAACGCATTTTATACCGACTCGCCTACAAGTACTGTAACTCGACATGCACGACGTGTGCGTGTGTGTGTGTGTGTGTGTGTGTTCGTGTGTGTGTTCGTGTGTGTTCGTGTGTGTGTGTGTGTGTGTGTGTGTGTGTGTGTGTGTGTGCGTGATGCATGGACACTTACCGAGTCCAGAAGTGTGTATGGCTTTGATCATCTTCTTCATCCTCTGTAGAGTTGTCTGGTCATTCTCCAGATTCTGAAATACAATAACAAGACACACATTGATTGGTATATGAAATTCAAATCCAGAGTCTTTCCAAAGTGTTTGAATTTAAACTGCCCCCCCCTCCTCCATTTATTTATTTATTTATTTATTTATTTATTTCAGGGACAGTGCAACATTAATGAACATTTGCATGTAAATGTGCCGGATTATAGCCTTAGCTAATTTCCATCCGTAGTCCCTCGACAGGTAAGGTACAAAAAAGTTTAAAAGAAGAAATAGAAAAATTAGTGCATACATAGGGCATACATACACATACAGCAATGTAAGTGACACATACATACACATGTCCATGTCCTCTATATGCAGACAAGTAAGCATTACTATGTATGCAGTCATGTTTACAGCAACTTTTTCACATCAGGGACCCCTAAATTGACATAAATTAGACCACGGACCCCCATTGATAAGGTTTTGTCCCAGGGTCTCTCATCTCATCTCATTTTTGCTTTTAGATGTTTTATTACAGAAAAGTACATGAAACTATGACCAAAATAGTCATACATACATTCTGTCATTGTGTTACTTATGGAAATTTGAATACAAAATTAATGATTCCCCTTTTTGCTGGGGACCCCCTGGAACCCTCTCAAGGACCCCTGGGACCCCCACTTTGAGAACCACTGGTTTACAGTTTACTTCTCTCACAGTACATGTCCGATGTGTGTGTGTGTGTGTGTGTGTGTGTGTGTGTGTGTGTGTGTGTGTGTGTGTGTGTGTGTGTGTGTGTGTGTGTGTGCGTGTGCGTGTGCATGTACAGTTCCACTAAATGTTCTCACGCTGTGTGATGAAGCTGAACAGGTGAGTCAGCAGCAGCTAGACAGCCTGTCTGACTTGCACTGTCATGTAAAGGCCCAGGTGACTGTCTGACTGTCACTTTTCAGGTTTCATGTCTCACTCTGAAGCCAGACATAACAAACAGAGCACAGATGCAGGACGCTTGCTTGAGCATCCCCCAAACCCAACAACGTTTTTTTGAAACAACCACCGTGATTCTCTTTACACCAGCTAGCTAACACACATGGCACTCCTCCTACATGGCACCAGAAATAGCTTTAACGGGCCAGTAATGTAGCCGGAAAACACACCCTGCCTGGCTAGTGGCATGGTGTTTACAGACCCCGCTCCAGTCCACTCCCTACTAAAGTGTAAGTTCACTCATTAAAAGGCTACTACAGACAATGCATGGGAAAGTGATTTAGTGGGGGAGTGGAGATGGGAGTTGTAGTTTCCACTGTTTGGTCAGTTGGTTGGCAGCAGAGGATAAACAACACGGTAGAAACGAGCTGCTGCAGGCTGAGGAGGCAGGTTGTGGTTGTTGTTGGACTCGGGTTGTGAAATCAAATGTGGACACGCGTCCGTGCACACAGACAGACAAACCACCCATCGGTCGAGACAGACAAACAAACACATAAATACACACGCGTGCACACACACACACACACACACACACACACACACACACACACACACACACACACACACACACACACACACACACACACACACACACACACACACACACACACACACACACACACACACACAAGCCTTTTATTTGGACAAGGCAAGCTGTTCCACCCATCGGTGTTGCTGGGACACTATTGTGACACAAACCCAGGCCACGTCACGGCACGCTCTCCTCTCCCCAGTCACCAGCCAGCCTGACTGTTAGAGCTGGGTATTGGTTCAAATTTCAAGAATCGATTTGATTCCGATTCACAAGGTTGCGAATCGATTAATTCAAGATTCAAGATTCAAGATTCAAGATTTTTATTGTCACTCCATGGTACAAGTATCACGTGTGAAATTCTTGTGCTGTGGACTCCGTTTACAACATAGTACAAATATAACAGGGCATATGAGTGCAAAAACAACAAGAGCCACAACAAGCAATAAGGCAGTATAGTGATAAGACAAGTCAGAGACAGTGGCATATTCACTGCACATAGGTGCACATGTCATGTGCATACTTTAGACGAGCTTAAACATTTTAAATTCGGCGTATTTGACATACAGGTGCAAATAGCATATTCCTTATTAAACATACAATTAAACATTAGACATACGTTATGGTAGCAGCTACAGTGTGGTACAGTACGGCTACTACACTATTTGTGTATGTTAAGGAGTCTCGTGGCCTGCGGCAAGAAACTGTTCCTCAAGCGATTTGTGCGTGCTTTTGGAACCCTGTATCTTCTCCCTGAGGGTAACAGGGATTAACAGGGAGTAATTTCGATTCGATTCGATTCGATTCCGATTCGATCAATTTCAATATTGATTTGGTTAGTGATACCAAAACGTGTTTTTTAAGCTGTACCCTGAATTACATGACTGTCCAGTTATGTAACACAGGGGTTCCCAACCAGCCAAGTAGATACATGGGGGAAAAAAGTTGCAGACCTGTTGTCAATTTTAATGGTTTTAGTTACACATATATTTACTCACCAGGTGGTAACAAAGGGTAAATAACAGCCTTTTCAACAGCCTTTTCATCCGTCAATAAAGACACTTATGCACAGTGATTTCATTTCTAAAAGTAGATATTAATGATCAAACATTTCCATTCGTGTAGCCTACAGTATTTATGTTTTTGTTTCAACTACAAACATAAATAAACGTCAACTTGAAACTATGTTTCAACTACCACACACAGCATAATATTTTAGCCTGTTTATTAAAAAAAAAAAAATGTAATAAAAAAAAATCGATTTCTGGACATATGAATCGATAATCGAGGATTAAAATAAAAATCGATTCAAAATCGGAGAATCGATTTTTTGAACCCAGCCCTACTGACTGTGCCCACATGCAAGGGTGTGTGCACCTGCTGTGTGTGTGTGTGTGTGTGTGTGTGTGTGTGTGTGTGTGTGTGTGTGTGTGTGTGCGTGCGTGCGTGCGTGCGTGCGTGTGTGTGTGTGATGTGTGTGTGTGTAGTGTGTGTGTGTGTGTGACGTGTGTGTGTGTAGTGTACATACGGGGGAGTTTTTCCAGAGAAAGCGCTTGCTGGCAGCAGCAGCTTGATATTTAATCTCAAAATGATATCTGATCCTGACAAAGAGTTGTATTTCCTAAATGTGATCTCCACCATTTTGGAACGTTTGACATTTGGAAGCTGAATTCTTCCTGCTGAAACAACATAAGCCATTATAGGTTGATTAAAACACTGAGTCGTCTTAACGCCCCCCTCCAGTCACTTTTACACCTGTGTACATCCCGGGTGGAAACGCAAAGCTGCGCGCGCCGTAATAAACTACGTCACCAGTCTAATCATTTGCGCCGAAAGTTTGTCTATTGGTAAGAAGGCTTGTACCTTGTTCCACTGCAACATCATGGCCGGAGCACTGTTGTCCAAAACAGATAAGAGCCTCGCTCCTGCCTTCAATACGATCTCTGTCTCCCTTCAAGCCGGACAGACCGGAAACAGTATGGCTGCCTCGATCTCCGCAAAATGTTCATCCAGAAGCCACATTTTATAGTTATAAAAATCAACAACCAGCCAACAGATATGAAAGCTGCTGGGCTCATATGGAAGAGATATGGAAAGAGCGTAACTCCAACTGGTTAAAAGTGGCTATCGCGGCGTTTTGAGCCAGAACGAATGGCCAGAACACTTAGTTAGCAGACGTAGCGGCCAAGCTAACGGCAGATTGTATTCACTGTCATATTAAATATTGTATTTGTCTGTTGCTGCCTTCAAGTGGCCTCGTGTTTACCGTGAATACGACCATAAATAAATCCACTTGAACGGCCCTCTCATGTGCTGTTCACGACCTGGTATGTCACGGACGTTGATGGAAAGTTAATATATCGACATTTTAGCTGTATAGAGCTTTTCATAGTCATTTTATAATAATCTGTCTGATGCACATTCTTCAACAGTCTCATCTCGTTTCCTCTCATTATTACCTTTGCATTTCCTGCATTAACGTAGTTAGCCGCTCGCTAGCTAGTGTGGTAGCTACATTGTTAGCCTCGGTGGCTTCTAGCACGTTGTGTACACGACTTCCGGGTCCCGTATTCACGGTGAACACGAACAAAATACAGTGGCCAACACTTTGGCTAAAGTAGCAGAGCAGGGAAAAACACAGCTACACATGAAACCTCTTAAAAATGACTAAACTGACTGAAGTTAAGTTAACACGTTCACTGCCATTGACGAGATATCTCGTCTTACAAAATCCAACGGTTGACTGCCAATGACGAGATATCTCGTCTTAAAAAAAAAAAAAAAAATTGACGGTGGGACGTGGATCAACGCCCCCCACGTCTCCTATAAAAATATTGGAGCCACCGAATGTGTACAACCCATTCCACCAACCCACTAAGTGGCGACAGTGCTCTCCAGACTAGAAAAAGCCCGAGCCAAAACTGCAGGGGAACGCGCGAGGAAACCATTCTCTCATACTGTAAAATGGATTGGCGAAAACGCTTTCGCTTTCGCGCATTATCGCGCTGGGAGCTGGCGGTGGGGGATTGCAAATTTGCATAATAGATTATGGGTGAAACACACTTTGAAACACCAGCAGAAAACGCAGAATCGCACGCAGCTTCATTCCAGCTGAGCTCAACCGAAAACCCAGAAACGAACGAGCCTCATTCTCATACTGTAGGCGAAAACGCTTTCACGCTGGTGCACACGGGCGCACAACGGTGGGGGGTTCCAAAAATAGACTGGGTGGAAAACACACTTTGAAACACGCAGCATAAAGCCTAGAATCGCACAAAGCTTCATCAAAGCTCTCAAACCCAAGAAACGAGTGAGCCCCATCCAGACTTGCCGACGAGGGGGCCGCCAGGGAGGGAGGCTGCTCACTGCTCAGACAGGCAGTAGAAACTCGCTTGTGACAAACGCTGCTGAAAGCCACCAGACACGCCCACGGAGGGAGGAGTTTGAAGGAGAGGGCGTTCAGAACTATATTGTTTAGATGTCTGATCTCTCACTGATGCCAAAAATAAATGGTTAAAGTGACTGTTCTGCCTGTTTGATTGAATTTCACAAAACTGCGATTATCTCAGCTTTCAGTCTCAGACGCTGAAACCATGCTGTACTCAACGGCTAATATCTACATAACTACTAACTCTACAAACTAACTCTTTTAGACAGAGAAAGCACACATTCTATTAGTACTTTTGTGAACTTTGTGTTCACAAAGTCCAAGCAGAAAATAATCCTCGGCTCTTGTAAAATGAGCCAGAATCCTCAAAAAAACCCTCTGGCAGAAGCTACCTACAGTAAAAAAAAAAAAACGGCTGGCAGTGAATGTGTTAAGTGATCCTTTATTTCTCCCCATGGGGAAATTCATCCTCTGCAATTGAGCCATCCTCTACTAGGAAGCTTCCTAGAACTAGGAGCAGTGGGCAGCCACTGTGCAGCGCCCGGGGACCAACTCCAGTTCTTTTTGCCAGTGCCTTGGTCAGGGGCACTGACAGGAGTATTAACCCTAACATACATGTCTTTAGGTGGTGGGAGGAAGCCGGAGCACCCGGAGAAAACCCACACGAACACGGGGAGAACATGCAAACTCCACACAGAAAGGACCTGGGACGGACCGGGGGTTCGAACCCGCGACCTTTTTGCTGTGAGGCAACAGTGCTAACCACAGATCCACCATGCCGTCCAAGACGGGGGGGTTTAAGGACTTTGCTTATAAAGACGTCAGATAAGAATCGAATCATGGTAAAATACGGACCGGTAAACTTAAAGTCGAGCTGCTGAACCCAAAAATTACTTTTCTTTTATTTTAGTTCAAATACCTGGGTATGCAGTGCACCTATTTAATAATGTATGCAAACAAAATCACAAAAGTCAATTTTTTTTAGTTTTCCACACTTTTTCACATCAAAAGTTCATTTTTCAAGATTTCATTGAGAACAGTAATGTACAGTTTGCTGACGTCACCTAGTACTATCAAATTTCTACCCCGTTTCAACCAATCATATCACTACATGCAGCTGTCAATCAAATCTTCATTTCAGGATAATTTTCTCTTCCAAAAGAAAGAGAAAATGGCGCCTAGTGCCTGTCATCTGGCAGAATTCCTATCCCATAAATCAACTACTAACTTGGCCAATTGTTAGAAACATGAACAAATAACAAAAACGATAATGTCTAAGAATGCAAAGAAATGTAACTGGCTCATTAAAACACTCATTCCAGGAATAGTATTTACATTTATAACGATAATGGCGCGTGCCTCCGAGCCTGACAGCCTCTCTGAGTTTCCAGGCGGGCAGGCAGCACCCATACATCGGATTGTCCGCTCGCTCCGCACGAAGCAGCCTGGCTGCCTGCAGTGCCTGGTACTCCGCGGATCCCACTCGCGTAGCACGACAACACGCTGAATCCCACCCGATTTGGGGGTGGAACACGCCAGGATTGGCCAATGCCAAAGCCAGTCCGGAGAATTGTCAAATCAAATCATCGACACCGTATATGGTCCGCCTCTCAATTTGTTTTCAGTCTGAAACGGACTCAGATGCACGTGACGAACGGGTTCACCTCGACTTTAAGGTAGCAAGTTAGCAACATCTTCCCCCAAAATGGCTACATAGTAAACGAAACCATGTCCTCTCCCTCGGTATCTTTTCATCTAAACAATCTTATCAGCAGTAATAAGTAACAAGTAGCACTGTGTGTGTGTGTGTGTGTGTGTGTGTGTGTGTGTGTGTGTGTGTGTGTGTGTGGATGTGTATGTGTGTGTATGTGTATGTGTATGTGTGTGTGTATGTGTGTGTGTGTGTGTGTGTGTGTGTGTGTGTGTGTATGTGTATGTGTATGTGTGTGTGTATGTGTGTGTGTGTGTGTGTGTGTGTGTGTGTGTATGTGTATGTGTATGTGTGTGTGTGTATGTGTGTGTGTGTGTGTGTGTGTGTGTGCGTGTGTCCTCTGTCTCCCTGTCTGCCACCATAAGCCCCACACATGCCAACACATTAACTTAACAGTTGATCCAGCCAGTCCCTGCTGAGCAAACCAAACATAATACCTACGCATCCTCTGTGTGTGTGTGTGTGTGTGTGTGTGTGTGTGTGTGTGTGTGTGTGTGTAGGTGTGTGTGTGTGTGTGTGTGTGTGTGTGCGTGTGTGTGTGTGTGTGTGTGTGTGTGTGTGCGTGTGTGTGTGTGCACATGTGTAGGATTCCAGTGCGTCCCTCCCCAGAGCAGCTATTCCAGCGATGTATTTTCCAGTGTGTCATCACGGCCATAAATAAGGAGATTTAGGCCAACATAAATACATCAGACATGATTCTCTTTAGAAAGCAGCTCCTCTCCTCTCTGTCACATCAATTACTATCGGCTAGTAGGAAATCACCGTTTCTAGCCAGGAAAGTGCTAAACGTAAACCTCTCATCTCTCAGAGCGGTTGTATTTGAACGTTTCCACATTTGGAGGGGAAAGAATTTCATCAGTTAGCACATTGAATGCCAGCCATGTTTTCATTCCTGTAGGTAAGTTGTGCCAGGGGTGTTTTTGACGATTCTGGCTCATTTTAGAACAGCCGAGGATTCTTTTCTGTTAAGAATTCATGAACACCAATCATCTAAAAATAACTAATAGAATGTGTGCTTTCTCTGTCTAAAAGAGTTAGTTTGCAGAGTTAGTAGTTATGTAGATATTAGCCGTTGAGTACAGCATGGTTTCAGCGTCTGGAAATTTATTCAGAGATAAATGGCTTTTTGTGAAACAGTCACTTTAACCATTCATTTTTGGCATCAGTAAGACCGTCAGACATTCTAAACAATAGTTTTGAACAGTAATTTCCTCCATAACAACAGGAAACACCCCTCTCATTCAAACTCCTCCCTCCGTGTGTCTTCTCCTCCTTCCTCCTAACAGCGGGCGTGTCAGAAGCGCGTTGTGCTGCCTGCCTGTCTGTCTGCGTGCCTGCCTGCCTGCTTGCCTGCGTGCGGGGACGAGTCTGAAATGGATTACTGTAAAATCGCCAAGCCATTTCCTTGAATGGCTTGCTCCCGCGGTGTGTGTGTGTGTGTGTGTGTGTGTGTGTGTGTGTGTGTGTGTGTGTGTGTGTGTGTTCGCGCGTTGCTCCGCGGCTCTGGGGGGAAGAGATCTCTGTCCGTTCTGTGTGTGTGTCCGGGCTTCTGACTGTAAAATCGCCAAGCCATTTCCGCGGGAGGCGGCTGCTTTTGGGTCCCGTGGCTGTGGCTTCTCTCGGTCTCTGTCGCCACTTAGTGGTCGGTAAAATAGATTACACACATGCTCTTGCTCCAAATAGTTATCTCGAAGATGTAAAAGGGGTTGATTGATGTCCCACCGTCAAAAAAAAAAAATCTTTATGTAAGACGAGTTAGTCCGTCCTTGGCACTTAAGCGCTGGATTATGTAAGACGAGTTAGGTCGTCTCTGGCACTTAATGTGTTAGTATGTAAAATATAGAGGAGTCAAGAATCGT
>NC_139625.1:1797500-1817500 GCF_964638095.1 Poromitra crassiceps
CCAAATACCTGTCATTTTTTCCATGCAAGTTAAGACATTACACCATAGAAGAAGAAGTGGGAAAGCCGGTATTTAACCTGCGTGAGAGAAACATGAGGAAAAAACACAACTCTCATCAGGAAGTGAGGGAACATGATCATTATTAAAAACACAAGTCTCATCAGGAAGTGAGGGAACTTGATCATTATTAAAGGGGGACTAACCCCCTAGATATGTATTAGAACAGTGATTTGAAAATACCTATGGAAAAAACCAAGAAATGACATATGCTCTTGTCTATACTGGACTCTTTGGCTGTGTTGAAGTCCAGATTTTTTTTCGGAAATCGACGCCATTACAGTTTGCAGTTTGCCTCAAAAATAATTTATTTGAGATGGGCCATATCTGTATAAATATCAACAACTAGCCAACGCTGGTGGCCTGTTTGGAAAGAGCTTTGCTCAAAATGGTTGAAAGTTATATCAATTTGGTAATTCAGTGGCGAACTAGAAATTTAATTATTTTTCTGCATGTAACTCTATGGCAGTGTGTTAAACTACGTTACGAGAGCAAAGTGGCATGGGCTCGTTACAGCAGCACACCGCACAATACGACAAACCCCCCGTTCTGGGGTAACACAATGCGAGATTTCTCTACGTCATTCCCTCGTCCAAGTTGCCATATAGTCCCTTTTTCATTTTAGTTTGGGGGCTTTTCGTGATTCTTGTTAAAAGTTGTGCAAAAGTTTTTCTCTCAGCGCAGTGCAGGCTGCCTGCGCCTCCTCCCTCCTGCCAGACCCCGGCTGGCGAAACAGCCTGCTGCATGCATGGGGCGCTTGTAACCTCACGGAGCAACAAACAAACAGACAGAAATAGCTGGTGTGTGATTTAGAGAATACAGTCTGAGATTGGGTACAGGATTGAGGGAATACCGCATCTGTTTGCGAAGGTGCGACTGGACAGGACGCTTTTCACAGACAGGCACAGTAGTCGGAGCGAGGCGAGTGTCTCTCAGGGCACAGCTGCAGATCTTTCCTCCTCCTCCTCCGCGCATTCAGTCTGTCCAAAATCATTACAGATATAATCTCAGTAGGAGGGATGCAGGGAAATGATAGTAGCCGATGTGTTTAGAGAAGCTTTGTCACGTTGTCACGTCGTAGTATAGCGTTATATTTTACATGTGCGCTAAACTGCGACGCTATTTGTTTGCGGAAATATCAGACTGCTCTCAGAGCACAGAGAGCCCAGCTGCTGCTGGCCTGCTGCGCGCGCCCGCGGAGCTTGGGGCTCGTCCATGTTACAGTACGACTCTCTCCCGCCTGGGCTGGAGACAGTGCTTGCAACTCGGACTGATAATATAAACATCATCATTCGAGCTTATCCAGGTAAGATATCAATAAAGTAATGACACATTCAGCGGGAAACTAACTATAATTAAGACATGTGCCAACTTTGACGACGTTTGGTTCAGTATTTTAAGAGCAAACTTCAATAGAAATAGGCTTGGAGTTCTGAGGAGCCGAAAGGGTACAGGGGGGGTAGGGGAGTAATTATCTTGAAATCCCATAGTCTTTGGGTCACCGTGACGTCACGACGTGTCAAATATCCCATTCATTTGAGAAAAAAAAAAAGCAGTGTTACACCCTTAGAGGGCGCTTATGCCAGGTATGCTGCTGAAAAATGATACAAATGGTAAAATGGCAACAGTTTGGTGTCAAATGTGGAAATTTTGACCAGAATTCTTCACACATCACCCCCAAAGTCATATATATTGGTTAAAAGCTGAAAAAAAGTGTTTTGGAGGTTAGTTCTCCTTTAAAAACACAAGTCTCATCAGGAAGTGAGGGAACATGATCATTATTAAAAACACAAGTCTCATCAGGAAGTGAGGGAACATGATCATTATTAAAAACACAAGTCTCATCAGGAAGTGAGGGAACATGATCATTATTAAAAACACAAGTCTCATCAGGAAGTGAGGGAACTTGATCATTATTAAAAACACAAGTCTCATCAGGAAGTGAGGGAACTTGATCATTATTAAAAACACAAGTCTCATCAGGAAGTGAGGGAACTTGATCATTATTAAAAACACAAGTCTCATCAGGAAGTGAGGGAACTTGATCATTATTAAAAACACAAGTCTCATCAGGAAGTGAGGGAACGTGATCATTATTAAAAACACAAGTCTCATCAGGAAGTGAGGGAACTTGATCATTATTAAAAACACAAGTCTCATCAGGAAGTGAGGGAACATGATCATTATTAAAAACACAAGTCTCATCAGGAAGTGAGGGAACTTGATCATTATTAAAAACACAACTCTCATCAGGAAGTGAGGGAACTTGATCATTATTAAAAACACAAGTCTCATCAGGAAGTGAGGGAACTTGATCATTATTAAAAACACAAGTCTCATCAGGAAGTGAGGGAACTTGATCATTATTAAAAACACAAGTCTCATCAGGAAGTGAGGGAACTTGATCATTATTATAAACACAAGTCTCATCAGGAAGTGAGGGAACTTGATCATTATTAAAAACACAAGTCTCATCAGGAAGTGAGGGAACTTGATCATTATTAAAAACACAAGTCTCATCAGGAAGTGAGGGAACTTGATCATTATTATAAACACAAGTCTCATCAGGAAGTGAGGGAACTTGATCATTATTAAAAACACAAGTCTCATCAGGAAGTGAGGGAACGTGATCATTATTAAAAACACAAGTCTCATCAGGAAGTGAGGGAACTTGATCATTATTAAAAACACAAGTCTCATCAGGAAGTGAGGGAACTTGATCATTATTAAAAACACAAGTCTCATCAGGAAGTGAGGGAACTTGATCATTATTAAAAACACAAGTCTCATCAGGAAGTGAGGGAACTTGATCATTATTAAAAACACAAGTCTCATCAGGAAGTGAGGGAACTTGATCATTATTAAAAACACAAGTCTCATCAGGAAGTGAGGGAACTTGATCATTATTAAAAACACAAGTCTCATCAGGAAGTGAGGGAACATGATCATTATTATAAACACAACTCTCATCAGGAAGTGAGGGAACTTGACCATTATTAAAAACACAAGTCTCATCAGGAAGTGAGGGAACTTGATCATTATTAAAAACACAAGTCTCATCAGGAAGTGAGGGAACTTGATCATTATTAAAAACACAAGTCTCATCAGGAAGTGAGGGAACTTGATAATTATTAAAAACACAACTCTCATCAGGAAGTGAGGGAACGTGATCATTATTAAAAACACAAGTCTCATCAGGAAGTGAGGGAACTTGATCATTATTAAAAACACAAGTCTCATCAGGAAGTGAGGGAACTTGATCATTATTAAAAACACAAGTCTCATCAGGAAGTGAGGGAACGTGATCATTATTATAAACACAAGTCTCATCAGGAAGTGAGGGAACTTGATCATTATTAAAAACACAAGTCTCATCAGGAAGTGAGGGAACGTGATCATTATTAAAAACACAACTCTCATCAGGAAGTGAGGGAACTTGATCATTATTAAAAACACAAGTCTCATCAGGAAGTGAGGGAACTTGATAATTATTAAAAACACAAGTCTCATCAGGAAGTGAGGGAACTTGATCATTATTAAAAACACAAGTCTCATCAGGAAGTGAGGGAACGTGATCATTATTATAAACACAAGTCTCATCAGGAAGTGAGGGAACTTGATCATTATTAAAAACACAAGTCTCATCAGGAAGTGAGGGAACGTGATCATTATTAAAAACACAACTCTCATCAGGAAGTGAGGGAACTTGATCATTATTAAAAACACAAGTCTCATCAGGAAGTGAGGGAACTTGATCATTATTAAAAACACAAGTCTCATCAGGAAGTGAGGGAACTTGATCATTATTAAAAACACAACTCTCATCAGGAAGTGAGGGAACTTGATCATTATTAAAAACACAAGTCTCATCAGGAAGTGAGGGAACTTGATCATTATTAAAAACACAAGTCTCATCAGGAAGTGAGGGAACGTGATCATTATTAAAAACACAAGTCTCATCAGGAAGTGAGGGAACATGATCATTATTAAAAACACAACTCTCATCAGGAAGTGAGGGAACTTGATCATTATTAAAAACACAAGTCTCATCAGGAAGTGAGGGAACGTGATCATTATTAAAAACACAACTCTCATCAGGAAGTGAGGGAACTTGATCATTATTAAAAACACAAGTCTCATCAGGAAGTGAGGGAACTTGACCATTATTAAAAACACAAGTCTCATCAGGAAGTGAGGGAACTTGATCATTATTAAAAACACAAGTCTCATCAGGAAGTGAGGGAACGTGATCATTATTAAAAACACAACTCTCATCAGGAAGTGAGGGAACTTGATCATTATTAAAAACACAACTCTCATCAGGAAGTGAGGGAACTTGATCATTATTATAAACACAAGTCTCATCAGGAAGTGAGGGAACTTGATCATTATTATAAACACAAGTCTCATCAGGAAGTGAGGGAACGTGATCATTATTAAAAACACAACTCTCATCAGGAAGTGAGGGAACTTGATCATTATTAAAAACACAAGTCTCATCAGGAAGTGAGGGAACATGATCATTATTATAAACACAAGTCTCATCAGGAAGTGAGGGAACTTGATCATTATTAAAAACACAAGTCTCATCAGGAAGTGAGGGAACTTGATCATTATTAAAAACACAACTCTCATCAGGAAGTGAGGGAACTTGATCATTATTAAAAACACAAGTCTCATCAGGAAGTGAGGGAACATGATCATTATTATAAACACAAGTCTCATCAGGAAGTGAGGGAACTTGATCATTATTAAAAACACAAGTCTCATCAGGAAGTGAGGGAACATGATCATTATTAAAAACACAACTCTCATCAGGAAGTGAGGGAACTTGATCATTATTAAAAACACAACTCTCATCAGGAAGTGAGGGAACTTGATCATTATTATAAACACAAGTCTCATCAGGAAGTGAGGGAACATGATCATTATTAAAAACACAAGTCTCATCAGGAAGTGAGGGAACATGATCATTATTAAAAACACAAGTCTCATCAGGAAGTGAGGGAACATGATCATTATTAAAAACACAACTCTCATCAGGAAGTGAGGGAACTTGATCATTATTAAAAACACAAGTCTCATCAGGAAGTGAGGGAACTTGATCATTATTATAAACACAAGTCTCATCAGGAAGTGAGGGAACTTGATCATTATTAAAAACACAAGTCTCATCAGGAAGTGAGGGAACGTGATCATTATTAAAAACACAAGTCTCATCAGGAAGTGAGGGAACTTGATCATTATTATAAACACAAGTCTCATCAGGAAGTGAGGGAACTTGATCATTATTAAAAACACAAGTCTCATCAGGAAGTGAGGGAACTTGATGATTATTAAAAACACAAGTCTCATCAGGAAGTGAGGGAACTTGATCATTATTAAAAACACAAGTCTCATCAGGAAGTGAGGGAACTTGATCATTATTAAAAACACAAGTCTCATCAGGAAGTGAGGGAACTTGATCATTATTAAAAACACAAGTCTCATCAGGAAGTGAGGGAACGTGATCATTATTAAAAACACAAGTCTCATCAGGAAGTGAGGGAACTTGATCATTATTAAAAACACAAGTCTCATCAGGAAGTGAGGGAACATGATCATTATTAAAAACACAACTCTCATCAGGAAGTGAGGGAACTTGATCATTATTAAAAACACAAGTCTCATCAGGAAGTGAGGGAACTTGATCATTATTATAAACACAAGTCTCATCAGGAAGTGAGGGAACTTGATCATTATTAAAAACACAAGTCTCATCAGGAAGTGAGGGAACATGATCATTATTAAAAACACAACTCTCATCAGGAAGTGAGGGAACTTGATCATTATTAAAAACACAAGTCTCATCAGGAAGTGAGGGAACTTGATCATTATTATAAACACAAGTCTCATCAGGAAGTGAGGGAACTTGATCATTATTAAAAACACAAGTCTCATCAGGAAGTGAGGGAACGTGATCATTATTAAAAACACAAGTCTCATCAGGAAGTGAGGGAACTTGATCATTATTATAAACACAAGTCTCATCAGGAAGTGAGGGAACGTGATCATTATTAAAAACACAAGTCTCATCAGGAAGTGAGGGAACATGATCATTATTAAAAACACAAGTCTCATCAGGAAGTGAGGGAACTTGATCATTATTAAAAACACAAGTCTCATCAGGAAGTGAGGGAACTTGATCATTATTAAAAACACAACTCTCATCAGGAAGTGAGGGAACATGATCATTATTAAAAACACAAGTCTCATCAGGAAGTGAGGGAACTTGATCATTATTAAAAACACAAGTCTCATCAGGAAGTGAGGGAACTTGATCATTATTAAAAACACAAGTCTCATCAGGAAGTGAGGGAACTTGATCATTATTAAAAACACAAGTCTCATCAGGAAGTGAGGGAACTTGACCATTATTAAAAACACAAGTCTCATCAGGAAGTGAGGGAACGTGATCATTATTAAAAACACAAGTCTCATCAGGAAGTGAGGGAACTTGACCATTATTAAAAACACAAGTCTCATCAGGAAGTGAGGGAACTTGATCATTATTAAAAACACAAGTCTCATCAGGAAGTGAGGGAACTTGATGATTATTAAAAACACAAGTCTCATCAGGAAGTGAGGGAACTTGATCATTATTAAAAACACAAGTCTCATCAGGAAGTGAGGGAACTTGATCATTATTAAAAACACAAGTCTCATCAGGAAGTGAGGGAACTTGATCATTATTAAAAACACAAGTCTCATCAGGAAGTGAGGGAACGTGATCATTATTAAAAACACAAGTCTCATCAGGAAGTGAGGGAACTTGATCATTATTAAAAACACAAGTCTCATCAGGAAGTGAGGGAACATGATCATTATTAAAAACACAACTCTCATCAGGAAGTGAGGGAACTTGATCATTATTAAAAACACAAGTCTCATCAGGAAGTGAGGGAACTTGATCATTATTATAAACACAAGTCTCATCAGGAAGTGAGGGAACTTGATCATTATTAAAAACACAAGTCTCATCAGGAAGTGAGGGAACATGATCATTATTAAAAACACAACTCTCATCAGGAAGTGAGGGAACTTGATCATTATTAAAAACACAAGTCTCATCAGGAAGTGAGGGAACTTGATCATTATTATAAACACAAGTCTCATCAGGAAGTGAGGGAACTTGATCATTATTAAAAACACAAGTCTCATCAGGAAGTGAGGGAACGTGATCATTATTAAAAACACAAGTCTCATCAGGAAGTGAGGGAACTTGATCATTATTATAAACACAAGTCTCATCAGGAAGTGAGGGAACGTGATCATTATTAAAAACACAAGTCTCATCAGGAAGTGAGGGAACATGATCATTATTAAAAACACAAGTCTCATCAGGAAGTGAGGGAACTTGATCATTATTAAAAACACAAGTCTCATCAGGAAGTGAGGGAACTTGATCATTATTAAAAACACAACTCTCATCAGGAAGTGAGGGAACATGATCATTATTAAAAACACAAGTCTCATCAGGAAGTGAGGGAACTTGATCATTATTAAAAACACAAGTCTCATCAGGAAGTGAGGGAACTTGATCATTATTAAAAACACAAGTCTCATCAGGAAGTGAGGGAACTTGATCATTATTAAAAACACAACTCTCATCAGGAAGTGAGGGAACTTGATCATTATTAAAAACACAAGTCTCATCAGGAAGTGAGGGAACTTGATCATTATTAAAAACACAAGTCTCATCAGGAAGTGAGGGAACTTGATCATTATTAAAAACACAACTCTCATCAGGAAGTGAGGGAACTTGATCATTATTAAAAACACAAGTCTCATCAGGAAGTGAGGGAACTTGATCATTATTAAAAACACAAGTCTCATCAGGAAGTGAGGGAACTTGATCATTATTAAAAACACAACTCTCATCAGGAAGTGAGGGAACTTGATCATTATTAAAAACACAAGTCTCATCAGGAAGTGAGGGAACTTGATCATTATTAAAAACACAAGTCTCATCAGGAAGTGAGGGAACTTGACCATTATTAAAAACACAAGTCTCATCAGGAAGTGAGGGAACGTGATCATTATTAAAAACACAAGTCTCATCAGGAAGTGAGGGAACTTGACCATTATTAAAAACACAAGTCTCATCAGGAAGTGAGGGAACTTGATCATTATTAAAAACACAAGTCTCATCAGGAAGTGAGGGAACTTGATCATTATTAAAAACACAAGTCTCATCAGGAAGTGAGGGAACTTGATCATTAATATAAACACAAGTCTCATCAGGAAGTGAGGGAACTTGATCATTATTATAAACACAAGTCTCATCAGGAAGTGAGGGAACGTGATCATTATTAAAAACACAACTCTCATCAGGAAGTGAGGGAACTTGATCATTATTAAAAACACAAGTCTCATCAGGAAGTGAGGGAACTTGATCATTATTAAAAACACAACTCTCATCAGGAAGTGAGGGAACATGATCATTATTAAAAACACAACTCTCATCAGGAAGTGAGGGAACGTGATCATTATTAAAAACACAAGTCTCATCAGGAAGTGAGGGAACTTGATCATTATTAAAAACACAACTCTCATCAGGAAGTGAGGGAACATGATCATTATTAAAAACACAAGTCTCATCAGGAAGTGAGGGAACTTGATCATTATTAAAAACACAAGTCTCATCAGGAAGTGAGGGAACATGATCATTATTAAAAACACAAGTCTCATCAGGAAGTGAGGGAACTTGATCATTATTAAAAACACAACTCTCATCAGGAAGTGAGGGAACTTGATCATTATTAAAAACACAAGTCTCATCAGGAAGTGAGGGAACTTGATCATTATTAAAAACACAAGTCTCATCAGGAAGTGAGGGAACTTGACCATTATTAAAAACACAAGTCTCATCAGGGAGTGAGGGAACGTGATCATTATTAAAAACACAAGTCTCATCAGGAAGTGAGGGAACTTGATCATTATTAAAAACACAAGTCTCATCAGGAAGTGAGGGAACTTGATCATTATTAAAAACACAAGTCTCATCAGGAAGTGAGGGAACTTGATCATTATTATAAACACAAGTCTCATCAGGAAGTGAGGGAACTTGATCATTATTAAAAACACAAGTCTCATCAGGAAGTGAGGGAACTTGATCATTATTAAAAACACAAGTCTCATCAGGAAGTGAGGGAACTTGATCATTATTAAAAACACAAGTCTCATCAGGAAGTGAGGGAACGTGATCATTATTAAAAACACAACTCTCATCAGGAAGTGAGGGAACTTGATCATTATTAAAAACACAACTCTCATCAGGAAGTGAGGGAACTTGATCATTATTAAAAACACAACTCTCATCAGGAAGTGAGAGAACGTGATCATTATTAAAAACACAAGTCTCATCAGGAAGTGAGGGAACATGATCATTATTAAAAACACAAGTCTCATCAGGAAGTGAGGGAACATGATCATTATTAAAAACACAAGTCTCATCAGGAAGTGAGGGAACTTGATCATTATTAAAAACACAAGTCTCATCAGGAAGTGAGGGAACTTGATCATTATTAAAAACACAAGTCTCATCAGGAAGTGAGGGAACGTGATCATTATTAAAAACACAAGTCTCATCAGGAAGTGAGGGAACATGATCATTATTAAAAACACAACTCTCATCAGGAAGTGAGGGAACTTGATCATTATTAAAAACACAAGTCTCATCAGGAAGTGAGGGAACTTGATCATTATTAAAAACACAACTCTCATCAGGAAGTGAGGGAACTTGATCATTATTATAAACACAAGTCTCATCAGGAAGTGAGGGAACATGATCATTATTATAAACACAAGTCTCATCAGGAAGTGAGGGAACTTGATCATTATTAAAAACACAAGTCTCATCAGGAAGTGAGGGAACATGATCATTATTATAAACACAACTCTCATCAGGAAGTGAGGGAACATGATCATTATTATAAACACAAGTCTCATCAGGAAGTGAGGGAACTTGATCATTATTAAAAACACAAGTCTCATCAGGAAGTGAGGGAACGTGATCATTATTAAAAACACAACTCTCATCAGGAAGTGAGGGAACGTGATCATTATTAAAAACACAAGTCTCATCAGGAAGTGAGGGAACATGATCATTATTATAAACACAAGTCTCATCAGGAAGTGAGGGAACTTGATCATTATTAAAAACACAAGTCTCATCAGGAAGTGAGGGAACATGATCATTATTATAAACACAACTCTCATCAGGAAGTGAGGGAACATGATCATTATTATAAACACAAGTCTCATCAGGAAGTGAGGGAACTTGATCATTATTAAAAACACAAGTCTCATCAGGAAGTGAGGGAACGTGATCATTATTAAAAACACAACTCTCATCAGGAAGTGAGGGAACGTGATCATTATTAAAAACACAAGTCTCATCAGGAAGTGAGGGAACTTGATCATTATTATAAACACAAGTCTCATCAGGAAGTGAGGGAACTTGATCATTATTAAAAACACAAGTCTCATCAGGAAGTGAGGGAACATGATCATTATTAAAAACACAACTCTCATCAGGAAGTGAGGGAACTTGATCATTATTAAAAACACAAGTCTCATCAGGAAGTGAGGGAACTTGATCATTATTATAAACACAAGTCTCATCAGGAAGTGAGGGAACTTGATCATTATTAAAAACACAAGTCTCATCAGGAAGTGAGGGAACTTGATCATTATTAAAAACACAAGTCTCATCAGGAAGTGAGGGAACTTGATCATTATTAAAAACACAAGTCTCATCAGGAAGTGAGGGAACTTGATCATTATTAAAAACACAAGTCTCATCAGGAAGTGAGGGAACTTGATCATTATTAAAAACACAAGTCTCATCAGGAAGTGAGGGAACGTGATCATTATTAAAAACACAAGTCTCATCAGGAAGTGAGGGAACTTGATCATTATTAAAAACACAAGTCTCATCAGGAAGTGAGGGAACATGATCATTATTAAAAACACAACTCTCATCAGGAAGTGAGGGAACTTGATCATTATTAAAAACACAAGTCTCATCAGGAAGTGAGGGAACTTGATCATTATTATAAACACAAGTCTCATCAGGAAGTGAGGGAATTTGATCATTATTAAAAACACAAGTCTCATCAGGAAGTGAGGGAACATGATCATTATTAAAAACACAACTCTCATCAGGAAGTGAGGGAACTTGATCATTATTAAAAACACAAGTCTCATCAGGAAGTGAGGGAACTTGATCATTATTATAAACACAAGTCTCATCAGGAAGTGAGGGAACTTGATCATTATTAAAAACACAAGTCTCATCAGGAAGTGAGGGAACGTGATCATTATTAAAAACACAAGTCTCATCAGGAAGTGAGGGAACTTGATCATTATTATAAACACAAGTCTCATCAGGAAGTGAGGGAACGTGATCATTATTAAAAACACAAGTCTCATCAGGAAGTGAGGGAACATGATCATTATTAAAAACACAAGTCTCATCAGGAAGTGAGGGAACTTGATCATTATTAAAAACACAACTCTCATCAGGAAGTGAGGGAACTTGATCATTATTAAAAACACAAGTCTCATCAGGAAGTGAGGGAACTTGATCATTATTAAAAACACAAGTCTCATCAGGAAGTGAGGGAACTTGACCATTATTAAAAACACAAGTCTCATCAGGAAGTGAGGGAACGTGATCATTATTAAAAACACAAGTCTCATCAGGAAGTGAGGGAACTTGATCATTATTAAAAACACAAGTCTCATCAGGAAGTGAGGGAACGTGATCATTATTAAAAACACAACTCTCATCAGGAAGTGAGGGAACTTGATCATTATTAAAAACACAACTC
Organism: Poromitra crassiceps; assembly: GCF_964638095.1. Classification (NCBI taxonomy): domain Eukaryota; kingdom Metazoa; phylum Chordata; class Actinopteri; order Beryciformes; family Melamphaidae; genus Poromitra; species Poromitra crassiceps. The sequence continues at coordinate 1,809,434 of NC_139625.1, forward strand.
TCATCAGGAAGTGAGGGAACTTGATCATTATTAAAAACACAACTCTCATCAGGAAGTGAGAGAACGTGATCATTATTAAAAACACAAGTCTCATCAGGAAGTGAGGGAACTTGATCATTATTAAAAACACAAGTCTCATCAGGAAGTGAGGGAACTTGATCATTATTAAAAACACAAGTCTCATCAGGAAGTGAGGGAACTTGACCATTATTAAAAACACAAGTCTCATCAGGAAGTGAGGGAACGTGATCATTATTAAAAACACAAGTCTCATCAGGAAGTGAGGGAACTTGATCATTATTAAAAACACAAGTCTCATCAGGAAGTGAGGGAACGTGATCATTATTAAAAACACAACTCTCATCAGGAAGTGAGGGAACTTGATCATTATTAAAAACACAACTCTCATCAGGAAGTGAGGGAACTTGATCATTATTAAAAACACAACTCTCATCAGGAAGTGAGAGAACGTGATCATTATTAAAAACACAAGTCTCATCAGGAAGTGAGGGAACATGATCATTATTAAAAACACAAGTCTCATCAGGAAGTGAGGGAACATGATCATTATTAAAAACACAAGTCTCATCAGGAAGTGAGGGAACTTGATCATTATTAAAAACACAAGTCTCATCAGGAAGTGAGGGAACTTGATCATTATTAAAAACACAAGTCTCATCAGGAAGTGAGGGAACGTGATCATTATTAAAAACACAAGTCTCATCAGGAAGTGAGGGAACATGATCATTATTAAAAACACAACTCTCATCAGGAAGTGAGGGAACTTGATCATTATTAAAAACACAAGTCTCATCAGGAAGTGAGGGAACTTGATCATTATTAAAAACACAACTCTCATCAGGAAGTGAGGGAACTTGATCATTATTATAAACACAAGTCTCATCAGGAAGTGAGGGAACATGATCATTATTATAAACACAAGTCTCATCAGGAAGTGAGGGAACTTGATCATTATTAAAAACACAAGTCTCATCAGGAAGTGAGGGAACATGATCATTATTATAAACACAACTCTCATCAGGAAGTGAGGGAACATGATCATTATTATAAACACAAGTCTCATCAGGAAGTGAGGGAACTTGATCATTATTAAAAACACAAGTCTCATCAGGAAGTGAGGGAACGTGATCATTATTAAAAACACAACTCTCATCAGGAAGTGAGGGAACGTGATCATTATTAAAAACACAAGTCTCATCAGGAAGTGAGGGAACATGATCATTATTATAAACACAAGTCTCATCAGGAAGTGAGGGAACTTGATCATTATTAAAAACACAAGTCTCATCAGGAAGTGAGGGAACATGATCATTATTATAAACACAACTCTCATCAGGAAGTGAGGGAACATGATCATTATTATAAACACAAGTCTCATCAGGAAGTGAGGGAACTTGATCATTATTAAAAACACAAGTCTCATCAGGAAGTGAGGGAACGTGATCATTATTAAAAACACAACTCTCATCAGGAAGTGAGGGAACGTGATCATTATTAAAAACACAAGTCTCATCAGGAAGTGAGGGAACTTGATCATTATTATAAACACAAGTCTCATCAGGAAGTGAGGGAACTTGATCATTATTAAAAACACAAGTCTCATCAGGAAGTGAGGGAACATGATCATTATTAAAAACACAACTCTCATCAGGAAGTGAGGGAACTTGATCATTATTAAAAACACAAGTCTCATCAGGAAGTGAGGGAACTTGATCATTATTATAAACACAAGTCTCATCAGGAAGTGAGGGAACTTGATCATTATTAAAAACACAAGTCTCATCAGGAAGTGAGGGAACTTGATCATTATTAAAAACACAAGTCTCATCAGGAAGTGAGGGAACTTGATCATTATTAAAAACACAAGTCTCATCAGGAAGTGAGGGAACTTGATCATTATTAAAAACACAAGTCTCATCAGGAAGTGAGGGAACTTGATCATTATTAAAAACACAAGTCTCATCAGGAAGTGAGGGAACGTGATCATTATTAAAAACACAAGTCTCATCAGGAAGTGAGGGAACTTGATCATTATTAAAAACACAAGTCTCATCAGGAAGTGAGGGAACATGATCATTATTAAAAACACAACTCTCATCAGGAAGTGAGGGAACTTGATCATTATTAAAAACACAAGTCTCATCAGGAAGTGAGGGAACTTGATCATTATTATAAACACAAGTCTCATCAGGAAGTGAGGGAATTTGATCATTATTAAAAACACAAGTCTCATCAGGAAGTGAGGGAACATGATCATTATTAAAAACACAACTCTCATCAGGAAGTGAGGGAACTTGATCATTATTAAAAACACAAGTCTCATCAGGAAGTGAGGGAACTTGATCATTATTATAAACACAAGTCTCATCAGGAAGTGAGGGAACTTGATCATTATTAAAAACACAAGTCTCATCAGGAAGTGAGGGAACGTGATCATTATTAAAAACACAAGTCTCATCAGGAAGTGAGGGAACTTGATCATTATTATAAACACAAGTCTCATCAGGAAGTGAGGGAACGTGATCATTATTAAAAACACAAGTCTCATCAGGAAGTGAGGGAACATGATCATTATTAAAAACACAAGTCTCATCAGGAAGTGAGGGAACTTGATCATTATTAAAAACACAACTCTCATCAGGAAGTGAGGGAACTTGATCATTATTAAAAACACAAGTCTCATCAGGAAGTGAGGGAACTTGATCATTATTAAAAACACAAGTCTCATCAGGAAGTGAGGGAACTTGACCATTATTAAAAACACAAGTCTCATCAGGAAGTGAGGGAACGTGATCATTATTAAAAACACAAGTCTCATCAGGAAGTGAGGGAACTTGACCATTATTAAAAACACAAGTCTCATCAGGAAGTGAGGGAACTTGATCATTATTAAAAACACAAGTCTCATCAGGAAGTGAGGGAACTTGATCATTATTAAAAACACAAGTCTCATCAGGAAGTGAGGGAACTTGATCATTATTATAAACACAAGTCTCATCAGGAAGTGAGGGAACTTGATCATTATTATAAACACAAGTCTCATCAGGAAGTGAGGGAACGTGATCATTATTAAAAACACAACTCTCATCAGGAAGTGAGGGAACTTGATCATTATTAAAAACACAAGTCTCATCAGGAAGTGAGGGAACTTGATCATTATTAAAAACACAACTCTCATCAGGAAGTGAGGGAACATGATCATTATTAAAAACACAACTCTCATCAGGAAGTGAGGGAACGTGATCATTATTAAAAACACAAGTCTCATCAGGAAGTGAGGGAACTTGATCATTATTAAAAACACAAGTCTCATCAGGAAGTGAGGGAACTTGATCATTATTAAAAACACAAGTCTCATCAGGAAGTGAGGGAACTTGATCATTATTAAAAACAAAACTCTCATCAGGAAGTGAGGGAACATGATCATTATTAAAAACACAAGTCTCATCAGGAAGTGAGGGAACTTGATCATTATTAAAAACACAAGTCTCATCAGGAAGTGAGGGAACTTGATCATTATTAAAAACACAAGTCTCATCAGGAAGTGAGGGAACTTGATCATTATTAAAAACACAAGTCTCATCAGGAAGTGAGGGAACTTGATCATTATTAAAAACAAAACTCTCATCAGGAAGTGAGGGAACATGATCATTATTAAAAACACAAGTCTCATCAGGAAGTGAGGGAACTTGATCATTATTGAAAACACAAGTCTCATCAGGAAGTGAGGGAACTTGATCATTATTAAAAACAAAACTCTCATCAGGAAGTGAGGGAACATGATCATTATTAAAAACACAAGTCTCATCAGGAAGTGAGGGAACTTGATCATTATTAAAAACACAAGTCTCATCAGGAAGTGAGGGAACTTGATCATTATTAAAAACACAAGTCTCATCAGGAAGTGAGGGAACTTGATCATTATTAAAAACACAAGTCTCATCAGGAAGTGAGGGAACTTGATCATTATTAAAAACAAAACTCTCATCAGGAAGTGAGGGAACATGATCATTATTAAAAACACAAGTCTCATCAGGAAGTGAGGGAACTTGATCATTATTAAAAACACAAGTCTCATCAGGAAGTGAGGGAACATGATCATTATTAAAAACACAAGTCTCATCAGGAAGTGAGGGAACTTGATCATTATTAAAAACACAACTCTCATCAGGAAGTGAGGGAACTTGATCATTATTAAAAACACAAGTCTCATCAGGAAGTGAGGGAACTTGATCATTATTAAAAACACAAGTCTCATCAGGAAGTGAGGGAACTTGACCATTATTAAAAACACAAGTCTCATCAGGAAGTGAGGGAACGTGATCATTATTAAAAACACAAGTCTCATCAGGAAGTGAGGGAACTTGATCATTATTAAAAACACAAGTCTCATCAGGAAGTGAGGGAACTTGATCATTATTATAAACACAAGTCTCATCAGGAAGTGAGGGAACTTGATCATTATTAAAAACACAAGTCTCATCAGGAAGTGAGGGAACTTGATCATTATTAAAAACACAAGTCTCATCAGGAAGTGAGGGAACTTGATCATTATTAAAAACACAAGTCTCATCAGGAAGTGAGGGAACGTGATCATTATTAAAAACACAACTCTCATCAGGAAGTGAGGGAACTTGATCATTATTAAAAACACAACTCTCATCAGGAAGTGAGGGAACTTGATCATTATTAAAAACACAACTCTCATCAGGAAGTGAGAGAACGTGATCATTATTAAAAACACAAGTCTCATCAGGAAGTGAGGGAACATGATCATTATTAAAAACACAAGTCTCATCAGGAAGTGAGGGAACATGATCATTATTAAAAACACAAGTCTCATCAGGAAGTGAGGGAACTTGATCATTATTAAAAACACAACTCTCATCAGGAAGTGAGGGAACTTGATCATTATTAAAAACACAAGTCTCATCAGGAAGTGAGGGAACGTGATCATTATTAAAAACACAAGTCTCATCAGGAAGTGAGGGAACATGATCATTATTAAAAACACAACTCTCATCAGGAAGTGAGGGAACTTGATCATTATTAAAAACACAAGTCTCATCAGGAAGTGAGGGAACTTGATCATTATTAAAAACACAACTCTCATCAGGAAGTGAGGGAACTTGATCATTATTATAAACACAAGTCTCATCAGGAAGTGAGGGAACATGATCATTATTATAAACACAAGTCTCATCAGGAAGTGAGGGAACTTGATCATTATTAAAAACACAAGTCTCATCAGGAAGTGAGGGAACATGATCATTATTATAAACACAACTCTCATCAGGAAGTGAGGGAACATGATCATTATTATAAACACAAGTCTCATCAGGAAGTGAGGGAACTTGATCATTATTAAAAACACAAGTCTCATCAGGAAGTGAGGGAACGTGATCATTATTAAAAACACAACTCTCATCAGGAAGTGAGGGAACGTGATCATTATTAAAAACACAAGTCTCATCAGGAAGTGAGGGAACATGATCATTATTATAAACACAAGTCTCATCAGGAAGTGAGGGAACTTGATCATTATTAAAAACACAAGTCTCATCAGGAAGTGAGGGAACATGATCATTATTATAAACACAACTCTCATCAGGAAGTGAGGGAACATGATCATTATTATAAACACAAGTCTCATCAGGAAGTGAGGGAACTTGATCATTATTAAAAACACAAGTCTCATCAGGAAGTGAGGGAACTTGATCATTATTAAAAACACAAGTCTCATCAGGAAGTGAGGGAACGTGATCATTATTAAAAACACAACTCTCATCAGGAAGTGAGGGAACGTGATCATTATTAAAAACACAAGTCTCATCAGGAAGTGAGGGAACTTGATCATTATTATAAACACAAGTCTCATCAGGAAGTGAGGGAACATGATCATTATTATAAACACAACTCTCATCAGGAAGTGAGGGAACATGATCATTATTATAAACACAAGTCTCATCAGGAAGTGAGGGAACTTGATCATTATTAAAAACACAAGTCTCATCAGGAAGTGAGGGAACGTGATCATTATTAAAAACACAACTCTCATCAGGAAGTGAGGGAACGTGATCATTATTAAAAACACAAGTCTCATCAGGAAGTGAGGGAACGTGATCATTATTAAAAACACAACTCTCATCAGGAAGTGAGGGAACATGATCATTATTAAAAACACAACTCTCATCAGGAAGTGAGGGAACATGATCATTATTAAAAACACAAGTCTCATCAGGAAGTGAGGGAACTTGATCATTATTAAAAACACAAGTCTCATCAGGAAGTGAGGGAACTTGATCATTATTAAAAACACAAGTCTCATCAGGAAGTGAGGGAACTTGATCATTATTAAAAACACAAGTCTCATCAGGAAGTGAGGGAACGTGATCATTATTAAAAACACAAGTCTCATCAGGAAGTGAGGGAACTTGATCATTATTAAAAACACAAGTCTCATCAGGAAGTGAGGGAACTTGATCATTATTAAAAACACAAGTCTCATCAGGAAGTGAGGGAACTTGATCATTATTAAAAACACAAGTCTCATCAGGAAGTGAGGGAACGTGATCATTATTAAAAACACAACTCTCATCAGGAAGTGAGGGAACTTGATCATTATTAAAAACACAAGTCTCATCAGGAAGTGAGGGAACATGATCATTATTAAAAACACAAGTCTCATCAGGAAGTGAGGGAACTTGATCATTATTAAAAACACAAGTCTCATCAGGAAGTGAGGGAACTTGATCATTATTAAAAACACAAGTCTCATCAGGAAGTGAGGGAACTTGATCATTATTAAAAACACAAGTCTCATCAGGAAGTGAGGGAACGTGATCATTATTAAAAACACAAGTCTCATCAGGAAGTGAGGGAACTTGATCATTATTATAAACACAAGTCTCATCAGGAAGTGAGGGAACGTGATCATTATTATAAACACAAGTCTCATCAGGAAGTGAGGGAACGTGATCATTATTAAAAACACAAGTCTCATCAGGAAGTGAGGGAACTTGATCATTATTAAAAACACAAGTCTCATCAGGAAGTGAGGGAACTTGATCATTATTAAAAACACAACTCTCATCAGGAAGTGAGGGAACTTGATCATTATTAAAAACACAACTCTCATCAGGAAGTGAGGGAACTTGATCATTATTAAAAACACAAGTCTCATCAGGAATTGAGGGAACTTGATCATTATTAAAAACACAACTCTCATCAGGAAGTGAGGGAACTTGATCATTATTATAAACACAAGTCTCATCAGGAAGTGAGGGAACATGATCATTATTATAAACACAAGTCTCATCAGGAAGTGAGGGAACTTGATCATTATTAAAAACACAAGTCTCATCAGGAAGTGAGGGAACTTGATCATTATTAAAAACACAAGTCTCATCAGGAAGTGAGGGAACATGATCATTATTATAAACACAAGTCTCATCAGGAAGTGAGGGAACTTGATCATTATTAAAAACACAACTCTCATCAGGAAGTGAGGGAACTTGATCATTATTAAAAACACAAGTCTCATCAGGAAGTGAGGGAACATGATCATTATTATAAACACAACTCTCATCAGGAAGTGAGGGAACATGATCATTATTATAAACACAAGTCTCATCAGGAAGTGAGGGAACTTGATCATTATTAAAAACACAAGTCTCATCAGGAAGTGAGGGAACTTGATCATTATTAAAAACACAAGTCTCATCAGGAAGTGAGGGAACTTGATCATTATTAAAAACACAAGTCTCATCAGGAAGTGAGGGAACTTGATCATTATTATAAACACAAGTCTCATCAGGAAGTGAGGGAACTTGATCATTATTATAAACACAAGTCTCATCAGGAAGTGAGGGAACGTGATCATTATTAAAAACACAACTCTCATCAGGAAGTGAGGGAACTTGATCATTATTAAAAACACAAGTCTCATCAGGAAGTGAGGGAACTTGATCATTATTAAAAACACAACTCTCATCAGGAAGTGAGGGAACGTGATCATTATTAAAAACACAAGTCTCATCAGGAAGT
>NC_139625.1:1822500-1912500 GCF_964638095.1 Poromitra crassiceps
TTGATAAGAGTTTGTCCCAGGGTCCCCCATCTGATACGATTTTAGATGTTTTATTACAGAAAATGTATCATCATGACCAATATAGCCATAGCCTACATTCTGTCATTGTGTTACTTATGGTTGGAATTATAGTGAAAATAAATCATCCCCCTTTTTGCTGGGGACCCCCTGAAACCCCCTCAAGGGCCCCTGGGGGTCCTTGGACCCCCGCCCCCTTCCCGGAGAACCACTGCATCTAGATCAGAGTTTCCCAACCTTTTTTGAGCCCTTGAGCTGTTTTGCCATGCCAATAGTACCCCTCACTCATTAGTACCCCCTCACTCATGCGATTATGATTATCCTAAATTTGTCCTCTCATGAAACTTTTAGTATCTATCACACAACTGATTATTAAACAAAAATAAGTTCAGTTCATTAATACAATTCTGGTGGATTGAAAAAGTCTTCAGTTTTTACCAACACTGAGCGGACACGCGCACATATCATTTTAGAAATGGGCCTATGAAATGACATGGAATATTGTTTTCATCATTTTGGAAATAAATTTAACCCCCAATCTTTCCATTGTACCCCCTGCAAGCTGCTCAAGTACCCCGAGGGATACGTGTACCCCTGAATCACTGATCTATAAAACTGACAAGCACCTCTGTCAGAACAAGAGCTTTGACATTTAGTGATGGTGTTAACAACATACCTGTCCATCACCAGCCTCTAAGCCCCGCCCTCCCGGGCTCACCTGTCACTGCGGTCGCCATGGCAACAGAAAGCTCACTGTTGTGGGATTGTGAAACGGCAGTTAAACTTGTTTATGATTCATACACCGTCATTATGTTAGTATCCACACACTCACATTATGGGACATTAACTATGAACACTGCGGGTGTAATCAAAGGTGTGTGTGTGTGTGTGTGTGTGTGTGTGTGTGTGCGCGTGTGTGTGTGTGTGTGTCTGTGTGTGTGTCTGTGTGTGTGTCTCTGTGTGTGTGTGTGTGTGTGTGTGTGTGTCTGTGTGTGCGTGTGTGTGTGTCTGTGTGTGTGTCTGTGTGTGTGTGGTTTTACTTAAGTCAAAATTGGGGACACACCCAGGTGATTGGGGACTCTGTCTAGGCTTGTAGCTTTAGCTGCGGCCTCTATGGTTTTAACTATTTTGAAAACTGATGGAACGAGGTAGAAATGCCCTTCAATAGTCAGAGGGCATGCTATCTCATACCTTCTGGTTCTGCCCTTCACTGATGGGGTTCTGGACCAAAATATTTGACTGGTACTCTACAGTACCAGTCCTACAAAATAACCCTTTAGCCAGAGGCAGAACTCGCCATCTTCGGCTGCTCAGAGTCCTCTCTGAATTTCCCCACAGCTGTGCAACAATCTCTGACACTCGGGACAACTGTTTTGCAAAAAAACTCATTTTGAAGGAATGGAAGTCCTCCTCTTCCCCCTCTTTTCAGGTGTGGCTGATGGACGTGATCTCTGTTATACAGATGGAGAGACTCAGATACCTGAGAACCAACTCGCTTCAAAGGTTCTCGACTATTTGGGACCCTTTTTTGGCCTACTTTGATGAGGTTAAGGCTCGCCCGTCTGGTTTCTCGTGGACCCTTTGCGTGGGACCCCATGCACAATAACCATTACAGATAAAAGCACCTTATGCGACTGATAGCAACATGTTGTAATGTTGAACGTTGATGATGTAGGTTTTGTTTTGTTTTATTTCCTGTGTCTGAGCCTGTTTATTTGTCTTGTTTGTGTATTATTATTGTTCTATAAAAAAAAAGAAAAAAAAATTGAAAAAAAAAAAGAAAGAAATGTCCTTCAATATGCCATGATGCCAGCTATATGGTGAGGACAAATCACGTACGTTACTTATTGTCACACCTTTAGTCAGAGCCTACTTAGTGCTGCTGCTGACAAGGAGTCACTTGATTCTTGCAATGCCAACACCCAGACAAGCATTTATATGTTTGGGCTCTTTAAGTGGTCGACTAACAATATCCCCCCAGTCCCCAGTTAAAAGGGTCCCGAGTTAAAAGGTGTGATGCACCAGAGCTGAGGTGGTCTGCTGTTTAGACAGCGAGTAAACCACAATGTTAAAGGCTGTGTGTGTGTGTGTGTGTGTGTGTGTGTGTGTGTGTGTGTGTGTGTGTGTGTGTGTGTGTAGTGTGTGTGACGTTTCAGTTTATGATCGCTTGTTAAACACATGAGATGCTGTGTTCAACATCTGTTAATAGACAATTAGCACCGGCGCCACCTATAACAGCCACCTGATGTTGGTTTAGGAGCTGGACAGAAACGCGAGAATTAGAACGAGTTTATTACTGAGGAAGATTACAAACATTCACGTGTTTCTTGTCCCATCTGAGCGCTGTGGGTAAACATCTGACCTCCATAGGCACCATATACATCAGAGGTCCTCAAATGTTTTTCAGCCAAGGACCCCTTACAAGATTAGAAAATATACCGGCGACCCCCTCATTCTGATTTGTGATTTTGGGCTAAGCTTAATTGTTTCCACGGTAACGTGCTTGACTTTTAAATTGATAGGTTTGTTAGATTAGAATGTAATCCATGAACCCATTTTAGATTGAAAGCATAAAATATTTGCGTTGAACTATGAAGATTTTGCAAAAAAGAAAAAAGTTTTTATTTTCATTTTCCTGAAAACTTTTCGCGGACCCCCTGGCAAAGTGCCACGGACCCCTGGGGGGCCCCCGGACCCCCATTTGAGAACCACTGATATATACATTGATTGACCTTGCTTCTGTGGGAATCAAGCAAACATGTCTGTTTGATGAGCTGGAGAAAGGCACGTGACTGGGCTCAGACATCAGGTGACTGGGCTCAGACATCAGGTGACTGGGCTCAGACATCACGTGACTGGGCTCAGACATCAGCTGACTGGGCTCAGACATCACGTGACTGGGCTCAGACATCAGCTGACTGGGCTCAGACATCAGGTGACTGGGCTCAGACATCAGGTGACTGGGCTCAGACATCAGCTGACTGACTGGGCTCAGACATCAGGTGACTGGGCTCAGACATCAGGTGACTGGGCTCAGACATCAGCTGACTGGGCTCAGACATCAGCTGACTGGGCTCAGACATCAGGTGACTGGGCTCAGACATCAGGGATTCCCAAACATCAAAACTAGTGAACAATGCGCACTTTCATCTTCACGTTGTATTGAAAGAGACTGAATGATCGCTGCATGTAAAATCTAACAAGAGCATCCCCACACACACACACACACACACACACACACACACACAGACATGCATGCGTATTGCCTATGCGCTTTATGGGTGGATTTCCCTCAAGTTTCCCCTGTGAACGCCTTGTTTCGCTACCCTCCCAGAATGCATCATTAGCATTCGGCGGCGACCCGCCGACCTTTGACCTCCGCCGCGTCCGCTCCCTTTTGTCCGCCTGTTTCCAGAGCGACCGACACACACAAAGAATGATGCTCCGTGTTTTGTCCACCTGTCTGAACGAGTTTAGAGCTCAGTCGTCCTCATTGTCACTCTTCATGTCAACCCATTCTCTCTGCGCTGGGGAATGTCACCTTTCATTGGGTCAATGGTGGCAGTAGTCTGCGAGCCAGACACTGACTGGCTCCTGGCTGTGCTTTTAAAGACATGATGATCTGTTATTAAGCCTATGTGGAAACCAAGCGCAGTTACCCCCCCTTTACACCTGCTTTTCAAATGCGACCTGTATCCGGATAAGTTATCTGGATAACGGTCGCATTTATAAACCGCGTGTAAATGGGGTGAAAGAGATCTGATCACAATGTGAGCCAGCCTACCTCCAGATGTGGTCAGTAAAATCTGATCACATCCTGATGACGATGCATTATTGAGGCCATTTACACCTGGCGTTAACATGCGTTTTCTGCCATCAGATTGCAGAAATGGGAGTCCTCTCAATCCGCATAAAGTTGCTGTATCCAGATTGAGAGGACACATTGCATTTACACTTGTGTGTACACAATGCATCCCTGACCACCTCCGGAGGTGGTTTGGCCGATCAGATTGCAATCCTTCTTCAATGTGTCTTGTCTCACTTACACGTTGCATTAGCATGCATTTTTCCTTGTCCAGATACAGGTTACATTTAAAAACCAGGTGTAAATGGGGGGTTATAGTAGTGAATCTTCTACCAAGAGTCACGATTTGGGTCAGAAATAAACTTGAGGAATGGAAAAAATTATTCAAAGTTTAGCATTCATTTTCCAAGATTTATGCATGTGATCCAAGATATATTTCCATAGCAGATTTGTTTAAAAGGGTTTCTAAAGAGGGCTGGACTACAGCACATCTGGCTCCTCAGAAACATAGAAGCTGCTTGCACTAGTTCCATCTTCCTGGCATGACTAGTGAATGAAATGAAAATGAAACAGAATTCCAAGTGTAAACCATGGCTTCAACATTTATTCAACCATTTCAAACAGACCACACACTATTAGAAATATTAAGTGCCGCATGTCATACAAAAAAACAGTTTTCTGTACAATGGACAATATCAACGTTCCAATGCGTCTCAGAAAAACAATAGGTATAAATACAAAACAAATTATGTACAGTTACAACAAAACAAAAAAAAACTCAAAACACTACAGATTTCTGAATTCACAATTTCTAATCTACAATGTAAAACATACACACACACCCTGACACCCATTCCCCAAACTGTCAAATACACACAAACACACGCTTTCAAGTTTTCTTAGGACAGGACAGTTAGCTTATCGCCTGCAGTATAGAGGGAAAGCCAAAAAAAATACATCAGCATGAAATTCAAACTTAATGCCCCGTTTTGATTTGAACGACAGGTAAAAACTCTCTGATCTCATGTCTTGAACTTTGAACATTTTTAAAACAACCACATGGGACAAACATTCATGTGATGAAAATCAAAACAGTACAGATACAAAGTCCCCATTGTTTCTGCTGCTATCGGATCAAAACACTTCCTCCATTTCAACACAAGGGGAGAGAGAAAATAAACCTCTTATTAACTTTAATGACATCAATTAACCCCCCCTCCCACATCATTACTATTATCATTCACTACAGACTGTCTGCGTTCACTACAGACTGTCTGCATTCACTACAGACTGTCAGTGTTCACTACAGACTGTCTGCGTTCACTACAGACTGTCTGCATTCACTACAGACTGTCTGCATTCACTACAGACTGTCTGCATTCACTACAGACTGTCTGCGTTCACTACAGACCGTCTGCGTTCACTACAGACCGTCTGCGTTCACTACAGACCATCTGCGTTCACTACAGACTGTCTGTGTTCACTCCAGACTGTCTGCGTTCACTGCAGACTGTCTGCGTTCATTACAGACCATCTGCGTTCACTACAGACCGTCTGCGTTCACTGCAGACCGTCTGCGTTCACTACAGACTGTCTGCGTTCATTACAGACCATCTGTGTTCACTACAGACTGTCTGCGTTCACTACAGACCGTCTGCGTTCACTACAGACTGTCTGCGTTCATTACAGACCATCTGTGTTCACTACAGACCGTCTGCGTTCATTACAGACCGTCTGCGTTCACTACAGACCATCTGCGTTCACTCCAGACTGTCTGCGTTCACTCCAGACTGTCTGCGTTTACTACAGACCGTCTGCGTTCACTACAGACCGTCTGCGTTCACTACAGACCGTCTGCGTTCAATACAGACTGTCTGCGTTCACTCCAGACTGTCTGCATTCACTCCAGACTGTCTGCGTTCACTACAGACCGTCTGCGTTCACTAGGTAGCCATTATCTGTCAATAACAGGAGACCTATTAGCTTTGGCTGTGGGTCCAGTATGGGCATTCAGAGCCTTGCACATTGGGTCACACATTGCAGTGACAAACACAGCCGTACCCTGGCCTGACAAACACAGCCGTACCCTGGCCTGACATCCACCTTAAGGCAGGACAGAGCAGCCCTGATTATATAGAAGCTATACAAGCACCTTCAGAACCGGATGTCTGACTCAAATCCATTCTCAATTTTCACAATGATAGACACAAATCTTCTGTCTCGTTTTCAACCTGTATCTAAGGATGAACCAGACTGAACAAGACCTTCTACCTCCTTCACAGATAAACATGGCAGAACTTTGGTCTTTTTGCTTATTCTCCATCTGGTCAGACTGTATACATGTCTGTGGTGAAGATACTGTACTCGGGACAGGTTCCTAAAACACACCATGTGTGTGTGTGTGTGTGTGGCTCCTGGTAGCTTTAGCTAAAACACACCCTGTGTGTGTGTGTGGGGCTCCTGGTAGCTTTAGCTAAAACACACCCTGTATGTGTGTGTGTGTGTGTGTGGCTCCTGGTAGCTTTAGCTAAAACACACCCTGTATGTGTGTGTGTGTGTGTGTGTGTGTGTGTGGCTCCTGGTAGCTTTAGCTAAAACACACCCTGTATGTGTGTGTGTGTGTGTGTGTGTGTGTGTCTCCTGGTAGCTTTAGCTAAAACACACGCTGTATGTGTGTGTGTGGCTCCTGGTAGCTTTAGCTAAAACACACCCTGTATGTGTGTGTGTGTGTGTGTGTGTGTGTGTGGCTCCTGGTAGCTTTAGCTTACACTCATCCAGTGATTGAATCCTGTAAAAAGCTGCACGGCAGTTAAAGCTGACATAATACAAGGCTGCCCCCTATGGGCCAAAGAGTGGTACAAGTATTTAGACTTTGGAAAGGGAGAGAAAAAAGATTCCTGAGTTATCCACTGTAAACACCGCCCCAATCCTTTAGCTGCTGATGTGATCTGCATAACAAACATTATCCTCTTAATCAGAGCAATATGATTTGACAAGATCAAAGCCCCGCCCCCGCCCTGGTTGCACACACACACACACCAGTGTCAATCTCAGCCCAAACCCCGCCTCTTATCATCTCACTACTATAATAAGGCGGTCGGGTTCCCGCGGTTCGCGCACTTGAGCGGGCGAGGCACGCCAGAAATGCGCAAAGCACGCAATATTTCTAGTATTTATTAAAATACTATACATACAAATGATCTTTGCTTTATAAAAAATAAAATGTTAATAATTCCCCTTTGGAATCGAAGGACAGAACAACAGTCATGGCTAACGAACGATGGCTTCATAGTGTAACGTTTCCAACCGCCAAGAGGGCATTGAATGAAATAGCCCCGCCCCCTTCATGTAACCCTCAGCTCTTCAGCAGGTCCCCCAGATCGTAGGTGTCAAAGAAGTCGGACACGCCCTCTCCGTCCTCCAGGCTCCAGAGGTAGTCTTCATGATCCAGGGGTGGAGAGAAGCTGACGAAGGGGGTGCTGGGGTCCGGGGTGAAGGGGGTGCAGGGCAGCTGGTCCTCGGTCATCTGCAGCAGGCTGGGGGGCAAGCCCAGAAGACCCTCCACGTCCAGCAGAGAGGAGGTGGAAGGGGCCGGGGCCGCTGTGGACAGTTCGGCTGTTGGCGAGGGGAGACAAGTGCAGAGCAGAGCGTTTTGTTAACCTTTTACAGCGGGAATCTTAAGAGTACCGGTATATGCTTAAAAGAGGAAGATCTTTCCCATCTTAAAGAGAGTTGATTATTTGCTAGCTGCACTGAGGGGGAACTAAAATCAGGGAGCCCAACTGTGAGCTACAGGATCAACAAGTCATCCAAATTAATATCGCGGGTGCCCCCTTTGTGGCCCGCAAAGGAATTGTAAAAAAATTATAATAATAAAAAATAAAATATATATATATATATTTTTTTTACAGTGCACCTGAATGCAACATGCAAGATACCCACTGAATAAGTGTCCAAATGTTCATGTCATTCTGGCCAATACTCCACTTCTGTTATAGCATTTCAGTCTGGAATATGGAATATCTTTCAATAATCTATGATTTAGCTGCTAAATGTTCAAATACCGCCGTCTGCTCGCTACCCAGGCACTTATGTATGTACTTAACCTAACTAACTTAACCTAACTATCCGGTGTGCACAAGATTGTCAGACTAAACTCCGGCTGACACCCCAAAAACCTACAATCCGCTACAGAAAAATGTATATTGTTTGTTTATTAACTGGCCCCTGGCCTTCTATCATTTCACGAAAGTGGCCCCCGGGCAAAGCAAGTTGAGTATCCCTGCTATAGACTCTATAGGATATAGTATAGAGCAGTGATTCCAAAACTGGGGTAGGCATATCCGTAGGGGTACGTGGAGGTACTACAGGGGGTACTTCACAAAGGGGGAAATCTGCTCAGGAGGCACTAATTGCAACTCTTTCACTCCATTTATTATTTTATATATATATATATATATATATTTATACTAGGGCTGGGACTTTAATGCGTTCATTTCGACGAATTAATTACAGAAAAAAATGCGTTAAAGAAATTAACGCATTTTAACTCATTGAGTGCCAAGGACGTCGATCGACGTCAAAGTAAATAGTGACGTAGAGTGCCAAGGACGTCGATCGACGTCAAATGCGTTTTTTGACGGTGGGACGTGGATCAAAGCCTCAGGCATCTCCTGTACAAATATGGGAGCTATTGAAGGTGTATAACCTATTTTACGGACTCATTAGGTGGCGACAGTGCTCTCCAGATTAGAGAAAGGTCCGGAAAACAGCTGGAAAAAGCAGTGATCAAAGAGAAACCGATGCATGCTGCAGCCAGAGCCATATAGATTGCTCTGTCTGCAGCTGACGTTGGCTGCGCACAGCAGTCAATCCGCTCCCACAACTGAGCCCCCCCTCTGCCTCTGTCTGTCTGTCTGTCTGCATAGTTTATCCACACGATTAGCCGCCAGAAAGGCAGCACCCGACGCCGAAGGGCCAAACCTTTCCCTGCAGTCCGGTTTGGCATTTCCGTGTCGTGCTGGGAACAAAAACGGAGCGCTCCGAAAATAGAGTGGGTGCGTGTTGGCTGTGTTTAGTGTGGGGAGGAGTTTGCAGCTGAGGGGGGGAGAGGGGGAGAGGGGGGTGGGGCACGCAGGGCATCACACAACTACACCACGTCACTACATCAGAAAATATTATCTTCAGAGTCAGTGAATGTGCTTGAAATGCTTCATTTCACAAAAGGCGGAATATCTCAGCTAATAATTTGAAACGCCTGTATTTGCTCAAAACGACCTATCTTCTCCGGCTCATAACTAAAGAACGGAAAATGGTATCAATAAACTTTTTTTTGCTGATGATACAATAGAGCCAGCTCGTTCTTTGTGCGTATTCGGTGTTTACATAGTAATATCACACAATATTCTGTGGGCCTCGAGAAATCACTGAAAACGCTCTGAAAACTCTGGCACTGGGAGCGTCCGTTCTCCAAAAGTGGCTGGCACTCAATGAGTTAATCACACTTTATTTTTGCACTACAGAGACCACGGAACGGCACGTTGCTCAGTGGATGAATTCCAGGCATATCAATCATACCGATGCACAACGTCGTGCATTGAGTCACATCAGACAGCAAAGCCCCACATGTGGGAAGTGCGCTGTAACGACAAACATTCGCATATCAGCACTTCAAGCCTCCGTTATCACCTCAATGCTAAACATGTTGCAGCTAGCGTGGAAGCCAGAGGTACGTGTAAGGGTTAATGCACGACGAGGTGTCCATTATCACTTTTTAAGGAACGCGAGAAGCGTGAAAAAGAAACGATAGACCAGTTGCTGTTGCCGTGTTGTTGCGTTGCTGTTGCCGTGCTGTTGCGTTGCCGTCCACCGCCATTGATTCCTCAAAATACCCTATAATCCTGCATGTAGTTACGTTCGGCCATTTACACATATTATCTTCCCATGTGTCCACTGTCAACGGGTGTGGGATAGACACTCTTTCGTTAGACAGGAGACTCTGAGAATCAATGATCCCAAGTTTGCATTTTTCAGGCGGGCGCTATCTTTATCTTTATCTTTATTACGGATCCCCATTAGTCATCACCGCAGCAACAACTACCGTAAATTCCGGACTATAAGCCGCGGCTTTTTTCCCGTTTTTTGGCCCCTGCGGCTTATATAACGGTGCGTCTTATCTATGGATTTTTTCAGAAAAAAAAAAAAAAAAAAAAAAAATCTCTCTTTTTTAGCACTCTTTCTAACTATAAATCCACTTCTGTTTTAATTTCCTCTCTTGCCCTCTTTTCACCACACCGCGGACACTGTGTGCACTGTAAAAATAAACAACGGTGGTGTTGTGTTATGTTGTTTTGTTGAAATGTTACGGTAATACGGTAAATGGGAGCTTCCTCAAACAGCCATCTCTTTCCCGACAATCCCCTCTGTGCGTGACCACTTACATATGGTAATTACGGTAAGCAAACGGCCACAAGCCCATCAACTCCCTCCCCCGACTACCAGGAGAAAATCACAAACTTCGGCGAATTCACACAAAGGAAGATCAAGGAATATTCCATCGAACCGGAGCAGATCATAAATATGGATGAAGTGCCTTTGACGTTCGACCTGCCACTCACTCGGACTGTTAACAAGAAGCGCCCTGGAGGATTCTTTCACCAAAAAAAAGCTTTGCTCGTTCTCGACAGCATGAGAACGAGCAGTAGATGATCATGAGGTGGTTTTTCAGACGTGTCGATATAGCAGTTTATCGCAAAAGTGTAATGGAAACACATTTTTCGCATTTGCACGTCATGTGACCCATATTATCCCTTGGAAAAGGAGCGGAAAATAAGTTTGGTAAGTAAGGTTCGATAGCCGTGTCAAAACCTCCGCAGCAAGTGGAAAACTTTGAAGCAACGCTACCTAGCAGAAAGACGAGTGTTGTGCAAAAGCGTAGCCGGGCAAATTAGATAATGTTTAATGGCAGAAATCGGTCCATGGTGACAGCAGGCTGCCTGTGTGCGCGCATTTGGCACAGCGGCGAGATGAGAGGATGAAAAGCACACACTGGTGCGGTGGTGCTGTCTGAAGTGAATACAGTGACTGTGAGTAGGCTAATACATTGCACACGTTTCAGGTGCAATTATAGAACCAAATCAGCCTTTTCCCCCCTCCATCTCTAAATCGGACCAGTTGTAGGCTATTAGGCTACCTTTTTTCCTCTGCCTGTTGCGCTGACTGCATTCACGCAGCCAGCAACATTTTGCGACTCATTTTCTTTTGAATTGATAATCAGGCTCGTTTATATGCATTGTAACTTCATGTTGGGATTTCCATTGACCATTGGTTGGATTTGAGCATGCAGGGGACGGGATATGGGGCAGATCCCCGTGCGTAATCACTGTGGCAGCTGCTGCAACGGGGAATCACTCAAACGCAACTTCAATGGAAACGCCTACAAGTCGCAATTGTACATTGTCGAAGTTGTAGAAATATCGCAATTCTTTTGCGAAAAACTGTAATGGAAACACAGCTATAGATGAAGAGGAGTTCGTTGGTTTTGAGTGACAATGAAGGAGAGAGGAGAGTGGTTGACGAAGCCACCCTGAACCTGTTCGTTTCCGACACTGAAGATGAGGACTTTGGTGGTTTCAGTAAGCAGGAAGAAGAGGAAGACGAGCATTAGTGACTTGACTTCTCTGGTTACAGGTTTGCTGCACATATAGCCTATTGTTGTGTGATTTTGTCTGGGGATTAGTGACCTGACTTTTGTTTTGTTTTGTTGAAATGTTAATAAATGGGAGCTTCCCCAAACAGCCATCGCTTTCCCGACATTCCTCTCTGTGCACGAACCCTTTCATATGGTAATTAAACATCAAAACACCCGCGGCTTATAGACCGGTGCGGCTTATAGAAGAAAAAAATAGTCAATTTTGGTCCCGCGGCTTATACACCGGTGCGTCTTATAGTCCGGAATTTACGGTAGTCTTCCTGGGGTCCACACACAACAAAAACAATACATACATACATACATACATAACATCGCATATAAAAATACATTCAATGCACTAACATAGTATCACTATCAAATCACAAAAATACAATAAAAGGAATTAAATTCTCAAACAGTCATATCCTTAGTGTACATTACAGTAGGCCTATCTATATTTTAATGTAAACTTATTTCTTTTTGTCTTAATGCTGTTTTCAATTTCTTTTTAAAACTTATCTTACTGGTAATCTGTGTTAGATGTACTGGCAATTTGTTCCAATGTGACATGGCTCTATATAACACAGTTTTCTTCGCTGCATTTGTTTTTGGTAATGGCAGTATGAAATTTTCACCACAGGCATGTCTAGTATTATAATTGTGTCGATCATAAGTGCATGTTAGTTGTGAATACAAACAGATAGGTTCTCTTGAGATATAGATATTCCTAAGAAACAAGATCAGGCTGCAATCCAGTCTGTCTTCCACCTTCAACCACGACAGCTTGGTATGCATCCCTTCCACACTGTTTCTCATTGAGCAGTTCAGGGCCAGCCGTGCCGCTCTGTTCTGAGTGAGCTGGATCTTATTGAGCTCTTGTTTTGAGGCATTAGACCAGAGAGCTGGACAGTAATCAAGGTGGGAGAGAACTAATGATTGTATCACTTGTTTCAGTATCAGATCAGTTAGAAGAGAACTACACCTTCTGATGATTGAAATACCTCTGCTCATTTTGGCAACCACATTGTTGGTGTGAGTTGACCATGAGAGAGTTCCATCAAGTGTGACACCCAATAGCTTTGCCTCTCTAACTTGCTCAATAATGGTTCCGTCTAGAGATATACTTAGCTTCTCTTCTTTTCTCAAAGCATGCTTGGATCCCAATATTAGACTCTTGGTTTTTGAGATGTTTAACTTCAGCCTGTTTTCAGACACCCACATAGACACTAGGTCCAATTCTCTCTGAAGGACTTTGTTAAGCTCTTCTATCTTGCCTGCTGATGCATACATTGTAGTATCATCAGCATACATAATCATAGATGTATTTTCTAATACACATGGCAAATCATTTGTATCTATGGCTACTACGCTAGTACCTTACGCTTCTCTGTATTCACAAACACCGGAAGAGACAGACATATCGCGGCCGAGTCCGGAAGCAAACCGGAAGTGCCCAGGAAACTTGTCTATAGGCACTCTTTACAAGAGTAGGGGTGTAACCCCCGAAATCGAATTGGCTCTTTCAGTCCAAACACCATGCCCTCTCGCAGATCTCTCCATCTCCATTGACAACACCACTGTACTTCCCTCCCAAACAGCTAAGAACCTTGGGGTGATCCTTGACAACCAGCTGTCTTGCTCTGCCAACATAGCTGCTACAGCACGCTCCTGTAGGTTCTCTCTCTACAACATCCGCAAAATCCGTCCCTTTCTCACAAGAGAAGCGACTCAACTCCTGGTCCAGTCTCTTGTCTCCTCCCGCCTGGACTACTGCAACGTGCTCCTGGCTGGCCTACCTGCCACCGACATCCGACCACTTCAGCTCATTCAGAACGCTGCAGCCCGTCTGGTATTCAACCAACCCAAATTCTCTCACGTCACTCCCCTCTTCCAGGAGCTCCACTGGCTTCCCATCTCGGCTCGCATCAAATTCAAGACACTGGTACTGGCCTACAGGGCAGTACACCAGTCAGCTCCCCTGTACCTGCAATCCATGGTCAGGTTCCAAACCTCTCAGCGCTCCCTTCGCTCCTCCACCAGTGCAGGTCGCCTCGCCCCTCCTTCGCTACGGGGGCTTAAAAGTCGCTCATCCCGATCTCGACTCTTCTCGTCCCTGGCACCTCAATGGTGGAATGAGCTTCCACCTTCGGTCAGGACTGCTGAATCACTGCCGATCTTTCGGAAAAGACTAAAGACGCACCTTTTCAGGCTCCATCTGGGCCCTTCTTGATCTAACTTCGTTCTCTCTCTTTCCTTATTAAAAAACAAAAAAAAAAAAAACACTAACCTTGTACCACTAACCTAAACTTGTACCACTGTTCCTTCAGAAGTTGTAGTTATCACAGACTGTGCTCCATAGTTGATTGTTCTATTGCTGACAAAAAATGTGTTATTGTAAGTCGCTTTGGATAAAAGCGTCTGCCAAATGACGTAAATGACGTAATGTGAAACTGGCTGCTGTGCATCACCCAGGTGGGGGCTACATCGTTCGCTCGATCGTTAATAATTTGATCGATCAAACTATTTTAAACCGATTAATCAACCATGTAGGCTATGTGCTATTTTCTCTTTTTTATTTTCTTTGCTGAAATGATTTAACACCACAAGGGTGAAATGTAACTTTCACTGCTCATACAAAGGAAGAAATAAACCAAGCTAGCAGACAGAAAGTCCAGGGTGGAGAATTACACCCAAAAAGACAACAGTAAACATTATAAACATTATAATACAATGTTGAAATACGTCACGTCCACAAGCACAATGACAGCTAATACAGGACGTTTAGTAGGTTGATCAACTTGTTGGGTCGGCCTAAAGACACGTGTCAAAACCTGCATTTTCTATTTTCTTTCTTTTTTTTTTTTTTAAATATAATGATTAATCGATCGTTAACATGACCAATTATTACGATTATGGAAATTGACAGCAATTTGCATCCCTACTCCACATCGCGGGTGGATGAGTTCCCAAACTTACTCTCCATAGGCTCCTGTTTGACGGTGTAGCTGGCGGGGGCCAAGGCGGGACAGAGGGCCTGAGGTAGGGGTTGCGGCGGGTATTCCTTTTTGGGCGTGGTCACGTTCTTAACGGGGCTGGCGTCCTCCAGACCTTCCTCCGGACACAGGTACACCTCAATGGGCCCGTTTTTACTTTTGAGATAGATCTGCAGCGAGCCCTGCTGTGAGGAGAGAGAGAGAGAGAGAGAGAGAGAGAGAGAGAGAGAGGTCAGGATGCTGAGGAGAAGAAGGAGGAACACAGAAGAACGTGGGGGGAAATCAAGACTGGAGTGCTGTGCTCTCTCCTCACCCCCGCTGACTCGGGCACCTCCAGCTTGGTCTCTGCGGGGGCTTTGACACAGATGACCGTCTGGTCCCGCAGACTGGCTATGGAGCGGATGTCCTGGTACGTCACGTAGCCCAGCGTGCAGGGGTAGGGGTCAAGGATCACATCAGCAGACATTTAGCAGGGTTATAGGCCTGGGTACAGATGTATGTACACTCGGGGGGGGGGAATCACCACGATACGATTTTTTAATTTTTATTTAACCAGGTCGGTCCCATTGAGATACAAAGACCTCTTTTTCAAGGGAAGCCTGGCCAAGATAGCAGCATGAAAGAAATAAAGTTACAACATTAAAACAGACAAACACCAACGGCACAAACATGCAATAAAACAGGCAAAAGCAGTTACAACGTTCATAAAAAAAACATGTGCAAATACGAAAATAATCTACTTCTATGACCTTCATTAGATTTTTGAAAGTTCCAAGTGGAACAAGTTCCTTCAGTTTGAGGTTGCTCTGAAGTGAGTTCCAAGCTGTCGGGGCAGAATACATGAAAGCATGTTTGCCAAGATCCGTACGGATTTTGGGGACATTTAGCTGGTAGTCATCGGTTGAGCGTAAGCGGTAATTACTGTGGGCTCTAGAAATATAGCCACAGAGGTACGGTGGAATTAATCCAAGGATGGATTTATAGATAAACTATATTATCGCGATACGATAGTATTGCGCTATTGTGACATATTGCGATTTATTGCCTTTTTTTTTATTGCAAATGTTGTCCCCCGAGGTGTTTTTTTTTGGTCAACATCTGTTTGATCTGATGAGAACGTTTCCAGTCTGTTCATCTTTGTTATTGCAGTGAGATGGGATTGTCAAGCAGCCAGACTCTCAACATAATGACAATTCATATCATAACATATCGTGATACTTGGCATTCGTGCGGTATGATATATTGCCACACAACATATCGCGATACTTTGCTACACACACACACACACACACACACACACACACACACACACACACACACACACACACACGTAAAGGATATCTCTGACTGTCTTTGTGTTCGGTGAGCTGTTTGAGCTGTGTACTGCTGGAGTGGATCAGGTCGTCCAGCGCTCTCTCTGCTCTCTCCAGGTCGCCAAGCTCTTTCCTCAGGGCGCGCGCCTTCTCCCCTCCACCTGCACCACCCTCAAACACACCTCCAACCCTGGAGGAGAACACACACACACACACACACACACACACACACACACACACACACACACACACACACACACAACAGTTAGTGCCAGTCTGATTGCATACAGCAAACAAAACAAACACAAATCTTATTCTAATATTAATATCCTACAGTGGTGTTAAAACTTCTGCTCAAGTAAAACTTCTGCCTGCCCAAGTTTTAGAGAAATCGATTCTAACCCAACCAGCAGAAACAAGCTGCTGAGGGTTTACCTGAAATACACGTTATTAGGAACACCTGTGTTACACCTGCTTACTCGTGCAATTATCCATTCAGCCAATCACGTGGCAGGCGGCAGTGCAATGCATAAGATCGTGCAGATACAGGTTGGCAGCTTCAGGCAACGTTCACATCAAATATCAGAATGGGGGGAAGAAAGGCATGGCTGTTGGTGCCAGACGGGCTGATTCTGATTTGAGTATTTCTGAATCGGCTGATCTCCTGGGATGTTCATGCTCAACAGAGTTTACAATCAAGTTTGAAACCGAGTTTAAACAGAATGGGGCGAAAAAGAAAAGTTGGAACGCCTTGTTGATGAGAGGTCAGAGAATGGTCAGACTGCTCACCGGCCAGCCTGGCCACACCAGTCTGGTCCTTCTCCTGATACATGATACCTACCATCACAGTATTAGAACAGGGTATATGCAGGACTTCAATTCAATACGTTTTATTAAAGTCGAGCTGAACCCAAAAATGACTTTTCTTTTCTTTTAGTTCAAATACCTGGGTATGCAGTGCACCTATTTAATAATGTATGTATCGAATTTCTTTAGTTTTTCACACTTTTTCACATCAAAAGTTCATTTTTCAAGATTTCATTGATAACAGTAATTTACAGTTTGCTGACGTCACCCAGTACTATCAAATTGCTACCCCATTTCAACCAATCATATCACGACATGCAGCTGTCAATCAAATCTTCATTTCAGGATAATTTTCTCTTCCAAATGAAGGGGAAAATGGCGCCTAGTGCCTGTCATCTGGCAGAGTTTCTAGCCCATAAACTAACTACTAACTTGAGCAATTATGCAAACTAAATCAAACGGTAATGTCTAAGAATGCAAAGAAATGTAACTGGCTCGTTAAAAGTCGCATTCCAGGAATATTATTTACAGCAATAGCGATATTGGCGCGCGCCTCGCCGCCTCACAGAGAGCCTGGTTGTCAGGGGTCGCACCTCGGAGATTCCAGGCCGACGGGCTGCACTCTCCGCTCGGCAACACGAAGGCAGCTAGAGACGATATAGAGTACGGCAGGGATGATGTATTTTTGTAGGCTTAACCAGAAATTGCCGCGATTTTGGTTCGTCAGTGGAAGCGTTTTCTAACAATCGCATTTAAAAAAAGAACGCATTTACGTTCCAAAAGTCATAAAAGTTATTCACGTTTGTGAAGATTATCCTGCTGAACCCAAATTCGCACTCCCATAAACTTGTTCACCACAGAGCTTATTTGATGCATTGAAGTGAAATGACCATTCTAAACCCCCATAGACTTTTCTCCTGACGAACCCAAGCGCTATATCGTATCGGCCGATATGGTGCGCCGATATTGTTTTTTTTTTTTTTTTTTAGTTATAGACAGCATGTTGTGTATATTTGATATTTTTTCTTAACTATTTGTTCTATTGTGTTTTTGTATTTCTAGTTATTTATAATTATTAAATTCCCAGTTAAGTTTACTGTTTCATTGCATTGAGTTTATTAATAAGCTGTAAAATATCCTGCCTACATTACATATTTCAATTCATGTCAACTCATATCTTTGTCAAGTGTTTGATATTTGAGGGTTGCTAATGTGGTTCCTCCTCTGGTCGTTAAGGGCGCCTGTTCGGAGGGAGGGGAACTGGTTGGAATAGCGTGATCCTCCCACCTGCTATGTCGTACCGGTGAAGCTTCCTCTGTCAGGTGAAAAGAAGCGGCTGGCTAACTGCCCATGTCTCGGAGGAAGCAAGGAGCCAGTTTTCGGCTCTCCCCAGATTGGCAGAGGGTGGAGCAGCAACCAGGATAAATAAATAAAAAAATTGCACTAATGGGGGATCAAAATTGGATAAAAAATAAATAAAAATAAAAATAAAAATTATAGCTGCTGCGCAGCAATGGGTCGTGGCCGGGCAAGTCTCAAGGCTTTGAGCTATTATGACATCACAATTGCTCGAATGACATCAGTGATGGCATCACAATTGCTTGACTGACTGATGACATCACAATTACAACCTAATTGCCATAGATAATTAAGGTAATTAGGCTATACACGGGGCCAGAATTCAACGTTTTGATGCACTGTGGGCTCAATTTTTGACTGATCGAAAATCTGTTTGATACTTTTGTGTAGGACAGTCGAACGATGCAGATGCTGAAGTTTGGTGTCGTTTGAAGAAAAAATGTGGGAGGAGTAGGGTTTAATTAGTTTTACAGTTTTTGCAATTTTGTGGTCTTTAGACTTAATAATTGGCCATAGGTTGCATTGTACAAAAGTTTCTCCTCATTTAGGCGCACATTTCGGTGAAAGTTGCAAAGCTGTAGCACGTATGCCTTCATTTTATGAATTTTCAAAGTTTGAAACTTTAGACGGTCGGTCGCTGTAGTGGTCGGTCGCTGTAGTGCCACCGTTAGGACTATTGGCCCCAAATTTGCGTCAAAGACGTTTGGCATGAGACTGGACCTTTGTGCAAAGTTTGGTTAGTTTTCATGCATGGGAAGTCGAACTTCCCGGGAGAAGAAGAATAATACAGGCAAATACAATAAGTGGCCCTGCCGCTTCGCTGGCCCGGCCACTAATAATATCGGCCGATATATCGATATCGGTATTTTTCTACTCCCTAATATCGGTATCGGCATCGGCCTCAAAAATCCAGTATCGGTCGGGCTCTAATTAAGACTTTTTAAGGGCCTTAATTTTCCCTAAATTGATTGATCAACTTTTAATACTTTGCAAGACCCCGCGGATAGTTGGATACCCTGTAATATGGTGTTCCTAATAAAGTACTCCAATGAGTGTATATGAATTATCTGAGCCAGTACAAATTATTCTGGGCAGGTACTTTCTGTCTATATTTCTATCTTCTCGTTGCTCTTTGGATCTTCCTGCACTCACATCCACTGGATGTTGTTCTTGGACTTCTTGCGGATCAGCTGCACTCCCTCCAGCACGTTGGTGATGTCATAGATGCGTCTCTTCTGCACCTCCAGAACCTCGGTGGCCCAGTTGAGGTCCAGGACGCCGTCCGGAGACTCCGCAATCAGACCCACAACCTTCTTGGTCAGCAGGCCCAGCGAGGTGTCGTACCGCGACCGGTCGCCTGGAGACTTTGGAGCTGAGCACAAACACACATGAGAAGGAGGACGATTAGACGCGGTGGTTCTCAAATGGGGGTCCGGGGAACCCCCAGGGGTCCGTGGCACTTTGCCAGGGATGTCCGCAAAAAGTTTTCAGGAAAATGAAAATAAAACATTTTTTTCTTTTGGCAAAAGCTTCAATTAAGCTTAGCCCAAAAATCACAAATCAGAATGAGGGGGTGCCCCCGGTATATTTTCTATCTTGTAAGGGGTCCTTGGCTGAAAAACATTTCAGAACCTCTGGATTAGAGATCAAACACAGGAGAAGAAGGAAGCGAAGCAAAAACAGATATAAAACAATAAGGATATTCAAACCTTTGAGTGTGCTCACTCCTCTCTCACATCTACAGTATCCTCCATGAGACTGTTACTCACTCCTCTCTCACACATCTACAGTATCCTCCATGAGACTGTTACTCACTCCTCTCTCACATCTACAGTATCCTCCATGAGACTGTTACTCACTCCTCTCTCTCACATCTACAGTATCCTCCATGAGACTGTTACTCACTCCTCTCTCACACATCTACAGTATCCTCCATGAGACTGTTACTCACTCCTCTCACACATCTACAGTATCCTCCATGAGACTGTTACTCACTCCTCTCACACATCTACAGTATCCTCCATGAGACTGTTACTCACTCCTCTCACATCTACAGTATCCTCCATGAGACTGTTACTCACTCCTCTCACATCTACAGTATCCTCCATGAGACTGTTACTCACTCCTCTCTCTCACATCTACAGTATCCTCCATGAGACTGTTACTCACTCCTCTCTCTCACATCTACAGTATCCTCCATGAGACTGTTACTCACTCCTCTCTCACACCTACAGTATCCTCCATGAGACTGTTACTCACTCCTCTCTCACACATCTACAGTATCCTCCATGAGACTGTTACTCACTCCTCTCTCTCACACATCTACAGTATCCTCCATGAGACTGTTACTCACTCCTCTCTCACACATCTACAGTATCCTCCATGATACTGTTACTCACTCCTCTCTCACATATACAGTATCCTCCATGAGACTGTTACTCACTCCTCTCTCACACATCTACAGTATCCTCCATGAGACTGTTACTCACTCCTCTCTCACATCTACAGTATCCTCCATGAGACTGTTACTCACTCCTCTCTCTCACACATCTACAGTATCCTCCATGAGACTGTTACTCACTCCTCTCTCACATCTACAGTATCCTCCATGAGACTGTTACTCACTCCTCTCTCACATATACAGTATCCTCCATGAGACTGTTACTCACTCCTCTCACACATCTACAGTATCCTCCATGAGACTGTTACTCACTCCTCTCACATCTACAGTATCCTCCATGAGACTGTTACTCACTCCTCTCTCACACATCTACAGTATCCTCCATGAGACTGTTACTCACTCCTCTCTCACATATACAGTATCCTCCATGAGACTGTTACTCACTCCTCTCACACATCTACAGTATCCTCCATGAGACTGTTACTCACTCCTCTCTCTCTCACATCTACAGTATCCTCCATGAGACTGTTACTCACTCCTCTCTCTCACATCTACAGTATCCTCCATGAGACTGTTACTCACTCCTCTCTCTCACATCTACAGTATCCTCCATGAGACTGTTACTCACTCCTCTCTCTCACATCTACAGTATCCTCCATGAGACTGTTACTCACTCCTCTCTCTCACATCTACAGTATCCTCCATGAGACTGTTACTCACTCCTCTCTCACACATCTACAGTATCCTCCATGAGACTGTTACTCACTCCTCTCTCACATCTACAGTATCCTCCATGAGACTGTTACTCACTCCTCTCTCTCACATCTACAGTATCCTCCATGAGACTGTTACTCACTCCTCTCTCTCACATCTACAGTATCCTCCATGAGACTGTTACTCACTCCTCTCTCACATATACAGTATCCTCCATGAGACTGTTACTCACTCCTCTCTCTCACATCTACAGTATCCTCCATGAGACTGTTACTCACTCCTCTCTCTCACATCTACAGTATCCTCCATGAGACTGTTACTCACTCCTCTCTCACATCTACAGTATCCTCCATGAGACTGTTACTCACTCCTCTCTCTCACATCTACAGTATCCTCCATGAGACTGTTACTCACTCCTCTCTCACACATCTACAGTATCCTCCATGAGACTGTTACTCACTCCTCTCTCACATCTACAGTATCCTCCATGAGACTGTTACTCACTCCTCTCTCACATCTACAGTATCCTCCATGAGACTGTTACTCACTCCTCTCACACATCTACAGTATCCTCCATGAGACTGTTACTCACTCCTCTCTCTCACATCTACAGTATCCTCCATGAGACTGTTACTCACTCCTCTCTCTCACATCTACAGTATCCTCCATGAGACTGTTACTCACTCCTCTCTCACACATCTACAGTATCCTCCATGAGACTGTTACTCACTCCTCTCACACATCTACAGTATCCTCCATGAGACTGTTACTCACTCCTCTCACACATCTACAGTATCCTCCATGAGACTGTTACTCACTCCTCTCACACATCTACAGTATCCTCCATGAGACTGTTACTCACTCCTCTCACACATCTACAGTATCCTCCATGAGACTGTTACTCACTCCTCTCACATCTACAGTATCCTCCATGAGACTGTTACTCACTCCTCTCTCTCACATCTACAGTATCCTCCATGAGACTGTTACTCACTCCTCTCTCACACATCTACAGTATCCTCCATGAGACTGTTACTCACTCCTCTCTCACATCTACAGTATCCTCCATGAGACTGTTACTCACTCCTCTCACATCTACAGTATCCTCCATGAGACTGTTACTCACTCCTCTCTCACACATCTACAGTATCCTCCATGAGACTGTTACTCACTCCTCTCTCTCACATCTACAGTATCCTCCATGAGACTGTTACTCACTCCTCTCTCACACATCTACAGTATCCTCCATGAGACTGTTACTCACTCCTCTCTCTCACATCTACAGTATCCTCCATGAGACTGTTACTCACTCCTCTCTCACACATCTACAGTATCCTCCATGAGACTGTTACTCACTCCTCTCACACATCTACAGTATCCTCCATGAGACTGTTACTCACTCCTCTCTCACATCTACAGTATCCTCCATGAGACTGTTACTCACTCCTCTCTCACATCTACAGTATCCTCCATGAGACTGTTACTCACTCCTCTCTCACATATACAGTATCCTCCATGAGACTGTTACTCACTCCTCTCTCACATCTACAGTATCCTCCATGAGACTGTTACTCACTCCTCTCTCACATCTACAGTATCCTCCATGAGACTGTTACTCACTCCTCTCTCACACATCTACAGTATCCTCCATGAGACTGTTACTCACTCCTCTCTCACATCTACAGTATCCTCCATGAGACTGTTACTCACTCCTCTCTCACATCTACAGTATCCTCCATGAGACTGTTACTCACTCCTCTCTCACATCTACAGTATCCTCCATGAGACTGTTACTCACTCCTCTCTCACATCTACAGTATCCTCCATGAGACTGTTACTCACTCCTCTCTCACATCTACAGTATCCTCCATGAGACTGTTACTCACTCCTCTCACACATCTACAGTATCCTCCATGAGACTGTTACTCACTCCTCTCTCACACATCTACAGTATCCTCCATGAGACTGTTACTCACTCCTCTCTCACATCTACAGTATCCTCCATGAGACTGTTACTCACTCCTCTCTCACACATCTACAGTATCCTCCATGAGACTGTTACTCACTCCTCTCTCACACATATACAGTATCCTCCATGAGACTGTTACTCACTCCTCTCTCACATCTACAGTATCCTCCATGAGACTGTTACTCACTCCTCTCACACATCTACAGTATCCTCCATGAGACTGTTACTCACTCCTCTCTCTCACATCTACAGTATCCTCCATGAGACTGTTACTCACTCCTCTCTCTCACATCTACAGTATCCTCCATGAGACTGTTACTCACTCCTCTCTCACATCTACAGTATCCTCCATGAGACTGTTACTCACTCCTCTCACACATCTACAGTATCCTCCATGAGACTGTTACTCACTCCTCTCTCTCACATCTACAGTATCCTCCATGAGACTGTTACTCACTCCTCTCTCACACATCTACAGTATCCTCCATGAGACTGTTACTCACTCCTCTCTCACATCTACAGTATCCTCCATGAGACTGTTACTCACTCCTCTCTCTCACATCTACAGTATCCTCCATGAGACTGTTACTCACTCCTCTCTCTCACATCTACAGTATCCTCCATGAGACTGTTACTCACTCCTCTCTCACATCTACAGTATCCTCCATGAGACTGTTACTCACTCCTCTCTCACATCTACAGTATCCTCCATGAGACTGTTACTCACTCCTCTCTCTCACATCTACAGTATCCTCCATGAGACTGTTACTCACTCCTCTCTCTCACATCTACAGTATCCTCCATGAGACTGTTACTCACTCCTCTCACACATCTACAGTATCCTCCATGAGACTGTTACTCACTCCTCTCTCACACATCTACAGTATCCTCCATGAGACTGTTACTCACTCCTCTCTCTCACATCTACAGTATCCTCCATGAGACTGTTACTCACTCCTCTCACACATCTACAGTATCCTCCATGAGACTGTTACTCACTCCTCTCTCTCACATCTACAGTATCCTCCATGAGACTGTTACTCACTCCTCTCTCACATCTACAGTATCCTCCATGAGACTGTTACTCACTCCTCTCTCTCACATCTACAGTATCCTCCATGAGACTGTTACTCACTCCTCTCTCACATCTACAGTATCCTCCATGAGACTGTTACTCACTCCTCTCTCACACATCTACAGTATCCTCCATGAGACTGTTACTCACTCCTCTCACATCTACAGTATCCTCCATGAGACTGTTACTCACTCCTCTCTCTCACATCTACAGTATCCTCCATGAGACTGTTACTCACTCCTCTCTCTCACACATCTACAGTATCCTCCATGAGACTGTTACTCACTCCTCTCTCACACATCTACAGTATCCTCCATGAGACTGTTACTCACTCCTCTCACACATCTACAGTATCCTCCATGAGACTGTTACTCACTCCTCTCACATCTACAGTATCCTCCATGAGACTGTTACTCACTCCTCTCACACATCTACAGTATCCTCCATGAGACTGTTACTCACTCCTCTCTCTCACATCTACAGTATCCTCCATGAGACTGTTACTCACTCCTCTCTCTCACATCTACAGTATCCTCCATGAGACTGTTACTCACTCCTCTCACATCTACAGTATCCTCCATGAGACTGTTACTCACTCCTCTCACACATCTACAGTATCCTCCATGAGACTGTTACTCACTCCTCTCTCTCTCACATCTACAGTATCCTCCATGAGACTGTTACTCACTCCTCTCACACATCTACAGTATCCTCCATGAGACTGTTACTCACTCCTCTCACACATCTACAGTATCCTCCATGAGACTGTTACTCACTCCTCTCACACATCTACAGTATCCTCCATGAGACTGTTACTCACTCCTCTCTCACATCTACAGTATCCTCCATGAGACTGTTACTCACTCCTCTCACACATCTACAGTATCCTCCATGAGACTGTTACTCACTCCTCTCTCTCACATCTACAGTATCCTCCATGAGACTGTTACTCACTCCTCTCACACATCTACAGTATCCTCCATGAGACTGTTACTCACTCCTCTCTCACATCTACAGTATCCTCCATGAGACTGTTACTCACTCCTCTCTCTCACATCTACAGTATCCTCCATGAGACTGTTACTCACTCCTCTCACACATCTACAGTATCCTCCATGAGACTGTTACTCACTCCTCTCACATCTACAGTATCCTCCATGAGACTGTTACTCACTCCTCTCTCTCACATCTACAGTATCCTCCATGAGACTGTTACTCACTCTCTCACACATCTACAGTATCCTCCATGAGACTGTTACTCACTCCTCTCTCACATCTACAGTATCCTCCATGAGACTGTTACTCACTCCTCTCTCTCACATCTACAGTATCCTCCATGAGACTGTTACTCACTCCTCTCACACATCTACAGTATCCTCCATGAGACTGTTACTCACTCCTCTCACACATCTACAGTATCCTCCATGAGACTGTTACTCACTCCTCTCACATCTACAGTATCCTCCATGAGACTGTTACTCACTCCTCTCACACATCTACAGTATCCTCCATGAGACTGTTACT
Source organism: Poromitra crassiceps (assembly GCF_964638095.1). Lineage (NCBI taxonomy): Eukaryota > Metazoa > Chordata > Actinopteri > Beryciformes > Melamphaidae > Poromitra > Poromitra crassiceps. The sequence goes on from NC_139625.1 coordinate 1,848,169, forward strand.
CACTCCTCTCTCACATCTACAGTATCCTCCATGAGACTGTTACTCACTCCTCTCACATCTACAGTATCCTCCATGAGACTGTTACTCACTCCTCTCACACATCTACAGTATCCTCCATGAGACTGTTACTCACTCCTCTCTCTCACATCTACAGTATCCTCCATGAGACTGTTACTCACTCCTCTCTCTCACATCTACAGTATCCTCCATGAGACTGTTACTCACTCCTCTCACATCTACAGTATCCTCCATGAGACTGTTACTCACTCCTCTCTCTCACATCTACAGTATCCTCCATGAGACTGTTACTCACTCCTCTCTCACATCTACAGTATCCTCCATGAGACTGTTACTCACTCCTCTCTCTCACATCTACAGTATCCTCCATGAGACTGTTACTCACTCCTCTCACATCTACAGTATCCTCCATGAGACTGTTACTCACTCCTCTCTCACACATCTACAGTATCCTCCATGAGACTGTTACTCACTCCTCTCACATCTACAGTATCCTCCATGAGACTGTTACTCACTCCTCTCACACATCTACAGTATCCTCCATGAGACTGTTACTCACTCCTCTCTCACATCTACAGTATCCTCCATGAGACTGTTACTCACTCCTCTCACACATCTACAGTATCCTCCATGAGACTGTTACTCACTCCTCTCACACATCTACAGTATCCTCCATGAGACTGTTACTCACTCCTCTCTCTCACATCTACAGTATCCTCCATGAGACTGTTACTCACTCCTCTCACACATCTACAGTATCCTCCATGAGACTGTTACTCACTCCTCTCACACATCTACAGTATCCTCCATGAGACTGTTACTCACTCCTCTCACACATCTACAGTATCCTCCATGAGACTGTTACTCACTCCTCTCTCTCACATCTACAGTATCCTCCATGAGACTGTTACTCACTCCTCTCTCACACATCTACAGTATCCTCCATGAGACTGTTACTCACTCCTCTCTCTCACATCTACAGTATCCTCCATGAGACTGTTACTCACTCCTCTCTCTCACATCTACAGTATCCTCCATGAGACTGTTACTCACTCCTCTCTCTCACACATCTACAGTATCCTCCATGAGACTGTTACTCACTCCTCTCTCTCACATCTACAGTATCCTCCATGAGACTGTTACTCACTCCTCTCACACATCTACAGTATCCTCCATGAGACTGTTACTCACTCCTCTCACACATCTACAGTATCCTCCATGAGACTGTTACTCACTCCTCTCTCTCACATCTACAGTATCCTCCATGAGACTGTTACTCACTCCTCTCACATCTACAGTATCCTCCATGAGACTGTTACTCACTCCTCTCACACATCTACAGTATCCTCCATGAGACTGTTACTCACTCCTCTCACACATCTACAGTATCCTCCATGAGACTGTTACTCACTCCTCTCACATCTACAGTATCCTCCATGAGACTGTTACTCACTCCTCTCACACATCTACAGTATCCTCCATGAGACTGTTACTCACTCCTCTCTCTCACATCTACAGTATCCTCCATGAGACTGTTACTCACTCCTCTCACATCTACAGTATCCTCCATGAGACTGTTACTCACTCCTCTCTCTCACATCTACAGTATCCTCCATGAGACTGTTACTCACTCCTCTCTCACATCTACAGTATCCTCCATGAGACTGTTACTCACTCCTCTCTCTCTCACATCTACAGTATCCTCCATGAGACTGTTACTCACTCCTCTCTCTCTCACATCTACAGTATCCTCCATGAGACTGTTACTCACTCCTCTCTCTCACATCTACAGTATCCTCCATGAGACTGTTACTCACTCCTCTCACACATCTACAGTATCCTCCATGAGACTGTTACTCACTCCTCTCTCTCACATCTACAGTATCCTCCATGAGACTGTTACTCACTCCTCTCACATCTACAGTATCCTCCATGAGACTGTTACTCACTCCTCTCACATCTACAGTATCCTCCATGAGACTGTTACTCACTCCTCTCACATCTACAGTATCCTCCATGAGACTGTTACTCACTCCTCTCACATCTACAGTATCCTCCATGAGACTGTTACTCACTCCTCTCTCTCACATCTACAGTATCCTCCATGAGACTGTTACTCACTCCTCTCTCTCACATCTACAGTATCCTCCATGAGACTGTTACTCACTCCTCTCTCTCTCACATCTACAGTATCCTCCATGAGACTGTTACTCACTCCTCTCACACATCTACAGTATCCTCCATGAGACTGTTACTCACTCCTCTCTCACATCTACAGTATCCTCCATGAGACTGTTACTCACTCCTCTCTCACACATCTACAGTATCCTCCATGAGACTGTTACTCACTCCTCTCTCACACATCTACAGTATCCTCCATGAGACTGTTACTCACTCCTCTCTCTCACATCTACAGTATCCTCCATGAGACTGTTACTCACTCCTCTCTCACACATCTACAGTATCCTCCATGAGACTGTTACTCACTCCTCTCACACATCTACAGTATCCTCCATGAGACTGTTACTCACTCCTCTCTCTCTCACATCTACAGTATCCTCCATGAGACTGTTACTCACTCCTCTCTCTCACATCTACAGTATCCTCCATGAGACTGTTACTCACTCCTCTCTCACATCTACAGTATCCTCCATGAGACTGTTACTCACTCCTCTCACACATCTACAGTATCCTCCATGAGACTGTTACTCACTCCTCTCACACATCTACAGTATCCTCCATGAGACTGTTACTCACTCCTCTCACACATCTACAGTATCCTCCATGAGACTGTTACTCACTCCTCTCTCACATCTACAGTATCCTCCATGAGACTGTTACTCACTCCTCTCACACATCTACAGTATCCTCCATGAGACTGTTACTCACTCCTCTCACACATCTACAGTATCCTCCATGAGACTGTTACTCACTCCTCTCACACATCTACAGTATCCTCCATGAGACTGTTACTCACTCCTCTCACACATCTACAGTATCCTCCATGAGACTGTTACTCACTCCTCAGGGCTCGACATTAACGGCTGCCCGGTTGCCCCGGGCAACCAAAAAAAACATGGGGCAACCATTTCTCGGTCTTTGGTTGCCCCAGGGGCAACCACGATTTAACATGCAACAAAATATGTACAGCAGCAAACAGCAAAATATACACCAAATAAATGTTTTAATACTTGTTGTGAGTGACATATATGTGACATTTTATTGCTGTTACAATCGAAACGATGTTACTAATTACCAGTCGGAACCTACGTGATGCATGCTGCACGTGCGGTATGTTTAACGAGTACTGACTGGGACAGGTGGGGCTGCTCGCACACAATCACAGCGGCTGCAAGACGCAAGAAGAACCTCGTCCGCCCGCAGCCCCGCACAGAAACAAAGGACGAGGAAATTGTCATTGAGGTGAAATACCCGTGCGTCTTTGAACGGGACGGAAAACGAATGCTATACTGCAAAGCATGTAGCCTACAACAAGCGCTTAGGTCTCATATGCTTCCCGCATCGGCGAGTGTCCACACGGAAAAGTGAGTTAAATCAGCAGACGCGCCCCTCCACAAGGCTGCTGTGCAGACGGTTTTCGCCTGGCTGTGCACACCCCGAATTGTGTAACTACGTGGACGCGGCTGGGCGGACAAAGTGGAGTTTTCAAGACTCCAGCTCACTTCCGCGAGCAGAAACCCACACACAGTGTATAAACGCTCCACACGTTTCCTCGTCAAGATTCAGTGTCTCTCATTTCCGTGCGACAGCCCAAACTTCAAGCATAATTCCAGCATAACGCTATACTGCAAAGCATGTAGCCTACAACAAGCCTACAACATACACCTCGATCAGGACATCCTTCAAAAACGTTTTACCACCGCGTATATGTGCTGAGAAATGATTTGCATCCCTGGCCTGTCAGCCTCTCATACGGGGTGAGAGAGAGAGGGATTGCAGGGCCGCTTCTGGGCCTTTTGGGGTCCTATGCAACATCAGAGTGGGGGCCCCAAACCACTGTCATCATAGTATCCCTGAATGAACATGAGGAGGGCAGGCCCGGCGTTAGGGGCGGGCCTGACCGGGCCGGACCTGACCGGGCCGGGCCTGACCGGGCCGGGCCCCCCCATTTAACAAACTGGCCCCCCCATTCAATTTTTTTTTTTTTTTTTTTTTTTTGCTAAAAACGTTTTTCCGTTTTTCTGTTTTAAAGTTTAACATGGAATCTGGCTGTCATTAGGCATTGATTAACTCAATGCTATTGCTAACTGTGACTTTGAACATCCATTTGCAATGATTCTGGCTGGATATTAACTATTGTAAATTTGTCACAATGAATGCAATTTGTGCACAATGTGTAAATACACTTAATATTGATTGTTTAGGCCTAATTATTTGTAAAGTCACAACACATTAGAGATGTGTGTAGTTCTTCACAGATTTAGCCTCTTCATTTTGCTCTCAAATGCACCAGGTTGACGAATTTTACTTTAAAATGTACAAAATCTTCTTCCGGGGGAGAATCCCCCCGGATGCCCCTTGGGTAGCTTGGCCCCCCCAAGCTAGGGGCAGGCCCCCTCTGTAACTTGGGTCTGGAGCCGGGCCTGGAGGAGGGTAGGCTACTTAATTATCAATAACGCTTTTAATTAATAAATTAAGCACAATATGAACAATAACTGTTGAAAAATATATGAAAATGAAAGTTCACAAATATTAGTTAAATCATTTTAGTGCAAATGCATTATAAAAACAAAAAATAAGATTTGTTTAGAAAACGAAATGACACAAATTTATTATTATTATTATTATCATTATTACTACTACTACACCCGGTGCGCACACTGAATAGGCCTATTATACTATACTATAGATTATTATACTTACTTTTCTGTCACATCGTCATTATTAAGCCGGCTTATGACTGCATAGTATCTTAATTACTCAAAATATAAAGCGACTAAAATTGGGCAACCATATTTTTATTCGGGCAACCAAAAGCTCTTGCCAGGTTGCCCCTCCGGCAACCACTTTTAAAAGTTAACGTCGAGCCCTGCTCCTCTCTCACACATCTACAGTATCCTCCATGAGACTGTTACTCACTCCTCTCACACATCTACAGTATCCTCCATGAGACTGTTACTCACTCCTCTCACACATCTACAGTATCCTCCATGAGACTGTTACTCACTCCTCTCACACATCTACAGTATCCTCCATGAGACTGTTACTCACTCCTCTCTCTCACATCTACAGTATCCTCCATGAGACTGTTACTCACTCCTCTCACATCTACAGTATCCTCCATGAGACTGTTACTCACTCCTCTCTCTCTCACATCTACAGTATCCTCCATGAGACTGTTACTCACTCCTCTCTCTCACATCTACAGTATCCTCCATGAGACTGTTACTCACTCCTCTCACATCTACAGTATCCTCCATGAGACTGTTACTCACTCCTCTCACACATCTACAGTATCCTCCATGAGACTGTTACTCACTCCTCTCACATCTACAGTATCCTCCATGAGACTGTTACTCACTCCTCTCACATCTACAGTATCCTCCATGAGACTGTTACTCACTCCTCTCTCTCTCACATCTACAGTATCCTCCATGAGACTGTTACTCACTCCTCTCTCTCACATCTACAGTATCCTCCATGAGACTGTTACTCACTCCTCTCACATCTACAGTATCCTCCATGAGACTGTTACTCACTCCTCTCACACATCTACAGTATCCTCCATGAGACTGTTACTCACTCCTCTCACATCTACAGTATCCTCCATGAGACTGTTACTCACTCCTCTCACACATCTACAGTATCCTCCATGAGACTGTTACTCACTCCTCTCTCTCTCACATCTACAGTATCCTCCATGAGACTGTTACTCACTCCTCTCTCACACATCTACAGTATCCTCCATGAGACTGTTACTCACTCCTCTCACACATCTACAGTATCCTCCATGAGACTGTTACTCACTCCTCTCTCTCACATCTACAGTATCCTCCATGAGACTGTTACTCACTCCTCTCTCACACATCTACAGTATCCTCCATGAGACTGTTACTCACTCCTCTCTCTCACATCTACAGTATCCTCCATGAGACTGTTACTCCCTCCTCTCTCTCACATCTACAGTATCCTCCATGAGACTGTTACTCACTCCTCTCTCTCACACATCTACAGTATCCTCCATGAGACTGTTACTCACTCCTCTCTCTCACATCTACAGTATCCTCCATGAGACTGTTACTCACTCCTCTCACACATCTACAGTATCCTCCATGAGACTGTTACTCACTCCTCTCACACATCTACAGTATCCTCCATGAGACTGTTACTCACTCCTCTCTCACATCTACAGTATCCTCCATGAGACTGTTACTCACTCCTCTCTCACACATCTACAGTATCCTCCATGAGACTGTTACTCACTCCTCTCTCTCACATCTACAGTATCCTCCATGAGACTGTTACTCACTCCTCTCTCACACATCTACAGTATCCTCCATGAGACTGTTACTCACTCCTCTCACACATCTACAGTATCCTCCATGAGACTGTTACTCACTCCTCTCTCACACATCTACAGTATCCTCCATGAGACTGTTACTCACTCCTCTCTCACACATCTACAGTATCCTCCATGAGACTGTTACTCACTCCTCTCACACATCTACAGTATCCTCCATGAGACTGTTACTCACTCCTCTCTCTCACATCTACAGTATCCTCCATGAGACTGTTACTCACTCCTCTCTCTCACATCTACAGTATCCTCCATGAGACTGTTACTCACTCCTCTCACACATCTACAGTATCCTCCATGAGACTGTTACTCACTCCTCTCTCTCACATCTACAGTATCCTCCATGAGACTGTTACTCACTCCTCTCTCACACATCTACAGTATCCTCCATGAGACTGTTACTCACTCCTCTCTCTCACATCTACAGTATCCTCCATGAGACTGTTACTCACTCCTCTCTCTCACATCTACAGTATCCTCCATGAGACTGTTACTCACTCCTCTCTCTCACACATCTACAGTATCCTCCATGAGACTGTTACTCACTCCTCTCTCTCACATCTACAGTATCCTCCATGAGACTGTTACTCACTCCTCTCACACATCTACAGTATCCTCCATGAGACTGTTACTCACTCCTCTCACACATCTACAGTATCCTCCATGAGACTGTTACTCACTCCTCTCTCTCACATCTACAGTATCCTCCATGAGACTGTTACTCACTCCTCTCTCTCACATCTACAGTATCCTCCATGAGACTGTTACTCACTCCTCTCACATCTACAGTATCCTCCATGAGACTGTTACTCACTCCTCTCACACATCTACAGTATCCTCCATGAGACTGTTACTCACTCCTCTCTCACATCTACAGTATCCTCCATGAGACTGTTACTCACTCCTCTCTCACATCTACAGTATCCTCCATGAGACTGTTACTCACTCCTCTCTCACACATCTACAGTATCCTCCATGAGACTGTTACTCACTCCTCTCACATCTACAGTATCCTCCATGAGACTGTTACTCACTCCTCTCTCTCACATCTACAGTATCCTCCATGAGACTGTTACTCACTCCTCTCTCTCACATCTACAGTATCCTCCATGAGACTGTTACTCACTCCTCTCTCTCACATCTACAGTATCCTCCATGAGACTGTTACTCACTCCTCTCTCACACATCTACAGTATCCTCCATGAGACTGTTACTCACTCCTCTCTCACACATCTACAGTATCCTCCATGAGACTGTTACTCACTCCTCTCTCTCACATCTACAGTATCCTCCATGAGACTGTTACTCACTCCTCTCTCTCACATCTACAGTATCCTCCATGAGACTGTTACTCACTCCTCTCACACATCTACAGTATCCTCCATGAGACTGTTACTCACTCCTCTCTCTCACATCTACAGTATCCTCCATGAGACTGTTACTCACTCCTCTCACATCTACAGTATCCTCCATGAGACTGTTACTCACTCCTCTCACACATCTACAGTATCCTCCATGAGACTGTTACTCACTCCTCTCACACATCTACAGTATCCTCCATGAGACTGTTACTCACTCCTCTCTCTCACATCTACAGTATCCTCCATGAGACTGTTACTCACTCCTCTCTCACATCTACAGTATCCTCCATGAGACTGTTACTCACTCCTCTCTCTCACACATCTACAGTATCCTCCATGAGACTGTTACTCACTCCTCTCTCTCACACATCTACAGTATCCTCCATGAGACTGTTACTCACTCCTCTCACACATCTACAGTATCCTCCATGAGACTGTTACTCACTCCTCTCACACATCTACAGTATCCTCCATGAGACTGTTACTCACTCCTCTCTCACATCTACAGTATCCTCCATGAGACTGTTACTCACTCCTCTCACACATCTACAGTATCCTCCATGAGACTGTTACTCACTCCTCTCACACATCTACAGTATCCTCCATGAGACTGTTACTCACTCCTCTCTCTCACATCTACAGTATCCTCCATGAGACTGTTACTCACTCCTCTCTCACATCTACAGTATCCTCCATGAGACTGTTACTCACTCCTCTCTCTCACACATCTACAGTATCCTCCATGAGACTGTTACTCACTCCTCTCTCTCACACATCTACAGTATCCTCCATGAGACTGTTACTCACTCCTCTCACACATCTACAGTATCCTCCATGAGACTGTTACTCACTCCTCTCACACATCTACAGTATCCTCCATGAGACTGTTACTCACTCCTCTCTCTCACATCTACAGTATCCTCCATGAGACTGTTACTCACTCCTCTCACATCTACAGTATCCTCCATGAGACTGTTACTCACTCCTCTCACACATCTACAGTATCCTCCATGAGACTGTTACTCACTCCTCTCTCACATCTACAGTATCCTCCATGAGACTGTTACTCACTCCTCTCACACATCTACAGTATCCTCCATGAGACTGTTACTCACTCCTCTCTCTCACACATCTACAGTATCCTCCATGAGACTGTTACTCACTCCTCTCACACATCTACAGTATCCTCCATGAGACTGTTACTCACTCCTCTCACACATCTACAGTATCCTCCATGAGACTGTTACTCACTCCTCTCACACATCTACAGTATCCTCCATGAGACTGTTACTCACTCCTCTCTCACACATCTACAGTATCCTCCATGAGACTGTTACTCACTCCTCTCTCTCACATCTACAGTATCCTCCATGAGACTGTTACTCACTCCTCTCACACATCTACAGTATCCTCCATGAGACTGTTACTCACTCCTCTCTCTCACATCTACAGTATCCTCCATGAGACTGTTACTCACTCCTCTCTCACATCTACAGTATCCTCCATGAGACTGTTACTCACTCCTCTCTCTCACATCTACAGTATCCTCCATGAGACTGTTACTCACTCCTCTCTCACATCTACAGTATCCTCCATGAGACTGTTACTCACTCCTCTCTCACACATCTACAGTATCCTCCATGAGACTGTTACTCACTCCTCTCACATCTACAGTATCCTCCATGAGACTGTTACTCACTCCTCTCTCTCACATCTACAGTATCCTCCATGAGACTGTTACTCACTCCTCTCTCTCTCACATCTACAGTATCCTCCATGAGACTGTTACTCACTCCTCTCACATCTACAGTATCCTCCATGAGACTGTTACTCACTCCTCTCTCTCACATCTACAGTATCCTCCATGAGACTGTTACTCACTCCTCTCACATCTACAGTATCCTCCATGAGACTGTTACTCACTCTTGGGACTGGTTGGTATCCTGGCTGCGGCGCTGCCTTTTCCTTTTGGGGTGCGGAACTCGGGCAGGTAGAGGGGGTCCTCTAGATCCAGCTTGCGTTTAGCCTGCAGAGGGACAGCGTGGAACACATGTTAAGAGAGAAAACAGCAAACATTTAGCAACATTTACTACTATCAGAAACACTTGTGTTTCTGATAGTAGTAATAGCGCACCGCTCACCTTCTTCATCATCTTCCTATATCAAATTGAATAAGTGGGCTCTGTCTGCACTCATTGTGGGATTTGTGATGATTTTGGTCAGTAATGATGTCACTGATGATGTCACAATGTCTATGACACCGTCAGTGATGTCACTCGAGCAACTGTGATGTCATTATGTCTATGACTGACATCATCATCCTGATGCGAAGTTGAGCAAGTGTGTGCTGCCTGCACATGCCAATAGAGCAGGCGAGGCCACGCAGCAGCCGAGCTGTGGGCGAGGCTGCGCAGCGGGCAAGCCTAGAGCCCGACCGATACCGGATTTGAGGCCGATGCCGATATTGGGGAGTAAAAAAATTCCGATATCGATATATCGACCGATATTCTTTTATTAAATATACACATTATATTACACAATGTTTTTACAATGATCCCTCAAATATCAAACACTCGACAAAGGTATGACTTTACATGACTTGAGATGTGTAATGTAGGCGGGATATTTTACAGCTTATCAATCAACTTTATTGTCCAAAATGACATCAATGCAATGACACAGTCAACTGAACTGGGGATTTAACAATTATAAATAACTAGAAATACAAAAACACAAATAGAACAAATATCAAATATAACTTGAGTTAAGAAAAAAGATCAAATATACACATGTTGTCTATGACTTAAAAAATACAAAATAAAAGAATATCGGCATATCGGCGAACATATCGGCCGATACCGATATATCGGTTATCGGCCAATATCGGTGGACCGATATATCGGTCGGGCTCTACTAGGAATCAAGATTTCTAGTGACCTAAAACTGTTCTATCACCATAAGAATAAGAGCAGCACAGACATCTAGCCCAGTGCTGACTGTTTGTTTTATAAGAGCAGCACAGACATCTAGCCCAGTGCTGACTGTTTGTTTTATAAGAGCAGCACAGACATCTAGCCCAGTGCTGACTGTTTGTTTTATAAGAGCAGCACAGACATCTAGCCCAGTGCTGACTGTATGTTTTATAAGAGCAGCACAGACATCTAGCCCAGTGCTGACTGTTTGTTTTATAAGAGCAGCACAGACATCTAGTCCAGTGCTGACTGTTTGTTTTATAAGAGCAGCACAGACATCTAGCCCAGTGCTGACTGTTTGTTTTATAAGAGCAGCACAGACATCTAGCCCAGTGCTGACTGTTTGTTTTATAAGAGCAGCACAGACATCTAGCCCAGTGCTGACTGTTTGTTTTATAAGAGCAGCACAGACATCTAGCCCAGTGCTGACTGTTTGTTTTATAAGAGCAGCACAGACATCTAGCCCAGTGCTGACTGTTTGTTTTATAAGAGCAGCACAGACATCTAGCCCAGTGCTGCTGACTGTTTGTTTTATAAGAGCAGCACAGACATCTAGCCCAGTGCTGACTGTTTGTTTTATAAGAGCAGCACAGACATCTAGCCCAGTGCTGACTGTTTGTTTTATAAGAGCAGCACAGACATCTAGCCCAGTGCTGACTGTTTGTTTTATAAGAGCAGCACAGACATCTAGCCCAGTGCTGACTGTTTGTTTTATAAGAGCAGCACAGACATCTAGCCCAGTGCTGACTGTTTGTTTTATAAGAGCAGCACAGACATCTAGCCCAGTGCTGCTGACTGTTTGTTTTATAAGAGCAGCACAGACATCTAGCCCAGTGCTGACTGTTTGTTTTATAAGAGCAGCACAGACATCTAGTCCAGTGCTGACTGTTTGTTTTATAAGAGCAGCACAGACATCTAGCCCAGTGCTGACTGTTTGTTTTATAAGAGCAGCACAGACATCTAGCCCAGTGCTGACTGTTTGTTTTATAAGAGCAGCACAGACATCTAGCCCAGTGCTGACTGTTTGTTTTATAAGAGCAGCACAGACATCTAGCCCAGTGCTGACTGTTTGTTTTATAAGAGCAGCACAGACATCTAGCCCAGTGCTGACTGTTTGTTTTATAAGAGCAGCACAGACATCTAGCCCAGTGCTGCTGACTGTTTGTTTTATAAGAGCAGCACAGACATCTAGCCCAGTGCTGACTGTTTGTTTTATAAGAGCAGCACAGACATCTAGCCCAGTGCTGACTGTATGTTTTATAAGAGCAGCACAGACATCTAGCCCAGTGCTGACTGTTTGTTTTATAAGAGCAGCACAGACATCTAGCCCAGTGCTGCTGACTGTTTGTTTTATAAGAGCAGCACAGACATCTAGCCCAGTGCTGCTGACTGTTTGTTTTATAAGAGCAGCACAGACATCTAGCCCAGTGCTGACTGTTTGTTTTATAAGAGCAGCACAGACATCTAGCCCAGTGCTGACTGTTTGTTTTATAAGAGCAGCACAGACATCTAGCCCAGTGCTGACTGTTTGTTTTATAAGAGCAGCACAGACATCTAGCCCAGTGCTGCTGACTGTTTGTTTTATAAGAGCAGCACAGACATCTAGCCCAGTGCTGACTGTTTGTTTTATAAGAGCAGCACAGACATCTAGCCCAGTGCTGACTGTTTGTTTTATAAGAGCAGCACAGACATCTAGCCCAGTGCTGACTGTTTGTTTTATAAGAGCAGCACAGACATCTAGTCCAGTGCTGACTGTTTGTTTTATAAGAGCAGCACAGACATCTAGCCCAGTGCTGACTGTTTGTTTTATAAGAGCAGCACAGACATCTAGTCCAGTGCTGACTGTTTGTTTTATAAGAGCAGCACAGACATCTAGCCCAGTGCTGACTGTTTGTTTTATAAGAGCAGCACAGACATCTAGCCCAGTGCTGACTGTTTGTTTTATAAGAGCAGCACAGACATCTAGCCCAGTGCTGACTGTTTGTTTTATAAGAGCAGCACAGACATCTAGCCCAGTGCTGCTGACTGTTTGTTTTATAAGAGCAGCACAGACATCTAGCCCAGTGCTGACTGTTTGTTTTATAAGAGCAGCACAGACATCTAGCCCAGTGCTGACTGTTTGTTTTATAAGAGCAGCACAGACATCTAGCCCAGTGCTGCTGACTGTTTGTTTTATAAGAGCAGCACAGACATCTAGCCCAGTGCTGCTGACTGTTTGTTTTATAAGAGCAGCACAGACATCTAGCCCAGTGCTGACTGTTTGTTTTATAAGAGCAGCACAGACATCTAGCCCAGTGCTGACTGTTTGTTTTATAAGAGCAGCACAGACATCTAGCCCAGTGCTGCTGACTGTTTGTTTTATAAGAGCAGCACAGACATCTAGCCCAGTGCTGACTGTTTGTTTTATAAGAGCAGCACAGACATCTAGCCCAGTGCTGACTGTTTGTTTTATAAGAGCAGCACAGACATCTAGCCCAGTGCTGACTGTTTGTTTTATAAGAGCAGCACAGACATCTAGCCCAGTGCTGACTGTATGTTTTATAAGAGCAGCACAGACATCTAGTCCAGTGCTGACTGTTTGTTTTATAAGAGCAGCACAGACATCTAGCCCAGTGCTGCTGACTGTTTGTTTTATAAGAGCAGCACAGACATCTAGCCCAGTGCTGACTGTTTGTTTTATAAGAGCAGCACAGACATCTAGCCCAGTGCTGCTGACTGTTTGTTTTATAAGAGCAGCACAGACATCTAGCCCAGTGCTGACTGTTTGTTTTATAAGAGCAGCACAGACATCTAGCCCAGTGCTGCTGACTGTTTGTTTTATAAGAGCAGCACAGACATCTAGCCCAGTGCTGACTGTTTGTTTTATAAGAGCAGCACAGACATCTAGCCCAGTGCTGCTGACTGTTTGTTTTATAAGAGCAGCACAGACATCTAGCCCAGTGCTGCTGACTGTTTGTTTTATAAGAGCAGCACAGACATCTAGCCCAGTGCTGCTGACTGTTTGTTTTATAAGAGCAGCACAGACATCTAGCCCAGTGCTGACTGTTTGTTTTATAAGAGCAGCACAGACATCTAGCCCAGTGCTGACTGTTTGTTTTATAAGAGCAGCACAGACATCTAGCCCAGTGCTGACTGTTTGTTTTATAAGAGCAGCACAGACATCTAGCCCAGTGCTGACTGTTTGTTTTATAAGAGCAGCACAGACATCTAGCCCAGTGCTGACTGTATGTTTTATAAGAGCAGCACAGACATCTAGCCCAGTGCTGCTGACTGTATGTTTTATAAGAGCAGCACAGACATCTAGCCCAGTGCTGCTGACTGTTTGTTTTATAAGAGCAGCACAGACATCTAGCCCAGTGCTGACTGTTTGTTTTATAAGAGCAGCACAGACATCTAGCCCAGTGCTGCTGACTGTTTGTTTTATAAGAGCAGCACAGACATCTAGCCCAGTGCTGACTGTTTGTTTTATAAGAGCAGCACAGACATCTAGCCCAGTGCTGACTGTTTGTTTTATAAGAGCAGCACAGACATCTAGCCCAGTGCTGACTGTTTGTTTTATAAGAGCAGCACAGACATCTAGCCCAGTGCTGACTGTTTGTTTTATAAGAGCAGCACAGACATCTAGCCCAGTGCTGACTGTTTGTTTTATAAGAGCAGCACAGACAGAACACATTCCTCTAGCCCAGTGCTGACTGTTTGTTTTATAAGAGCAGCACAGACAGAACACATTCCTCTAGCCCAGTGCTGACTGTTTGTTTTATAAGAGCAGCACAGACAGAACACATTCCTCTAGCCCAGTGCTGACTGTTTGTTTTATAAGAGCAGCACAGACAGAACACATTCCTCTAGCCCAGTGCTGACTGTTTGTTTTATAAGAGCAGCACAGACATCTAGCCCAGTGCTGACTGTTTGTTTTGGCACGCCACGGATTTGGGATTTTTTATCCAGAATGCAACTCGGGCAAGTTATCAGATATCTGCACTGATTGCAAAGGATGGACGAGCTTTTTCATGTGGTGACTTTGTGAAACAGTGTCTGAATGTGGCTGCGGATATACTGTGTTCACTCCTGAGATTGCATCCCTGCAAATTGTCATGGCAAATTGTTTACAAAAGATGGACAATAAAGCTGATTTTCAAAGTACCTTGAGGATTTTTCAAGTTGTGAATTAAGTCAAATTTCTCTCTTGATTACAAAGGTGGAAAATACAACTGTTTTTAACTGGGTGTTTACTGATTAAATGTTTAAGCTCCTGCACAAATGCAGATGTTTTTTTTTTTAATATATATAACCAATTGCAAATTATTACAATTACCAAACAGATAAAAAGTACCGTAAATTCCGGACTATAAGGCGCACCGGTATATAAGCCGCAGCACCAAAATTGACTGTTTTTTACATATATAAGCCGCACCGGACTATAAGCCGCGGGTGTTTTGATGTTTAATTACCATATGTAAGGGTTCGTGCACAGAGAGGAATGTCGGGAAAGAGATGGCTGTTTGGGGAAGCTCCCATTTATTAACATTTCAACAAAAGGTGCTGTCAACAATCAAACCAGGTACCGTAATCCTTGTCTTCATCTTTTAGGTGAAGGTGCAGCGTCAAAAACAGAGTCAGAGTCAAAGTCAAGTCACTAATCCTCGTCTTCCTCTTCTTCCTCCGTACTGAAACCAGCAAAGTCCTCAACTTCAGTGTCGGAAACGAACAGGTTCAGGGTGGCTTCGTCAACCACTCTCCTCTCTCCTTCGTTGTCACTCTCAAAACCAAGGATCTCCTCTTCGTCACTGTCGGTGTCGGAATCGAACAGCCTCTGAAGGCGCCCAGCTGTGCCGGCGTCATCATCACGCAGCAGTCCAGCCTTTCGGAACCCGAATGGAGTTTGTGGTCTTGATGGCTGCTTTCACGGAATCTGTTATATGAGCCCTCATGCTGTCGAGAACGAGCAAAGCTTTTTTTTGGTGAAAGAATCCTCCAGGGCGCTTGACGTAGCACTGAGACAACCACTCCTTCATGACACTTTCCATCATCCACCCTTTCTTGTTGACTCTGAGGCATATCCCACTGGGAATTTTCTCTTTCGGCATCGTAATCCGCTTAAAAATCACCATTGGCGGCAGCTTGACTCCAGATGCAGAGCAGGCCAGAACACAAGTGAAATTCGTTCTCTCGTGCCCAGTGGTTCTCAATGTGATCGACGATTCACCTTTCTTGTTAACAGTCCTAGTGAGTGGCAGGTCGAACGTCAAAGGCACTTCATCCATATTTATGATCTGCTCCGGTTCGATGGAATATTCCTTGATCTTCCTTTGTGTGAATTCGCCGAAGTTTGTGGTTTTCTCCTGGTAGTCGGGGGAGGGAGTTGTTGGCCGAGTGGCCGTTTGCTTACCGTAATTACCATATGTAAGTGGTCACGCACAGAGGGGATTGTCGGGAAAGAGATGGCTGTTTGAGGAAGCTCCCATTTACCGTATTACCGTAACATTTCAACAAAACAACATAACACAACACCACCTTTGTTTATTTTTACAGTGCACACAGTGTCCGCGGTGTGGTGAAAAGAGGGCAAGAGAGGAAATTAAAACAGAAGTGGATTTATAGTTAGAAAGAGTGCTAAAAAAGAGAGATTTTATTTGTATTTTTTTTTTTTTTTCTGAAAAAATCCATAGATAAGCCGCACCGTTATATAAGCCGCAGGGCCAAAAAACGGGGAAAAAGCCGCGGCTTATAGTCCGGAATTTACGGTAGATTATTATATTGAAATGTTATTTTAGATTTAGAATGTTAATTTTCTATAAAACACAAAACATTTTAATGTAATTCCACAACGTTTATTTTTGGGCCTCGGCCCTCCACCCAGATTGAGTTTTGGCCCTTCATGGGAAAGAATTTGGGCACCTCTGCTCTAGCCTGTAGTCTCCTTTCTCATGCTCAACAAATCCCACTGACTTTTAATGATGGCAATTCAAGGTTCAACCATGCGAATGCAGAATAGGTCCCGCCCATCTATGGGACTGTGACATCAGAGAATAGGTCCCGCCCATCTATGGGACTGTGACATCAGAGAATAGGTCGCGCCCATCTATGGGACTGTGACATCAGAGAATAGGTCCCGCCCATCTATGGGCGTGTGACATGTGCCAACAGCCCTCCAGCAGGAACCAAGCCCCTCCTCACACTTTCTCAACCACTCGACAACAGGGGGCTGCTAGTAATTATGCATAAAGGAGGAGGAGGGGCATCACCGCTCCACCGCTCCTCCCCCCTCTCTCCCCAGCCTGCATACTTCTCTGTCCTCCCTCCCCCTAGTCTAACTGCCTTTAGGGCTTTTCAAAGTCTGAGACTGTGGGCCTCCCCTCAGCCTAACCCCCACCCTATGGTGATGATTATGGGATCATGATTATGTTATTTGATCCTCTGAGATCAGATAAGGATATATAGATAGATGCTATCCACCTTATTTTTGAATGCCCCACTGTACAAAATAATCGTGGGTACAAGGTCCGGTTTAGCGTGACTCATTGTTGCCGCGACCCGAATTATAAACCGGAAGCTGGAGTCCGTTATAAAAGTTATAAATATAGTGACGTTATAAACAACTAACCAACGCTGGAGGTCCGTATGGAAATTCGAAATGTGTGTTACTCGAAATAGTTAAAAGTTAAATCAATTTGGTGGCGTTTTACTGCCATGTAACATAGCTAGCTAGCCGCTAACATTAGCCACAGTTAGTAGCCGACTACCCACAATGCATTACGTTATCCCAGCACCCGAACGCAGAGCAGAATGGCTCTGCTGTAAAAGGGTAAAATCCTCTAGACGTGTTTTTTGTCGGGGGCTGGGGATTATCTAAATTGGTTACACCGGAAATAGAACCCATAGTTAACGTAAGGCAAAATGGCCGCCAAAAATAAGGTGGATAGATAGCCTGATATTGCTGCTGTCACACACTATTCTATGTGATCTCGTTTTGATAACTAATGTCATAACTAACGTCATATGTTTTCCCTTCCATTCACTGAGCCTCCCCTGAAACTGTTTGGAGCCCCCCTGGGTGGGGACTAGGCCCACCTCCCACTTTGAAAAGCCCTGCTTGATGGGGCATTCCTTTATACCTGGGAAATGGGAATCTGACGGTTCAAAGGTCATGAGCCAGTGCTCCTATTTTCTCTCCCAAACTCGTACGAGCCTCAGCAGCCCCGACCTCAAAAATCCAAGATGGCTGCTCGGCACAACAACAGTAGTTATAATCGTAGTAAATGTTGTTTAGCACTTTGTCTTGTTTGTGTCTCATTAAATCAGCTGTACACACAGCACTGCCCACTTCTATCTGTGTGGACGTGTTGCTGCAGTGTTCGTATGCGCAAAATACCGCAAAATGCCTTGTTATCAACTGTTACGGACACACACACACACACACACACACACACACACACACGCGCACACCAACAAACACACACACACACACACACACACACACACACACACACACACAGACACACACACACACACACACACACAGACACACACACACACACACACACACACACACACACAGACACACACACACACACACACACACACACACACACACACACACACACACCTCCAGCGTCCCTCCCAGGGATGACAAGTGACCAATCAGGCTAGCTGAGAAAACACAAAGCATCATGTGCCAAATGCAAGAAAAGTGTGAATGAGCTGAGGAGGAACATGAGTCTTTCTGTTTGTAGAAATGCTGAATTGCAGCCAGGCAGCCAGCCAGCCAGGCAGCCAGCCAGCCAGCCAGCCAGCCAGCCAGCCAGCCAGGCAGCCAGCCAGCCAGCCAGCCAGCCAGGCAGCCAGCCAGCCAGCCAGCCAGGCACTGGATCAGTTTAAAAACTATCTCTCTAATCAACTTTCATTGTGGACTAGCAGATCTCACCGTGTACGATAATCTGTCAGATGATATGATACACAGTGTGACACACAACAACAACACACTCTACACACTCTCTCCTACACACTGACTCAGATACACAGTGTGACACACAACAACAACACACTCTACACACTCTCTCCTACACACTGACTCAGCACGCAGTGTGACACACAACAACAACACACTCTACACCAGGGATGTCAGAGATACGGCCCGCGGGCCGCCAGATGTTTTGGAATATAAAAATAAATAAATAAATTGGAAACTATTTTTATTATTAAATTCGCACCCCATTATCATGAACTACGTGTGGCTAATAAGCAAGCTAAGAGTTCATTCATAAGTTAATTAACCTGCACTACAAGGAAGTATGTCAGTAGGTCATCAGGTGTAAACAAAGCCGCCATGATGACACGCTGGAATTGAATCGCGCATTCGGCTACCTACCAAAAAACCAAGGTGCTGTCGAAAAAGAGAAAGGTTGACACGGAATGCAGGCAGTTTCAAGAGAAATGGAAAGAGCAGTATTTCTTTTGTGAAGTAAATGGGTAAATGAGTCGAATTGATTTTAGTAAAAAAAAAATCCGGCCCCCATGAGGTCTCAGTTGAACAAATCTGGCCCTCTACCTAATATGAGTCTGACACCCCTGATCTACACACTCTCTCCTACACACTGACTCGGCTAATGAGGTGTAGGATTTCAGCCAGACAGTGTCGGGTCAGCTGGGTCATCTGTAGCTTCTGGTTAGGACCTCAGTCATCTACAACAGTGTTCTCTCAGCTCCAACCAGCAGGTTAGATTAGGGATGTTCATCAATTATCGAAAATCGATAATTGATCGTTAAGGAATTGAATCGATCATGTGGAATTTTTATCGATTATTGTTATTTAAAAAAAAAAAAAAAAATTGGACTAGGTTAGGGTGGAATTCGTTCCTCCTCGCCCCACTCCATTGCAGAGCCGACTAACGTGAGGTGGAGCTTCATATAGTCTCTAGTTTTCTGGCTGGGCACGGGCCTTTGTGCCAACAAAACTGTTTTAAACATGGGGAATTCACACCGGCATGCGCCGGGGACAGCAGTGTTGGAGAGGAGACACATTGAAATAAAGAGTTCATTGAGGAGAACACGTTGTCTTTCGTATTTTCTGCCATAGGCATTCATTTTGTAAAAAAAAAAAGAAAATTAATATGATCGATAATCGATCGTTCATTTTCCCGATTTTCGATTATGGAAATTTTTCACACCCCTAGGTTAGATCCTCTCTGTAGCTTTCCTCAAGCCATTATACATGCTTCAAGAAGCTACTGTACCAAGCTAACGTGCTACTGTATCCAAGAGTTCTTTAATCACAGTTTTTAGATGGTTAAAAAGTGGTGAAGGGAGAGAAAGAGAGAGAGAGAGAGAGAGAGAGAGAGAGAGAGAGAGAGAGAGTGTGTGTGTGTGTGTGTGTGTGTGTGTGTGTGTGTGTGATGTGTGTACGGGGATGATGAAGGCTGCCATTGTCCCAATGTGCTTCATGACATGTCCACCTGTTGACTAGTGACATCTGGAGCACCACAGCAGGTGTGTGTGTGTGTGTGTGTTGTGTGCGTGTGTGTGTGTGTGTGTGTGTGTGTGTGTGTGTGTGTGTGTGTTGGGGTGTGGGGCTTCCTAATCTTTACAGCACACGGACAGATACACACTTCTGTAGGACACAGAGACACACACAGGACAGATACACACTTCTGTAGGACACAGACCCACACAGGACAGATACACACTTCTGTAGGACACAGAGACCCACACAGGACAGATACACACTTCTGTAGGACACAGAGACCCACACAGGACAGATACACACTTCTGTAGGACACAGAGACACACACACAGGACAGATACACACGTCTGTAGGACACAGAGACACACACAGGACAGATACACACTTCTGTAGGACACAGAGACACACACACAGGACAGATACACACTTCTGTAGGACACAGAGACACACACACAGGACAGATACACACTTCTGTAGGACACAGACCCACACACAGGACAGATACACACTTCTGTAGGACACACATACACACACAGGACAGATACACACTTCTGTAGGACACACAGACACACACAGGACAGATACACACTTCTGTAGGACACACACACACACACACACACACACAGGACAGATACACACTTCTGTAGGACAGAGACCCACACAGGACAGACACACACTTCTGTAGGACACAGAGACACACACACACAGGACAGATACACACTTCTGTAGGACACAGAGACACACACAGGACAGATACACACTTCTGTAGGACACAGAGACCTACACACAGGACAGATACACACTTCTGTAGGACACAGACACACACAGGACAGATACACACTTCTGTAGGACACAGAGACACACACAGGACAGATACACACTTCTGTAGGACACAGAGACACACACAGGACAGATACACACTTCTGTAGGACACAGAGACACACACACAGGACAGATACACACGTCTGTAGGACACATAGACACACACAGGACAGATACACACTTCTGTAGGACACAGAGACACACACAGGACAGATACACACTTCTGTAGGACACAGAGACACACACAGGACAGATACACACTTCTGTAGGACACAGACACACACCGGACAGATACACACTTCTGTAGGACACAGACACACACCGGACAGATACACACTTCTGTAGGACACAGACACACACCGGACAGATACACACTTCTGTAGGACACAGACACACACAGGACAGATACACACGTCTGTAGGACACAGAGACACACACACAGGACAGATACACACGTCTGTAGGACACAGAGACACACACAGGACAGGACAGATACACACTTCTGTAGGACACAGAGACACACACAGGACAGGACAGATACACACTTCTGTAGGACACAGAGACACACACAGGACAGGACAGATACACACTTCTGTAGGACACAGAGACACACACACACACACACACACACACACACACACACACACACACACACAGGACAGATACACACTTCTGTAGGACACAGAGACCCACACAGGACAGATAGTATCAGATACACACTTCTGTAGGACACAGACACACACAGGACAGATACACACTTCTGTAGGACACACACACACACACACACAGGACAGATACACACTTCTGTAGGACACAGACACACACACACACACACACACACACACAGGACAGATACACACTTCTGTAGGACACACACACACACACACAGGACAGATACACACTTCTGTAGGACACACACACACACACACAGGACAGATACACACTTCTGTAGGACACACACACACACACACAGGACAGATACACACTTCTGTAGGACACAGACACACACACACACACACACACACACACACACACACAGGACAGATACACACTTCTGTAGGACACAGACACACACACACACACACACACACACACACACACACACACACACACACACACACACACACACACACACACACACACACACACAGGACAGATACACACTTCTGTAGGACACACACACACACACACAGGACAGGACAGTGAACACTTACTCCTTATTAAAATGGCGGCCTCCTCCTATGGGATTACAGCCCTGCCCTGTGCCACACAGAGGGATTACATGACAGTGGTTTATTTAGAGAGACAGAGGACCTAACTGACCACTAGGGGTGGGAATCACCAGATGCCCACGATACAATACTAAAACGATACTTGAGTCACGATACGATAGTATTATATTAGTATTATATAATTAGTATTATATGCTATGATATGCTAGTATTGCGATATATTGAATTGAATATTGCGATATTTCGATATATTGTCTAACTCCTTTTCCTACCTTTTCCTTGACCTCACCGGAAGTAAAACATGCAGTGTTTTTGTGTTTTGTTTTGTTTTGGCCCCACATGTAGGCTACATTATTAACTCATTCACCGCCAATGACGTCTTTGACGTGTTATCAGAAATAGCCCTCCCCGCCAATGACGTGTTTGACGTGTTTTTGTTTTTATGAGTGCAGCGCATAGTTGAAACACTTACCCAGCCTGTGACATAGTTTCGGGTCCCTAACCTCAAACTCAAGCCGACAGCACGTTATCAAACACATACCGCAGCTGTTGTTTGAAATTAGGAAGAAGGTGGAAAGGAAACGCGCTTCCTTGTTGCAGAGGAGAAACGCCATTGAAATGCCCCCTCGCCGCGCTGCAGAGCTGATCGACTTGCTTCAGAGCAGCGGACATCGAAACCGCAGTAGTCAAACCCGTGACCAACATGATCGATCCTGGTCCCTGGACCCCGTTCCTATGTGCCAGCCCGAAAGAGACGAGACGGAGTCACAACTGTGTGGAGGAGGAGAAGCTGTTCGAGGAGGAGAAGCTGTTCTCCTCCTCCACACAGCCTCGCCACATAAATGAGATGTGTTTGATCATCGGAGGAATGAGGAAATGATCGATCAGTTTGCGAGGGCGGTGAGGACGTGTTGAATAGCCGAGGGGAAAACGGGAACGATCAAATAGCAGGGACGATATGACAGGGAGACATGGACGAGGACGGGTGTACCAGAACAAATCAAAATAAACACAGGAACAGCTAGGCAGCAGCGGGCAGAAGGCAGTCACAGCAGCCCGCTGTCCTTCTCAAGAGCTATTCAGTTGGTTCATGAAATCGCTGGGCTGCGTGCCCTCCAGTGTTGCTCCTGGCCAATCCCAGCGCCACAGGGCGTGGTTATTGCTTATCCTAAGTGGGGTTAGAAATCTAAAAGGGGGATCGTGTGTGTGTGTGTGTGTGTGTGTGTGTGTGTGTGTCTGTCTGTCTGTCTGTCTGTCGGTGTGTCTGTCTGTCTGTCTGTCTGTCTGTCTGTCTGTCTGTCTGTCTGTCTGTGTGTCTGTCTGTACACTCACTCACACTGAGCAAACTGTATTGTTGAATGTAAAAAAAGCACTTCATATATATATATATATATATATATATATATATATTTTTTGTCATTTGTGTCATAATGAATAATATTTACATGTCTGATGTCAATACAGTTCAAAATAAAAGAATTGAGAGCGAGTTCTGCCTGATATTGTGTGCTGTGTACATAAATGCCATTTTCTGCAATTTCTTTTCTCACAGAGACTTTTTGCGTGAAAACAGGGTGTATATAAATGGCTATAAGTAGAGTACAGAACATGCTAAAAGCTCACTTTTTTTTTCCTGGTGAACCCAGAGACGTACATCTTCATTTTGAGGTATTGCAAATCACTCTGGTGCTAATAGATAATTTACTGTGGGTCTTGAAAGATGACCAACAATTATGAAAATCTTTGGCCTGTGCTAAATATTGGCAGTCCTAAACTGGCGGTGAATGAGTTAAGCTTCTCTGGACTCAATACGCCACTGCAGGCGCGGACTGCAACATCGGGTGCTTCGGGCAGATGCCCGGTGGCCTGGCATGGCCTGGCTTGCACAAAAAAAAAATAATAATAATAATAATAATAATAATAATAATAATAATAATAATAATAATAATAATAATAATAATATTGATACTTGGCGTCCAAATATCGATACAATATCGGCAGGCAAAATATCGCGATACTATGGTGTATCGATTTTTTCCCCCACCCCTACTGACCACTGTAGTTTATTTAGAGAGAGACAGAGGACCTAACTGACCACTGTAGTTTATTTAGAGAGAGACAGAGGACCTAACGGACCAGTGTAGTTTATTTAGAGAGAGACAGAGGACCTAACTGACCACTGTAGTTTATTTAGAGAGAGACAGAGGACCTAACTGACCAGTGTAGTTTATTTAGAGAGAGCCAGAGGACCTAACTGACCACTGTAGTTTATTTAGAGAGAGACAGAGAACCTAACGGACCAGTGTAGTTTATTTAGAGAGAGACAGAGGACCTAACTGACCACTGTAGTTTATTTAGAGAGAGACAGAGGACCTAACTGATAGGGCTGTGCCGATTCACTTATCTCCCGATTCGATACTATCACGATACTTTGGTGCCGATTCGATATATATTGCGATTCACGATTATTGCGATTCTACGATTATTGCGATTCGATATTACGATTTATTGCGATTTTTGTTTATTTTTTTATTTTATTTTTTCAGTTTGTTTGCTTTTTTACACTAGATTAGAACATGGGAAAAGTTGAATCATACACTAGAGACTGTATATTATATATCATGAGTAGGGCTGGGCGATATAGTTAAAAACAGGGGCGGACTGGGATCATAATTCAGGCCGGGCATTAGATACCAAGCAGGCCAGGCCGATATGGGCCAACGCGCGTGAAATTTGGGCCGTTTGAAGCCAGATTTGGGTCCAATTTTACAATGAGATGCACCCACTTTAACCCTGAAGTGTAATTATTACTTCAGACTAACTAATAAAGTAATAAAACCACTAGTAAACCAGTAGGCGGCGCCTGGCCTGCTGTTCAGTGAGTGGCCTGACTGCAAGCACCCAAAAAAAAAAAAAAAAATTTTTTTTTTTTTTTTTTTTTAATTTGCGATTATCGATTCTGGAATAAAAGATCGATCCAAAAAATCGTGACATTAAAAATCGCGATACTTAGGTGAATCGATTTTTTCCCCCACCCCTACTAACTGACCACTGTAGTTTATTTAGAGAGAGACAGAGGACCTAACTGACCACTGTAGTTTATTTAGAGAGAGACAGAGGACCTAACTGACCACTGTAGTTTATTTAGAGAGAGACAGAGGACCTAACTGACCAGTGTAGTTTATTTAGAGAGAGACAGAGGACCTAACTGACCACTGTAGTTTATTTAGAGAGAGCCAGATGACCTAACTGACCACTGTAGTTTATTTAGAGAGAGACAGAGGACCTAACTGACCACTGTAGTTTATTTAGAGAGAGACAGAGGACGTAACGGACCAGTGTAGTTTATTTAGAGAGAGACAGAGGACCTAACTGACCAGTGTAGTTTATTTAGAGAGAGACAGAGGACCTAACTGACCAGTGTAGTTTATTTAGAGAGAGACAGAGGACCTAACTGACCACTGTAGTTTATTTAGAGAGCGACAGAGGACCTAACTGACCAGTGTAGTTTATTTAGAGAGAGACAGAGGACCTAACTGACCAGTGTAGTTTATTTAGAGAGAGACAGAGGACGTAACTGGTCTTACTTGATTTTCCACCAATCCCTACCGCCTCCAATATTCAAACAGAAAAAAAGGGAGAGAGAAAAGAGGAGTCTGAGCGTCTTACACATATATTTAGGATAGGACTTTTTCATTTGACCAACTATCTATGTATGCACGACACGTCAAGGTGCACCACATCTAACTATCTATGTATGCACGACACGTCAAGGTGCACCACATCTAACTATCTATGTATGCACGACACGTCAAGGTGCACCACATCTAACTATCTATGTATGCACGACACGTCAAGGTGCACCACATCTAACTATCTATGTATGCACGACACGTCAAGGTGCACCACATCTATCTATCTATGTATGCACGACACGTCAAGGTGCACCACATCTAACTATCTATGTATGCACGACACGTCAAGGTGCACCACATCTATCTATCTATGTATGCACGACACGTCAAGGTGCACCACATCTAACTATCTATGTATGCACGACACGTCAAGGTGCACCACATCTAACTATCTATGTATGCACGACACGTCAAGGTGCACCACATCTAACTATCTATGTATGCACGACACGTCAAGGTGCACGACACGTCAAGGTGCACCACATCTATCTATCTATGTATGCACGACACGTCAAGGTGCACCACATCTATCTATCTATGTATGCACGACACGTCAAGGTGCACCACATCTAACTATCTATGTATGCACGACACGTCAAGGTGCACCACATCTATCTATCTATGTATGCACGACACGTCAAGGTGCACCACATCTAACTATCTATGTATGCACGACACGTCAAGGTGCACCACATCTAACTATCTATGTATGCACGACACGTCAAGGTGCACCACATCTATCTATCTATGTATGCACGACACGTCAAGGTGCACCACATCTATCTATGTATGTATGCACGACACGTCAAGGTGCACCACATCTAACTATCTATGTATGCAGCACGACACGTCAAGGTGCACCACATCTATCTATCTATGTATGCACGACACGTCAAGGTGCACCACATCTATCTATGTATGTATGCACGACACGTCAAGGTGCACCACATCTAACTATCTATGTATGCAGCACGACACGTCAAGGTGCACCACATCTATCTATCTATGTATGCACGACACGTCAAGGTGCACCACATCTATCTATGTATGTATGCACGACACGTCAAGGTGCACGACATCTAACTATCTATGTATGCACGACACGTCAAGGTGCACCACATCTAACTATCTATGTATGCACGACACGTCAAGGTGCACCACATCTATCTATCTATGTATGCACGACACGTCAAGGTGCACCACATCTATCTATCTATGTATGCAGCACGACACGTCAAGGTGCACCACATCTAACTATCTATGTATGCACGACACGTCAAGGTGCACCACATCTAACTATCTATGTATGCACGACACGTCAAGGTGCACCACATCTATCTATCTATGTATGCACGACACGTCAAGGTGCACCACATCTATCTATGTATGTATGCACGACACGTCAAGGTGCACCACATCTAACTATCTATGTATGCAGCACGACACGTCAAGGTGCACCACATCTATCTATGTATGTATGCACGACACGTCAAGGTGCACCACATCTAACTATCTATGTATGCACGACACGTCAAGGTGCACCACATCTATCTATCTATGTATGCAGCACGACACGTCAAGGTGCACCACATCTAACTATCTATGTATGCACGACACGTCAAGGTGCACCACATCTATCTATCTATGTATGCACGACACGTCAAGGTGCACCACATCTATCTATCTATGTATGCAGCACGACACGTCAAGGTGCACCACATCTAACTATCTATGTATGCACGACACGTCAAGGTGCACCACATCTATCTATCTATGTATGCAGCACGACACGTCAAGGTGCACCACATCTAACTATCTATGTATGCACGACACGTCAAGGTGCACCACATCTAACTATCTATGTATGCACGACACGTCAAGGTGCACCACATCTATCTATCTATGTATGCACGACACGTCAAGGTGCACCACATCTAACTATCTATGTATGCACGACACGTCAAGGTGCACCACATCTAACTATCTATGTATGCACGACACGTCAAGGTGCACCACATCTAACTATCTATGTATGCACGACACGTCAAGGTGCACGACACGTCAAGGTGCACCACATCTATCTATGTATGTATGTATGTATGTATGCAGCACGACACGTCAAGGTGCACCACATCTAACTTATTTAGGCCCTGTAGGTCTACGCGGTTTCACCCTGAGGGGGTATAGGGTAGAGCCCGACCGATATATCGCTCCACCGATATTATCGGCCGATATTGCAAATATTTTGTATTTTTTTAAGTTATAGATAGCAAGCATGTTGTGTGTATTTGACCTTTTTTCTTAACTCAAGTTATATTTGATATTTGTTCTATTTGTGTTTTTGTATTTCTAGTTATTTATAATGATTAAATTCCCAGTGAAGTTGACTGTTTCATTGCATTGATGTCATTTTGGACAATAAAGTTGAATGATAAGCTGTAAAATATCCCGCCTACATTACACATCTCAAGTCATGTAAAGTCATACCTTTGTCGAGTGTTTGATATTTATCGTCATCATTTAGCATCATTAAAAAAAAGTGTCATATAATGTGTATAAATAATATAAGATATTTCGGCAGATATATCGATATCGGATTTTTTTTTTACTCTCTAATATCGGTATCGGCCTAAAAAATCCAGTATGGGTGGGGCTCTAGTATAGGGTGGGGAAGAGAGCCCTGAGGGGGTAGCCAGGGTGGGGAAGACAGCGGGGGCAAGCTCCGCCTCCCACCCACCACGAATCAACACACGTTATGCAAACAGCATTTCCTCTTGTGAAAATACAGACTGTCTCTCCCATTCATACCCCAAGCCGGGCCTGCAAAAGGTAACCATTCACATAATGCTAGCACACACACAGTCATACTACAACATGCTAAATATCCAGAGGCTATAGGATAGAATAGAGAGCCAAAGTGAACGTCACTTCCTGCTTCAGCACTGTACCAGAGATTTTCATCCACCATTTATTTTCCCATAGACATTTGGTAAAATGCTTGTAGAAATAGTGCGGTGTTAACAAATAACTGAATCATTTCCTTCATCACAAAGATTATTTTAAGCATTTTCATTCATTTACTGAGGCCGCCTCCCAACGCTGTCCCAACCCAATCAACCACTTCCCATTGCACACATTCATTCACACACTGAGTTCACTCACTCACTGAAATATTTTTGTACAGTTTATATAGTTTATAGTTTATATAATTTAGCTTTTTATATCATGCATTAAACGGGAGATTTAATCATCGATTTTCTTTTCTTTTTTGACAATCATGCCGCGACCCCCCTCCCCAAATAATCTTGCGACCCCCTGGGGGGTCGCGACCCCCACTTTGAAAACCACTGCCCTAGTTCACACATGCAGCAATCCACTGTTTTAGGCCTGTGAGGGAGAACGGACAACGCCTGAGTCAACATCTTATCTCCCAGACAGTGAGTTACAGTATCACACAGCACTCCTGTTTGTTATAACCTCACCCTGCACGGTGCACGCCCTCCTATTCACACCCACCAGCTGTTTGTTATAACCTCACCCTGCATGGTGCACGCCCGCCTATTCACACCCACCAGCCACATGGTGTTATAACCTCACCCTGCACGGTGCACGCCCTCCTTTCACACCCACCAGCTGTTTGTTATAACCTCACCCTGCATGGTGCACGCCCGCCTATTCACACCCACCAGCCACATGGTGTTATAACCTCACCCTGCATGGTGCACGCCCTCCTATTCACACCCACCAGCCACATGGTGTTATAACCTCACCCTGCACGGTGCACGCCCGCCTATTCACACCCACCAGCCACATGGTGTTATAACCTCACCCTGCACGGTGCACGCCCTCCTATTCACACCCACCAGCCACATGGTGTTATAACCTCACCCTGCACGGTGCACGCCCGCCTATTCACACCCACCAGCCACATGGTGTTATAACCTCACCCTGCACGGTGCACGCCCGCCTATTCACACCCACCAGCCACATGGTGTTATAACCTCACCCTGCACGGTGCACGCCCGCCTATTCACACCCACCAGCCACATGGTGTTATAACCTCACCCTGCACGGTGCACGCCCGCCTATTTACACCCACCAGCTACATGGTGTTATAACCTCACCCTGCACGGTGCACGCCCGCCTATTCACACCCACCAGCCACATGGTGTTATAACCTCACCCTGCACGGTGCACGCCCGCCTATTTACACCCACCAGCTACATGGTGTTATAACCTCACCCTGCACGGTGCACGCCCTCCTATTTACACCCACCAGCCACATGGTGTTATAACCTCACCCTGCACGGTGCATGCCCGGCGCCCGCCTATTCACACCCACCAGCCACATGGTGTTATAACCTCACCCTGCACGGTGCACGGCCGCCTATTCACACCCACCAGCCACATGGTGTTATAACCTCACCCTGCACAGTGCACGCCCGCCTATTTACACCCACCAGCTACATGGTGTTATAACCTCACCCTGCACGGTGCACGCCCGCCTATTTACACCCACCAGCTACATGGTGTTATAACCTCACCCTGCACGGTGCACGCCCGCCTATTCACACCCACCAGCCACATGGTGTTATAACCTCACCCTGCACGGTGCACGCCCGCCTATTTACACCCACCAGCTACATGGTGTTATAACCTCACCCTGCACGGTGCACGCCCTCCTATTTACACCCACCAGCCACATGGTGTTATAACCTCACCCTGCACGGTGCATGCCCGGCGCCCGCCTATTCACACCCACCAGCCACATGGTGTTATAACCTCACCCTGCACGGTGCACGGCCGCCTATTCACACCCACCAGCCACATGGTGTTATAACCTCACCCTGCACAGTGCACGCCCGCCTATTTACACCCACCAGCTACATGGTGTTATAACCTCACCCTGCACGGTGCACGCCCGCCTATTCACACCCACCAGCCACATGGTGTTATAACCTCACCCTGCACGGTGCACGGCCGCCTATTCACACCCACCAGCCACATGGTGTTATAACCTCACCCTGCACGGTGCACGCCCGCCTATTCACACCCACCAGCTGTTTGTTATAACCTCACCCTGCACGGTGCACGCCCTCCTATTCACACCCACCAGCCACATGGTGTTATAACCTCACCCTGCACGGTGCACGCCCGCCTATTCACACCCACCAGCCACATGGTGTTATAACCTCACCCTGCACGGTGCACGCCCGCCTATTCACACCCACCAGCCACATGGTGTTATAACCTCACCCTGCACGGTGCACGGCCGCCTATTCACACCCACCAGCCACATGGTGTTATAACCTCACCCTGCACGGTGCACGCCCACCTATTTACACCCACCAGCTACATGGTGTTATAACCTCACCCTGCACGGTGCACGCCCGCCTATTCACACCCACCAGCCACATGGTGTTATAACCTCACCCTGCACGGTGCACGCCCTCCTATTTACACCCACCAGCCACATGGTGTTATAACCTCACCCTGCACAGTGCATGCCCGGCGCCCGCCTATTCACACCCACCAGCCACATGGTGTTATAACCTCACCCTGCACGGTGCACGCCCGCCTATTCACACCCACCAGCCACATGGTGTTATAACCTCACCCTGCATGGTGCACGCCCGCCTATTCACACCCACCAGCCACATGGTGTTATAACCTCACCCTGCACGGTGCACGCCCGCCTATTCACACCCACCAGCCACATGGTGTTATAACCTCACCCTGCATGGTGCACGCCCGCCTATTCACACCCACCAGCCACATGGTGTTATAACCTCACCCTGCATGGTGCACGCCCGCCTATTCACACCCACCAGCTGTTTGTTATAACCTCACCCTGCACGGTGCATGCCCGCCTATTCACCCACCAGCCACATGGTGTTATAACCTCACCCTGCACGGTGCATGCCCGCCTATTCACACCCACCAGCCACATAGTGTTATAACCTCACCCTGCACGGTGCACGCCCGCCTATTCACACCCACCAGCCACATAGTGTTATAACCTCACCCTGCACGGTGCATGCCCGCCTATTCACACCCACCAGCCACATGGTGTTATAACCTCACCCTGCACGGTGCACGCCCGCCTATTCACACCCACCAGCCACATGGTGTTATAACCTCACCCTGCACGGTGCACGCCCTCCTATTCACACCCACCAGCCACATGGTGTTATAACCTCACCCTGCATGGTGCACGCCCTCCTATTCACACCCACCAGCCACATGGTGTTATAACCTCACCCTGCATGGTGCACGCCCGCCTATTCACACCCACCAGCCACATGGTGTTATAACCTCACCCTGCACGGTGCATGCCCACCTATTTACACCCACCAGCCACATGGTGTTATAACCTCACCCTGCACGGTGCACGCCCGCCTATTCACACCCACCAGCCACAGCGCGACCTCCGCACGGCTTCTTTCCAAACATGGCCGCTTTCGAGCCACTGAGCCCTGAACACTGAGCTGTGTTTTCACCACATTTCTTGACCCATGTGGTAGGCTAAACTTTGATTTGCAACTGTTCGTTTTTAGTCATTTCACCAAGTAAATGTGTTGTGTTGAGAGCATGATTGACAGAGATTCAAAGCAGCACAGAGTAGGCTATCAGGGCTGAGAACTGAAACGGCTTTCAGTAAAAACAAGTTTGGTGATTCATTCATGTGCTGATATACGGTCGTTTGAGAGTGAAAGCACACTCAGTACTGCACATAATAGCATTTCATTGCGACTTTTCACGGGCTGTTCTCACTATTACCATTGTACAATACATGCTGATCACTTGGCTGATCACTTCTGAGTATAAAAGCATCTGCCCCAGTGCGAGGTCCGCACGGTGACTCGCGGAGCTCCACCTCACGGAGTATTAGGGATGGGCATCGAATTTTAGAATAATCGTTATTATCAAGGCCGACTTTTATTATTGAAAGTCGAAATTCGAAAATTAAAATTAAAATGTTTTTTTTTTTTTTGTGAGTGAAATGTTGCATTGTCTCCCCTGATTCTAAGTATAGTCGAATCGCTTGGTTTGAGCAAGTAAAACAAATTTTATAAGCATTTTAAGCAAGGTTTATGGAAAAATGAATGGCGGATGAAATCCCATGAAGAGGGAGAGGGGGTGACTTTGGCACCCCTTTGGCACTCAGACCTGAGCCTACTAAATATTTAATGAACCACTCATGATTGTCAAAACTGTTTTTTATTTTCGAAAATGTCAATGTCATGTAACATGTTCTTTACTTCAGTGGTGCAATGCTTGTTTGAGCTAAAAATCCACAGCAGAAGCTTTTTATATTAATTAATAAAGCCTTAGACTTAGAATCAGGGGAGACAATGCAACATTTCACTCACACAAAAAACTTTTTTTTTTTTACATTAAACCCCCCCCCCCCGAATTTCGATTAAAAGTCGACTTTGGCCAGCGAATTTCGAATAGTGTTTTTGCTAGAAATGCCCATCCCTATCGAGTATAATGAGCCCTTTTAAGTCCCTCTGTTACTACAGCTCCCTCGTTCCCGCCATCGCTCAGGGTGTGAACTCTCCACAGTGGCACTTCACAGCCGGTCACGTGAAGGTCTGTTAGCCAGCCAGCCAGCCAGCCAGGCAGCCAGGCAGGCAGGCAGGCAGGCAGGCAGGCAGGCAGCCAGCCAGCCAGCCAGCCAGGCAGGCAGCCAGCCAGCCAGCCAGCCAGCCAGCCAGGCAGGCAGGCAGGCAGGCAGGGCCTCTCCTCAAACCAACAAACCTGCTCCATCAGGCTGTGTGGATCGTGTGAGCCAGATTCCATGGAAGCCCGCGGGGCAAGTTGCAGTACGCACAGATCTCCTCCTCTGCACACAGAACCATACCTACCTAACCACACCCGTGGCTTATAGTCAAAGGAAGACAACAATGCCTGCATAGCTGAGCAAACTGTCAATGTGCTCCTCAAGAGGCAATAGAGAAGATGGGTGGATGGGTTCCTGCTGGAGAAGAAGGGGGAGTAGTAGAGGAGCTTTGAAATGCAAAGTCCTCCCTCTCCCATTCAGGACATTATGCCGCTGGCCAACGCCGGCCTGAGGCTGCTGGGGGGGAATACAAGTTTACGACAGAGAGAGAGAGGAGAGGCTGTGCTCACTCTGCTCCCAAGGAGAGGTGGAGACAGAGCTGCACTTCCTGTTACACTGTGACAAATATAAAGAAATTAGAGACTCAATCTCCCCCAAAATTAACCAGAAGTACAAAGAATTTGAAAATATCACGGACACATCTGCACACAATATCTTCTGGGAGAGAAACCTGAATGCACCATTCTAGCAGCACATTATGTGTGGAGCTGCCATCAGCTGAGGGACAGCCAGTGGACAGGAGAGCCATCCACATCTGGCTGAAACACAGAACACTTAACACACTGTATTATTTGCACTAGCATCCAGCTTATTGGTTTGCGTGTTTACATTTAAAATTGTAAGTTTTTAAGTTTTAAATTTGTCGTTCCAAATAGGTTTTTTGGTCAACACCAATACTTTATTTGATCTTATTCTATTCTATTTTATTTTATTCTCTTTTTGCTTTGATTGGTTTTTCGCTCTCTTCTGAAGATTTCAAAATAACAACGGTTATTTACAGATTCTGTGAATTTTTGTTAATATGCTGTAATTGCTCACTATTTGCACTATCACCATTTAACCGCCCATTTATTACTGTTCTGTTATTGTTCTGAATAGATTCCGGTCAACAATAGTCTTCTATTATATTCTATCTTATCGCATTCCATTTAATTTTCTTTTCTCTTCCTCTTTGAATATCTTCAGATTTTGTGATTTATGTTACTGGGTAACAAAATGTCTTGTTTTCTGTTTTTGATTCTTTGTAACTGCTAAGTGTTGCTAATGTATGCTTTGGCAATGTAAGATGCACCTTATCATGCCAATAAAGCCCTTTGAATTGAATTGAAATTGAGAGAGAGAGAGAGAGAGAGAGAGAGAGGAAGAGAGAGAGAGAGAGAGAGAGAGAGAGAGAGAGGAAGAGAGAGAGAGAGGGAGAGAGAGAGAGAGAGAGAGAGAGAGAGAGAGAGAGAGAGAGAGAGAGAGAGAGAGAGAGAGAGAGAGAGAGAGAGAGCTTTCAGATGAGTGTTAACGGGGCCAATGTGTCTGCTCTCACACCCCAAAGCTGTGTGAGCACTCTGCCTGAATGGGATCTGACCACAGGGGCTCCTGACCAGGGTGACAAAATACAGGAAGGTCCTGCAAGTTTATAAGCAGCCCGATTTCAACAGAAACCTGCCGAGCAGAAGGGGCTTGTATTCCTACTAAAGAGAGCTGAGAAACTCTTCCCTTGGTTTGTACTAGCAGGCTGTTTCATTTACTATCTGTCTGTTTCTGCCCCCCCCCCCCCCCCCACACACACACACACACACACACACACACACACAGCATGGTCAGGAAGAGCCGGAGGTGCCTCTGACTGTGCTGACGCGTTCCATGCAAATCTGGAAATGTGTGTTAGCTACAGTTTTGCTAGCATAATGCTATTAACAATTATTCTGTGCGAAGAGAAATAATGATCCACTCGCAAATGGGTGCTACTGGAGATGAAGAAAATACAATTATTATTGCCACATGAGCGTTAACGCTGGATAGTTTAATGAATAACAAATCATCATATTTTATTTAGTTATATTTTGCGAGTAAAACCTGTTGACGCTCTGTCCAGAGTGCTCTGATCTGAGATCAGATGATCATATTGAATTGATCAACACACCCATTTAAAGATTTCGCTGCTTTTGTTAAATAAAGCCATTTCTATTCTTCATTTACAAAAATAACTGATAACAATATCATAATTGAAGTGCAAGATCGATACAGCAGTATCAGTTAGTAGTAGTAGGCTAAGGTTGACATCTTAACGATACCCATTCCTATCTATATGACCAAATTAATTTTGACCAATAATAAAGCATATAGTAGCATACCATTATGTTTAACTTCCACCTGTGTGTCTTTGTACTACAGTATTTTTGTTTTGCTTACTAGCACCAGTGCTACCACCACCTAATAAAGTAAGCATACATACAGCTACATATTATTCCCAATGGTGTTGTTTGGGTCTATGCATCTTATGAAAACATTTTCATTTTGCCCTTCAGAAAATCTATTGGGTAACAAAATGAGTGATGACGTCCTTGTAAGATTCCTTCCCCAGTAGAGAAGCTAAGGTGAAGGTCTAGGTTCAACCTGCTGTCCTACAGTAGAGAAGCTAAGGTGAAGGTCTAGGTTCAACCTGCTGTCCTACAGTAGAGAAGCTAAGGTGAAGGTCTAGGTTCAACCTGATGTCCTACGAACAAAGGGTTTCCCTCGACTTTGGATTCACCACTAAATCCTGTAACACATTTACACGACTGTCAACCAGAAACTAACGCAAGAGTGTGAAACATTATCAACAGTTGAACAGACACCCCCGCTAAACCTCACATGCTTTTACTACAGTTATGAGGATTAATGACACTAAAGTCACCCATTAACTTTGTGTTTTTCAAAAGCACGTCCCTCCAGGTAACTAAGCCTTCAGTCCTTTTTTAAAGGATCCCAGGCTTTCCAAGTTGAGAGCCCACTGTCCTTTTATCTCACCAGCCAATGAGAACGTGCTTATGATATGTTGTTATGAGTTGAAGGAAGTGATTGGGTCACAGAATCAATGCATGCACGTTTACGTTAGTTTACATTAAGTGTCCTTGAGGCAAGACCAGACTCCCTGCCAGCTGCAGG
This sequence comes from Poromitra crassiceps, assembly GCF_964638095.1. Classification (NCBI taxonomy): domain Eukaryota; kingdom Metazoa; phylum Chordata; class Actinopteri; order Beryciformes; family Melamphaidae; genus Poromitra; species Poromitra crassiceps. The sequence continues at coordinate 1,885,032 of NC_139625.1, forward strand.
AGTGATGTAAACCAAGGTTATTATAGTTAACGAAAACTAACAAAAAAATGAAAACTAGAATTGAAAAAACATGAAATAAACTGAAAAAAAAAAAAAAACTAAGCTTTACAAAAAAACGATAACTAACTGAAACTGGTATTGTGTGTTTACAAAACAAACTAAAATAAAATAAAATTGAAGAGAAAATGTCCTTAGTTTCAGTCTTTGTTTACAGTATTTCATACATAATAAGCCTAGTATTTTGATTGGAGATTAAATCTATTTTCCTACATCGATCATATTTTATGACCCCTGTGAATCTCGCCGCTGACAAACACCCCATATTACAAAAAAAAAAAGGAAAGGGGCAAAAAGACTCAAACTAACACTGAAACTAATAAAAACTAAACTAAAACTAAGCATTTTCAAAAATAAAAACTAAACTAAACGATCAAACCCACCTTAAAAACTCATGAAAACCAAACTGAAATTGAAAACAAAAAGTCAAAACTAATAAAAAATAAAAACGAATGAAAAAATCCAAAACTATTTATAACCTTGACGTAAACTCATGAGTGAAAAGGGTGACAGATACCAGGGCAAACACACAAAACCTGACTCTCTCAGGTAAAGGTGGCTATAGTTTGCATCCCTGGCTGGATGTGGGTACTCGAACCTGTGCTCTCTGACCTACCTGCATGGGGGCCAAGTGAAAAGAAAATTGCCCTACAAGGATCCAGTGTGTCACTAATTGGTATTGTTGTGCTCGCAGGAGCTGGTTTGGTTATGAAATATGATTATTAATAATTATGAATTATTAATATTCATAACTTTATTAGATTTGACAGAAAATATTGTATTCTCTGTAAGATTCGGGGCACCACTGTAGTTAAGGCTACAGACCTGTCTAAAAGTCAGTTATGACTAGATTAGACACCAAACCAAATTGTCATATCAGTCTCATAGTGATATAGTGTACATTGTACAGTTAATTGAAGGTCAAAGTCCGTAAGCTTCTGTCACAGATTTCCACAGATAAAATACCTCATGAATAACCACCAAGATTCATAGCATTATGTAATAAAAAGATTTAATAAATCACAATATCAATTGACATTAACATAATGATTAAAATATCAGTTCATCACATTTACTTTCATGACTAATACTCTACCACATCTATCGCTAATAACTAATCTGAATAAACATTGTATCACTGTGTGTGTGTGTGTGTGTGTGTGTGTGTGTGTGTGTGTTTAAGTCTGCCTGGCTGGCAGGCCTGAATGTGTGTGTGTGTGTGTTAATTAGTACTCGTGTGTGTGTGTGTGTGTGTGTGTGTGTGTGTGTGTGTGTGTGAGAGAAGGAGGGCGGAGGGGCTCGTTCTGGCTGTCTCTGTGATGTAATCACAGGATTGGCTGAGAGGCGGGCTGATCGTGTGTAGACCGCCTCTTTTTCAAAATGGCGGTCTTGCCAAAATTGTGGAAGGAGAGAGAGGGAGATCGAGAGAGAGAGAGAGAGAGAGAGCGAGGACAAGGGAGAGAGAGAACATGCAAGGCATCACTTTTCACAGATCTCTAACAGTCAACATACATGATAAATGCATTTTAACCCCTAACTCTGCCCAGAACCATTAAACCATAAACTCTCACGCGGATTCACTCTGCTAAGTGAATCGTTCCGTTGTTGGCACGGCTGTCCTGTGCGCTGTAGGTTTGGCTGAGTTGAGGAGGAGGTTCGAGGTTTGGCTGAGTTGACGTCGGGGCCGACGTGCGATCTGGCCTGGGCAAGCATGCAGCGGACGTCTGATGGGGGTCGACGATGCCGGGGGTGGACGTGCAGTCTCTCTGCTGGTTGAGTCGAAGGAGTGCTGCGGCTGTGGCTGGATGCCAGCCACGGTGGGTCTTCTGCGTCCTTCGTCGGCTGTGGGTTCTGCGACTGGGGCCACGGTGTGTCTTTCTGCAGCCGTTGGTTTGCCCTGCTGCGGTGTGGCGTTCTTCTTCTTCTCCTGCACGTGCGGTGCGCGGGGAGGGTCGTCAGTCAGGCGTTCTTGCCTGGAAGCTTGGTCAACAGCTGGCGTTATGCCAGGCTGTGGTAAGTCTGGAAGCGTAAGGAGGTTTTTCCCTGCGACTTATAACGCTAAACCGACTTAAATTAAACTGAGATTAAGTATAACTATCTCAGTGTAAGCATGCTATGTCTCGTGGGACTTACGGCTGGCCTTTGGTAGGCGTTTTCTGAGTGAGGCCTGGTTCCTTCTGAGGCCCTGGTCAGGCCTTTGTTGCAGCGCAGGGGGTGCAGCGAGCGGGGGAGGGGAGCTGGCTTCCTGGCTCCTCCAGACCCTTCCGCTGCGCACGAAAGCTTAGTTGAGACTCATACTGTAGACTGCTGAACTCTGCTGTGTGCAGCGGTTTTGTTGTGGTAGTTCGACCAATCGGTGGACGTGGGCGTACACCTGATTGGCCAATGGCGTCTGGTTAGAAGGTTCGACCGAACCCTCTTTTGCTAAGAGGGAGGAAGTGTCCTTAGGGCCCCCCCGATCCCTCGAGGGGGGGGTGGCCCGGCTCCTTTCAGTCTGGGGACTGGGAGGGAGCGACCCCACCCGTGGTGAGCTGTGCTTTGAACCATTCAGAGGTGTGAAGTCACCTGAGGGATGATTTAATCAGCATCTTGGTGCTGATTAGATTCAGTCTGGCTCTCTGAATGATCTCAGGATGTGAGGACGGGGCTCCTGATTGGATCAGCCTTTGATCAGGACAGGTCAAAAATGTAGTTTTAACCTGGAGAGAACTGTTCAGTCATATTTCTCATGATACAGTACAGTCCATAATGTGTCGATCACAACAGTATTGTAGAGAGCCAAAGTGAACGCAACTTCCTGCTTCAGCACTGTACCAGAGATTTTCATCCGCCACTTATTTTCCCCATAGACATTTCATAAAATGCTTATAAAAATAGTTTTACTTGGTCAAACCAAACCGGTTGAGGTATATTTAGAATCGGACCAAAACAACAACAACAAAAAAACATTGAAAAAATATTTTGCTTTAAATCGCAATTTTTTGGGTCCGAGTGAAATATTATGCAATCTCTTCTGTTTCTAAATATAGCTGAACCGTTTGGTTTGAACAAGTAAAACTATTTTTACAAGCATTTTAGAAAATGTCTATGGGAAAATAAATGGCGGTTGAAAATCTCTGGTACAGTGGTGAAGCAGGAAGTGACGTTCACTTTGGCTCTCTATTGGTTCTCAAAAAGAACCGAGAAAAGGGGGTAACTGAACAAACAATTCTGATTTTGGTCAGCAGTTAGCGCAACAACATGGCCAGAGGCTTCTCAGCAGGACACCTGCCTCCTTTACTACAGTAAATCCTCTCTATGCAAATCATCTTCATGCAGGTCAGTGAGGACTTGGTTAAACAACAACTCAGCAAAGAAAAAGAGGCCAGGGAGAAACGTCTTCTTCTCTCTGTTTGTTGTTCTTCTGAAAAGAGGAAGCTGTGCCTGTGAGATCATCTTCTCCACTGTGTTTCTCTAGCCCTTTTCCCACATGCGCTTTGTACCGCAAAATGACCGGAATGTGGTGTAATGCCTGCAAGTGAGAAAGGCACCGTGCCGGTATAAGCGCGACCCCGTCGTCCCCGACATTTCACCAGTTTGGAGCCAGTCAGAAGAGCGGTATGCTCTTAAGGAGACGCAAGTGGAAACGGGTCCAGTCATTTTCCGCGACAGCGGTCCTTCAATCATGGGCGAAGTGTAGCCTACACACGTTGCTTAATGTTCCACCGGGCATAATCTAATCATTCGCGCACATTAAAGCAAACTGGCGAAATGATCTTGTGATAGCCTAATAAGAGCAATATGTCAGCTTGCTGATTTCCGAAGGCAACCCCGGACACATCAAACGAAGCCAGTCTGTAAAAAGTGCTTCAACGCGACGCAGGTGAACGGATAAACATCGAACCAGCAACTATTTCTCTCAGACACGGATCCCAACTTCTTCAAAGTGCATCATCTAATCATTCGCGCACATCAAAGCAAACTACTTCCACTTCGCTTAGTGCATTTGCTTTCTCTACATACATAGGCTACAAGCGTTGGGCAGCTTGCCTTGCAAGCCTCTGCCATTCTCGCTGCGTCTGTCCTGTGTCAGGCTGCTGCGAATAAGTACGGAGGACTGAGTGAAGTTTTGCCGCCCCCCCAAATAAGCTCCCCCCGCCCCCCAACATACCGGCTATTTGACGACTAGATTCCCATATGCGCGCGCTAAGGTGTGAAGGGAAATTCAGGGAAATGTCCGATATTGACTTACAGGTAATTTTCCGGTACGCATGTGGGAAAAGGGCTTCTGTGAGAGAGACGGGGACAGAGGAAGGAAGGGACTCGAGGAGGGACCCTGAAGCGCTCATGGAGGTGGAGCTCCGCGAGTCACGTGCGGACCTCGCGCTGGGGCAGATGCTTTTATACTCGGAAGTGTATTGTGCGCTTTCACTCTCAAACGACCGCACATCAGCACATGAAGGAATCACCAAACTTGTTTTGACTGAATAGCCGTTTCAGTTCTCAGCCCTGATAGCCTACTCTGTGCTGCTTTTAATCTCTCTCAACACAACACATTGACTTGGTGAAATGACTAAAAACAAACAGTTGCAAATCAAAGTTTAGCCTACCACATGGGTCAAGAAATGTGGTGAAAACACAGCTCAGTGTTCAGGGCTCAGTGGCTCGAAAGCGGCCATGTTTGGAGAGAAGCCGTGCGGAGGTCGCGGTGTGAGAAAAATCGTCAGGTACGCGGTGGGCGGGGCCTACGGAGGTCGCGCCCAACACATTGACGTCATTTGACGCTCGCGGCCCTCGCTCCTCCCCCGCGCCCTTCACGGCACAGTGAGTATAAAGCAAGCTTAAGGTTCTCTCTGTGCGTTTCCAGTGTGTTTCTAGGATAGAGAGAGGGACAGAGGAAGGAAGGGAGACATCTCTGTGGGTTTCCAGTGTATTTTTAACGACTGCCCAGTGCTTGGGCCTTCTGCCTGGGCCAAGTCACTGAGAAATGAGTTTCACAACTCACCAGACAGAGGGGAGACACACAGGCTTTAGTTGGTTCTTTCACCACTTTCTTCTGGTTCACACCTGATAAGCCTGAAAGATGTTCACTTCAAAGTTTTCACCCGGAAATATTTGGTCTCTCACACAAACTTGCTTTTGTTATATTGATTGAAAAAACGCGCATCATCTATCTGTGTGCAGAGGAAGTTTCATAACCGTGGGAGTTTGGGACTTATTATGAAACCTGTTCTGTCATTTCATCAGTCCGTCCCACCCAAGCTCACATTTTGGAGATAGAGACGTTGCCAGCAGCTGTGATATGGGCCTGTGCACGTTATAGTGTCATAACTGAGAACAGGCGCTAGGCTAGCTAGCTAGCCCTACTATTACACCACCTCACTTTTGTAACACGCCTGAGCCAAACACAGAGTAGGAGGAGTTTCCCTCTAGTCAGCAGCATTTACGGCAGGGAGAAAAGAATAGACAGACAATGGTTTCATATCAGTGTGAAAACACACTCCGCATCCTCAGGCTGCTTATCAGAGGCATGTCACCATCTCCCAATGACACCACCACATACACTTGACCCTACTAACACCCAGTGTTACAGTCTACACCATCTGTAGCAATTCATGCTAAGGGTTAGCGTTAGTCTGTGAACAAAACCAGGGCTATTCTTAATCACTATTGTTATTATTTATTACCACTATGCAGGCTTGGGCAGCACCATGGTAATAATAACGATTCACCTTTAGTCTATGATAAGCCAGGTGGTAGCTGCCTTACTAGCCTACATTTGGTCACCTTACTTATGGCCAGCTAATCCTCTTGGACTGGCCTAGTGAAGAGGGCTCTAAGGGCAGGGGGTTAATGATGAGATTTGGAGACCACTCTGTGCGGCTAACCGCTTTAGCTCTGCTGCAGCTCTCTGCCTGCTAACTGCTTTAGCTCTGCTGCAGCTCTCTGCCTGCTAACTGCTCTAGCTCTGCTGCAGCTCTCTGCCTGCTAACTGCTTTAGCCCTGCTGCAGCTCTCTGCCTGCTAACTGCTTTAGCTCTGCTGCAGCTCTCTGCCTGCTAACTGCTTTAGCTCTGCTGCAGCTCTCTGCCTGCTAACTGCTTTAGCTCTGCTGCAGCTCTCTGCCTGCTAACTGCTTTAGCTCTGCTGCAGCTCTCTGCCTGCTAACTGCTCTAGCTCTGCTGCAGCTCTCTGCCTGCTAACTGCTCTAGCTCTGCTGCAGCTCTCTGCCTGCTAACTGCTTTAGCTCTGCTGCAGCTCTCTGCCTGCTAACTGCTTTAGCTCTGCTGCAGCTCTCTGCCTGCTAACTGCTTTAGCCCTGCTGCATCTCTCTGCCTGCTAACTGCTTTAGCTCTGCTGCAGCTCTCTGCCTGCTAACTGCTTTAGCCCTGCTGCTGCTCTCTGCCTGCTAACTGCTTTAGCTCTGCTGCAGCTCTCTGCCTGCTAACTGCTCTAGCTCTGCTGCAGCTCTCTGCCTACTAACTGCTTTAGCCCTGCTGCAGCTCTCTGCCTGCTAACTGCTTTAGCTCTGCTGCAGCTCTCTGCCTGCTAACTGCTTTAGCTCTGCTGCAGCTCTCTGCCTGCTAACTGCTTTAGCTCTGCTGCGGCTCTCTGCCTGCTAACTGCTTTAGCTCTGCTGCATCTCTCTGCCTGCTAACTGCTTTAGCTCTGCTGCGGCTCTCTGCCTGCTAACTGCTTTAGCCCTGCTGCTGCTCTCTGCCTGCTAACTGCTTTAGCTCTGCTGCGGCTCTCTGCCTGCTAACTGCTTTAGCTCTGCTGCGGCTCTCTGCCTGCTAACTGCTTTAGCCCTGCTGCTGCTCTCTGCCTGCTAACTGCTTTAGCTCTGCTGCGGCTCTCTGCCCGCTAACTGCTTTAGCTCTGCTGCAGCTCTCTGCCTGCTAACTGCTTTAGCTCTGCTGCAGCTCTCTGCCTGCTAACTGCTTTAGCTCTGCTGCAGCTCTCTGCCTGCTAACTGCTTTAGCCCTGCTGCTGCTCTCTGCCTGCTAACCGCTTTAGCTCTGCTGCAGCTCTCTGCCTGCTAACTGCTTTAGCTCTGCTGCAGCTCTCTGCCTGCTAACCGCTTTAGCTCTGCTGCAGCTCTCTGCCTGCTAACTGCTTTAGCTCTGCTGCAGCTCTCTGCCTGCTAACTGCTTTAGCTCTCTGCCTGCTAACTGCTTTAGCTCTGCTGCAGCTCTCTGCCTGCTAACTGCTTTAGCTCTGCTGCGGCTCCAGGCCCGGCCAGCAGGCTCGAGAGGGGAGGCCCACACGACACAAAAACAACCAGCAGCAGCAGGTGGAGAACGCACACATATTGCTTACTCCTTATCCAATCCTCTCAGCTCCTCCCAGTATATCTTGACCTGGAGGGTCGTAAGATGTCTGCAGAGAAAAGCCCATCAAAACAGGCAGCACACAGGTGTATTATACACGACTAGGATACGACACTCGTAGTATTTTCTGAACGTAACAAAGCTATAACATTGCGCGGCTAATGTTCATGCTGTTTTGAGGAATTTTATGCATAGCTTCATGTGTAGACTCACTGGATCTAAAAATAAAATTATTGTATCCCTAACTGACATATCACAGAGTGACACAAGGTACTTGTCTTGCTTCTGGAAGCACTGGACCCGCAGTCTATATGTTTTTTAAAAATACACTGTTTGGTTTTATTTTTAGCATAGGTGTCTGTGCTGATGCTTTATCTGCATCTCTTTTAAATGTTTTTGTATTGCTTTTTATGTTTTGTATTGTTTTTTATGGACCAATGTGTCTGAAATAAAAGGTGATTGATTGATTGATCGCCATGAATGAAAGTGTCTCAACGTCTCCACGGGTTCCTTCCTTGTGTGCAACTCCTGGGAAAACACAGCAGTTGCCTCAGACAGGGACAACCTCTCTGTAACCCCCCCCCCACCCCCCTGCGTGATACAGACAGGTTACGCAGGCCCTGGAAGGCCCATACGACAGGTGCAGACCAGATAGTTGGGTACATGTTGAGTGGTTATATTTGGGACAGCTGCCGTAGGGAGTAATCACAAAACAAGCTGTCTAAATAAGGCGGCTCGGAAAGGGGGGGCATTTCTGCTCAAACGACTGGTAATAGCTGGTTGGGCGACATCCCCCAAGTCCCTCTCTCTAGTACTAATCAAGAGTTTTAATGTGGGTCATAGATAGAACTGGATCAATGCAATTTAATGCAATTTAAGTGTAATTAAATGCTAGGAGTTTATTATATCAGGGGACGGGGGGACACACCCCCCCCCCCCCCCCCCCCCCCCAGATATTGTTGGGAGTCTTTAAAACCACCCCCAGCAGTCTCCCACTGTGGGGTCACTATGCATCCTATTCACAATTGGGGCCCCCCAAACACTCAGTGAGCACGGTCACCCCTCACCCACCCCTCACCCCCTCAACTGCGTGTGTCTAGCTACAGCTGGGCTGCGGGGGAGATGTCACGTAGGCTACACAGACGCACAAACTAGTTTCTCAGGCGTCAACATGCATGGACACACGCCATTCATTCACGTCAAACCGCAGCAGCCCACAGTGGCTCCTCTGTGGCTTATCACGTCAAAAAAACACACATTTGAAACGCTGCTACAATATGCATAGCGATGGAAATCAAGAATTATTCCGCCCACACACACACACACTGTACGGGACAGCAGAGTTATTATAATGTGAATATAGGCCTAGTTTAAGCTACAGCTCGTTAGCATGTCTTCAGTGGGTGTTTGCTTGATTCTTTACCGGGAGTCGACCGGAGGATGATCTGATGGGTTTCGCTGTCTCGGGTCCGTGGGGGGTTGAGTACAGGCTGTTGTTGTTGGCTCTTTGTTCCGCCGCGGAGGTGTTGCGTATCTGGGTGAAGTAGCCGGCCGGTACCGTGCTCATCGGCGGGCTGGACAGTCCGAAGTCGGTCTTCACTCCTCCTCCGGAGGCACTGTACAAAGCCTTCATCTTCTGCTGCGCACAGCCGGTCAGAGAGGCTGCTGCCCGGCCAGAGCCAGCCGGGGAGACGCCTGCAGGCATCCGCATCATTTTCATGAATAGGCTCAATAAAGTAAAGCGGGTCCGCTCAGGCGAAGGGAGAGAGAGGTCTGCTGTTAACGTTAGCCCAAGCGCGGTGCAGATTATAATACGCTCCCCTGTGTTAACAGCAAGCTAACGTCACTGTTGCTGCTGGCCTGCTGGCGAAATAGATTTCAACCCTGCTGCGATTGTAATAAGAAAATGTCACACAGCTGAAATCAGCATGTTACAGTGCAAAACGCATGAATTAGATTTGGTGTAACGTTATCTCGAAATATTTTTGTCAGTTACTAAAATAGCGACAGCGGCTTGGTCAGCGCTGTTATCCTTTGTCCGGTAACGTTAACGTTGACGCAACAAATTACAGAGTAAAAACTTGCCTTGCGGGTTATTATTGCTGGCCAGATAGAGGCACAATTCAGAAAAAGTCCAGTATTTCAGAGTCCAGTTAGCAGGAGGCTCGTTGCTTTCATTGAGCAGTAGGTTCAGTCACTGACTGTGTGTGTGTGTGAATCCCTCAGATACACACGGAAGACGAGGCTGGCTGTGACTCCTGTCTGTCCACCTCCGAGCTCCGCTCTCCATACAAGGGGGACAAGAGCTGTAGAAGAAGAACAGCCTTTTTACCGCCAAACTTCGTCCCGCGAAATTTAGATCTCCCGCGGTTGGAACTGGTTTCTGATTTGCTGACGGCACGCTCGGCTTGTCACATTTGCATAAAACAGTTGTATCTGGGCGTGGTCTGGTCTTAAAGCGACAGCAGCTGGGTTGTGGAACAGGGTGTTCTTTTGTGACCAGTCTGGACCTACACAGACAATGACCACTTTATTATTTTCAATATGAATGATGAAGATTGGTCTGTACTACCTAGTAAATATACATAGTCATATTGTTGTAACGTTGTTGTTACCACAGTCAGTAGTTACATTGTTAATGCAAGCCAGGAAAGCATATTTCACAAAGATTTGACCTACATTTTCAATCATTCTAATGGCATTTTAAAATATTTTAGATACATGTCACAATTCAAACGTGTGCTTTGTAATAATGTATAAAAATCCCTCTATCTGGACAAGGGCGACGGATGAAGAGAGCAAATGTTCCTCTCTATTTAAACACTGGTGCATTGTAGCCTATTACAAGGTGTTGCTCCTGAGGATAATTTGTGGATTATAATTGGATTCATTCAGTAACACTCTTGCTTATTGGCTCAGAAGAGATATTGAAAGAAAACAACCCCCTCCCTCCCCCATCCAGCCCAGCCCAGCCCAGTCCAAGCCATATGACTTGACCCCTAATGGGGTAAACTCCCAACGCTGGCAAGCCTATTGTCATGTGTTAAAGAGAGTTAAAGTTCCCGGGAAATCACCATATCCATGATGGTCCATTCACTTCAGATAGTTGATAATGACACTACAGAGGGTTGAGGGGGAGAGGGATGCTGACAATGTTGCCTGCTTAAGCATATTGTCACCCTCTTAAAATGATGGCCTAAGTCACTTTTTCAAGTTTTTCAGAAAACATAAAAAACTGAACCAAATACAGAATTATATGATATTTATTATTCATTCCACAAAAAATGTTATGACAATAGATGACTATTGACATACAAATAACACTGTCTGTCAATTAGGCTATGTAACATAAAACGATTAGATGACTGATTAGGTGACTTTGGCCAATTTACAAACATGCCACTGTGACTTAGGCAAAAAAAACTGACTTAGGCCTGACTTACAGTTGCATTCTATGTCAAGCGTGTGACTTAGGCCGTTTTATTTTTGCTTAAGTCACATTGTCTTAACTTAGGCAAAAATAAAATGGCACACGCTTGACATAGAGGCAATTGCACTACCAGGTAGGAACAGCATGATCTTTTCAATTAAGGACTTAGGCCATTTTACCAGAGGGGGCCAGCATCATGAAGACATGATTTAGGCAAAAATATAATTTTCCTCAAAATTGACTTAGGCCATTATTTTAAGAGGGTGATTGGACCTCTTTTATGCAGTCTATGATTGGACCACACAATTATTATTTTTATATTTTTTGCATGTTTTTTTTAGCGGGGGTTCCTATCTGGAGGCAACGCCAGGGGAGCACGCGGAGAACATGCAGACTTCACATAGAAAGGCCCTTTTTGACGACCCCACCTGGGCCGTGGGCACTGAGGACATGGGAATGGGCCTCAGTGCCAACAGCGTCCCAGGCGGGAATCGAACCCAGGACATTCTTGCTGTGAGGTGACATGGCTACCACTTCATGGTATCACTTCCTCCATGCCCCCAATCTTAGTTCAAGGCTGACAGCGGTGAGTGTCACAATTGTGATATCATCAGTGATGTCACTTGAGCAATTGTGATGTCATCAGTGATGTAACTCGAGCAGTTGAGATGTCAATCGAGCAATTGTGATGTCATCAGTGATGTAATAAATCCTTCCTGGTATGAGCCGATGGAGTTGCACGATGGTGCCTAGGTGGGTGGTGTCTGTCTGTCTGTCTGTCTGTCTGTCTGTCTGTCTGTCTGTCTGTCTGTCTGTCTGTCAGTCAGTCCAGAGTCTCCACCCTATAGGAATCGAGATCCCTAGTATGGTAAAACATTAATTTCATATCAGCAGTGTTGGGGCAATTACGTAACCTGATACTCCTAATTGGTTTCGTTTTCACAAACCGTGATATGAATGATTAGTTTAATGATACAATTTGCGGTAGTTGGGTGCATTCAAATCTCAGTAGCTTTTTAGTTAACTACTTTGTTAATTACAATCTACATATTCATAGTATTCTCATGACTTTCTTTGCCATAGCTACAACATGACACAATATATAGCCTAATGTCACAGCTCATTGGCCGCAGTTGTCAGTTAATGAAAATCGCCTGCTTTTGATTAAAATCATGTGTGGTTTGTGATCAAGAGGTCTGCAATCAAATAGAAATGTAGCATGTCCTTAAAACACATCCTCGGGTTGCCCAAGTGAGGATGACTACATAGTCCTAAAATAAAACTCAGTGTCAGTTAATTTGTACCTCTGTCTAACATATGATTCCACTTTCCTGTGGTGTCGCCTATTTGGAGTTGAGCTACTTTTTGTTAAGTAGTTTTGTTTGACAAGCTAAAAACCTTTCATTGTGAGACGTAACTATAATTGGGTAAACTACAGTTTTAAAGTAGTTTCCCCAACACTGCATATCAGTGACTTAATATTAAGTCTATGTACTCAATTTTACACTGACTGGCATTGTATTAATAGCTTTCAACAGAGAAAGAAGAACCCCTCAGGTTCAGGTGTTAAGTCAATATGCTCCGTGTGTGTTTAAGGCTCTTGTGAGTCTAGTGTGAAATAGCTCACACTGGCTGCTCCGTATGGCTCAGGCAAACAGAGGGACATGTTGTCATCCTCCATACAGAGTGTTCACAGTAATGAGAGGGTTCTTTCTGCCAGGGGGCTTGAAGTGCTTGGATTTTGAGAAGAAAAAAAATCAAGTCCTGGAATACCTTGAAAATAGCAACAACAACAAAAATAACAAGGTGCTTAAAAGTAATTGAATTTCAAATGAACCGCATACGTTTTAAATGAGTTATTGGACCTTACGCTATGGAAAAGCATGCGTCCAGCTGTTCATCTGTCTCATTTGTGTCAGGATTCCCCCCTGCCTGCGTTAGGGTAGTTTGGGTCTCTGTGTCTGTGTTTTTTTAGTTGTTTACAGTTTATGCTGCAGACGTCAGGAGGCAATATGATGTTTCACAAGCTTGTGCAGTATCAGCTCACTCCCCTAAAAGAGCCGATCATGACAGTGATCGACACCTGTCAATCATTCAATCAATGGTAAAATGGCCTGCATTTATATAGCACTTTTATCCAAAGCGCTTTACAGTCAGTAGGTACATTCACCCATTCACACACCGATGGCGGCAGGTTACCACGCAGGGTGCTGGCACACCAACGGGAGCAATTTGGGGTTCAGTGTCTTGCCCAAGGACACTTCGACATGCAGACTGGAGGAGCCGGGAATCGAACCACCGACCTCTTTTATCCAAAGCGATTAGTGGACGACTCGCTCTACCTCCTGAGCTACAGCCTGAGCTACAGCCACCCAAATGACCAGTCAGTCATTTGGACAATCTTCTTAAACTCAACCAATTACTGTCATTTAAGATTGTAATTTTGAAATGACAATGTGTTTACTTGGAAAGAGTATATTTTCCCTTTTGGTGTGTAAATTCAATCGCAAGTTTAGTGTTCGATTTCATTTAAAGTAAAAAGATCTTTAAAAAGTACTCAATTGAATTGTTTATATCTGTAGAGTGTAGACACTCCTTGAAAACGGGGGGAAAAAAATAATTGAAAAAGTACTTGAAAGTCGTTGAATTTCATGTTGTAATGTCTGTATGAACCCTGTAATGATGGCCTTTTGTTTGACATGACACAACTTATTCATGACATAATGGACTCCTCACATTATGAGCTGACGTTTAGGCTGTGTCAGTGTTGCCTTGTCCTCCGTGTCAGAGGGGGGCACTCTGACGTTTAGGCTATGTTGCCAATGTGGAAGGGGTGCGTTTGACGTCAAAGCAACACTTGACCTTTCCTGGGTTCATTGTCGTGACATCCATCTATGGGTGAGGAACAAGCTTATCTCCTGTCCTGCTTGCATTCCTGGGATTTCAACAAGATACAAGTCATCGCATGCTCAACCAACAACCCCATCTAGTGGTGTTTACTGGCATCACATCTGCAATACAACAGCCTCAAGCATCAGTCCTGCTTAATCTACTTGAGGTTGTCTTCTGTGGTGCAAACACTGTGACAAACACTGCCAAACATTCCGCAAGGATACAAGAGAACGTGTGTGTGTGTGTGTGTGAGACTTGACTTGTCCTCAAAGACTTGAGATTTGACTTGGACTTGAGATTTGGGACTTGTGAACAATCTTTATTTTTGTGTGTATTAACATTAAGGAAATGTATATTAATAATAATGTCAACTAATCAACAGCTGATGCTGTATGCTAATAGATAGTGTGTGGATAATACAGTGGCCTACATGCTTTGAATCTCTTAGTTCGAGCTATGCAGTGTTCTAAGCAGACTGGATGGTATGCAGCAGATGATAGAACACTCACCCATAAGAGACTTGACTTGGACTTGTGACCAAAGACCTGAGACTTGACTTGGAAAGACTTTGCTTAAAAGACTTTGCTCTTTACATCGATAACCCTTTCCCACCACTAGATGGAGTCATAGTCTCATCACTGGCCAGTGTGGCCACATATTGTAGGTTAGAACAAGCTCTATTTTGTATGTTGGACTGTGTGTCAGTGGTTCTCAAACGTTTTCAAGGACCTCTAAACTGACACAAATGAGTCCACAGACCCCCATTTGGCCCTGTCACACCATTCAGTCTCTCCCTCCTAATTGATACATCTTTTGTTCTGTTCCTTTCTGTTGTCTGTTAGGTTATTTCCCATTCGTTTGAGCTAATAAGTTATTGTTGTAATTTTGACTTTGGTGTATGACTCCCCTCGGCTCAATGAAGTAACACACGAGGGGAGTCATATATCAAAGTCAAAGTTACAAGAATTTATGAATAACTAAAACTAAGAGGAAAAAATAACTAGACAACACAAACTAGGAGGGAGACTAGAGACTGAATGGTCTGAAGGTCTTCTGCCCAGTGAGTGCACCGGGCCCAGGTGCACCCAATCAGCCTAACGACCCCAACTAGCCTGGGTGAACCCAGCCTTCAACGTGACATCACATACGATGTCTGTAACGTAAGTTTCTAATATAATCACAAAAGGAGAGGGAGAGGAGGGAGTTGCACTTCTATTCCTCCTACAATGTAAAACATTTGGAAGAAACAAGGAATATTTACTTCAAGTTGAACTCTGTAATTCCACACTTCAAAGATCTTAATGAGCTCTCAAAATTAAAAAAAAATTAAAAGTCCTAGGAGAAG
Source organism: Poromitra crassiceps (assembly GCF_964638095.1). Taxonomy (NCBI): domain Eukaryota; kingdom Metazoa; phylum Chordata; class Actinopteri; order Beryciformes; family Melamphaidae; genus Poromitra; species Poromitra crassiceps. The sequence continues at coordinate 1,900,065 of NC_139625.1, forward strand.
GAGACAGGGCTTACCTGTCTGTCCAGTAGAGAGCCCCAGGGATGACGTATTTTTGTAGTCAGAACGCGGAAGTCCCGGACTTCATGGTTCTTCACTGTTTCTTTCTATGGGATTTTTGAATGGGTTTTTGGCGCGATGCTTCAAACAAGGTCTCTGGGCACCGCAAGCTTAATCAAACGCGAACCAGTGTTCAGCAGGATAATCTTCACACATGAGGACAACCTGAGGGACAGTGAGTGACCCCTAGTGACCCCTAGAGACACTGATATGTTTGTTGTTTCTTGATACTTTGGCAATATTGTTGCTATCACATTCATGCCAATAAAGCCAATTTGAATTTGACTGAATGCTCTGAAGGCTTTTACAGTCCAAGGAGTACAACACCGGGCCCAGGTGCACCCAATCAGCCTAAGCATCCCAACACCAGGCTCCTCCTGCAAGACGAGGCCACAGGAGAATAGGAGGGTCGCCACAATCCATGACCAAAATAGTCATAATTAGATTCTGTCATTGTTATGGATGGAATTCTAGTGAAAATAAACGATTACCCTTTTTTTGACGGCGACCCCCTGGAACCCCCTCAAGGACCCCTGGGGGTCTCCAGACCCCACTTTGAGAGCCACCGGTGTGTGTGTGTGTGTGTGTGTGTGTGTGTGTGTGTGTGTGTGTGTGTGTGTGTGTGTGTGTGATGGTTGTCTGTTATCCATTGTTTTTCTATTCTTGTAAAGACTCAGTAAATAACAATATAAGCTAACATGATACACACATTTCCCACTGAGATGTGTTGGTATGATGAGATGCTGTTAGTAGCGCACCATAGACCCATTTTCACAGCAACCGTTTTCAGGAGGTAAAGCAGGAAGTAAAGCTGGTGCAACCAATACCATTCCATGTAGGCGTTCCAGTGCCAGGTCCCTCATTGATGTGATTGGTTACACCCACTTCACTTCCTGCTTTAGCGCCTCAAACGGTTGCTGCATGTGAAATGGGCCTATGCCCTGCTTTAGTTCATAATATCTAATGCCTGAAATTCCGGATGAATCCACAAGGTGGAGTAGCTTGTTTGGCTTTTGAGACCAAACGTGTGTAAGTATGGCATTCTCATGTCATTCCAAATAGCCATGTATCATCAGACAGCGGCTTCCGTTCTTAGTTATTAATACGTTTGACTTTTTTTTTATGATTAATGCAGCCATACCCAGACTATAACATTCATTTTATTTGAGTGAGTTTGGCAGTATGGTATGGCATTACAGGTCACATAGCCTATACTCCTCAGCCTCCAAGGTCATCTTCCCTAACACACACACACACACGCTGATCTGATGTCATAACTGTTGATACAGCGTTACTAAAAAGCAACACTTTTCGAGATGTTTTGAACGGTTGTATGCGACTTCTCATGCATCCTCTGTTTCGATAGACAATGTCGGGTGGAGTGTCTTCATATCTGGCCCTGGTGGAGTGTCTTCATATCTGGCCCTGGTGGTTGAACATGTCTATGGAAAAATAGAGACACTCGTAGGAAACTCCCTCCGTTTGATTTCCCACCACACAACCTCAAGATTCTTCTGAATACATCCTGTTGTATCAGCGTTTCACTGTCATCCGAAGCCTAAAGAAGCACGTCAACATCTCCCTGCACCTTCTGAGGAACATCTGCCATCAAACCCATCAGAATGAACAATTCCATCTCCTCCAAGCTGTTTCACAACATCTTTTCTTTTTATTTCATTACATAAGAACGCAGTACATACAAAGCACACTTGATCGTAACGAGTTTATGAAACTCACAGCACAACTGTCTGTAGAAATCAACACAATCCCTACAAACATTTACAATCGACTCTAGTATAGAGTTCTGATTATACCTAAGGTGACCCCCCCCCCCACCCCCAACCCACCCACCACCCACCCACCATTCAGGAAGGACAGCACCTTCTACTTGAGCTCCACACTGGCACACCTTGCACACTCACAGGAGATGTGTACACATTCTCATTCAGTTGCAACAGCCTCCATCCACATCATTGCAAAACAGATGAGAGGAGGGGGGGGGGGGGGGGCGTGACGTGGTGGTGTAAGACTCGGGTGTAGAAAATGGGGTGTAGCTAAAAACACCGTTTGGCCCACAAAATTGGTTTTGGAATGTGACACGCAAAAAAAAAAAAAGGGAAATAAAAGAACAACTATGCATGGATACACTTCTAGCTATAGGGAATCTGTGCTTGGGAAGGGGGGGTGGGAGGGGGTTCGTACAAACAGTGTCCTTTCACATCTCAAAGTATGCTTTCAGCTTTGGTTGGTTGATTTGTCTGTCCGCCGGCCAAAGAATGAGTCTGGTCCTGCGGCATAACACTACTGTCATCTAGGAAACAGTCCGCTTCTTTCTGTCCTTTCTTTCTTTCGCCTTCACCCCCTCCTCCTCCTCCTCCTCCTCCTCCTCCTCCTCCTCCTCCTCCTCCTCCTCTCCAAATACCTATCCCACCCTTTCTGCCCCTCTTGTCCTCTTGGCCGGAGTGAAGTGGAGACATGTGTTTCCCTGCACCTGCACGGAGAGAGAAAGCAAGAAAAGTGAAGTCAGATCTCTCCCTCCTCGCCCGCCCGGCCCGCCCGCCCTCCCTCCCTCCCTCCCTCCCTCCCTTCGGAGGGGAGCAGACAGACTGGCGCCTAGCGTGGAACGTTCATGAACCCCAGGCAGATAGCAATGAATCCGCCACACATTCACTGGCCTGCCTAATTGGCAACCACCATGGTGAGTGTGTGGAGGCTATGGGAGACCCTTCAACTCCTTCTGCATATCAATAAACCCCCCCCCAAGACGATGTCAGTTGGTATTTACGGGGCTTTTATTTCAAGTTAGAAAAAAACACAAACAAGAACTCTGTCCTCATTCTGCACAAGAAGAACGTGCCGGCTGTGTAGCCCATGCACAGCCACATTTGACATCTTGTGATTTGCATGCATTTACATAGATATGTTCGTCTATGACACATGTATGCATAGAAAACAAAAACAAAACATACCGTATCTGTTATCACCCTTCTAATGGCACAACCGCCCCTCTTCTTTGGAGAAATTGTGAGTGAGATCTGCAGTCTGAAGGGAAAGCAACACAGAGAGAAGATGAGGTCAGAGTTGCTGGCAACGCTTGAACACTGATATCATCAAATAGAAGAAATTAGTAATTGTCTGTGCAGAACATTTCCCCCACATCATGCATCATCACATATTCGCCCACGCCACATGATCAGCTACTGTAACACTGTTACCATATGAGCACCAAGCACACACAGATGCACGTTGTAGAACTTATTTTCAAGAGACAACAGTTTCACCAGCAAACGTAGGCTATTACCAATCCAGAAAGAATTGACCTATAGGTTAAACCTTAATGTATGTTATTGATTCCCATAGGGGGGGGATTTATTTTGTCTCTATAAAGAGTTTAGTTGAGACAGATCGCAAAACTGGAGCTGGTAGTGTTCCAGTGTCTTGCTCAAGGACACTTCGAGCAAGAATGATGTTTTAGCCTCTTGATGAAGGACAACCATATCGGTCCACCTCTCTCTCTCTCTCTCTCTCTCTCTCGCCTCCTCACCTGTATTGAGAGCACCATGTCCGGCGTGGCTGTGGTGGTGTCCGCCTCCAGCGCGATCTGCAGGTCGAAGATGTAGTCGATGACGTGTTGCAGGATCTCCACCTGGCTCACCGTCTGGTTCTGCGGGATGCTGGGCACAAGCGCCTTCAGCTTGGAGTAGCAGTCGTTCATGTCGCACAGGGCGCCCACGGGCTCCTCCAGCAGAGACACAGGCTTATTATTCCGCGTGATGGCGAGACTCTGGTCCGAGATGCAGCGCACTGCCTTGTAGCAGCTCCTCACCGAGCGCACAGGACTGATGGCTTTCATGACGACGAGAGGAAGCGGTGGGAAAATACGCACACAAAAATACGCGCACACAAAAAAATAAAACCCCGCACGGAACTCAGTTGTGATGTAAGAAGTTGGTGAGTGATGATGGTTTTCTCCCTGTTGGCGCTTCCCTGCCCCCTGTCCTGACCAGCTTCAGTGCTGTGGCAGCGGTGTCAAGTTAAGCTTTTATACACTGCGCGCCTGTTGACGCCCCCTTCCTCGCATATAAATAAACCCCCTGCGCTCTGATTGGCCCGCGTAAAGATTTCCTGACGGGTTTGAGGAGCGTGACGGTTTTGATTGGCTGATAGTATCGCCTACTGGGGGAGGGGGGGGGGGGGGGTAGGTGAAAGAATGAGGAAATGAGGCTGGGGTGCCCCTAAGGCGATTGTCCATCAATGATCATCCACCTCTTTCAGGTAGCTACATTGTAGCTATTTGAAATAGACATCACTTATCCAAAGCTTTCAGAGTGTTAATTGTCCGGCGGCCAGCAGGGGGTCCTTGCGGGGTTTCCCAGTTAAATAGTTTAATTTCACAATTTCTCCACTCCCTAAGTAGTGCAACAAGACAATAGCTATTGCTTTGATTGGCTGACCGCACTGCTCCCTCCCAACTGACAGTGTAAACACTTATAATGCTGTAATAAATCATATCTACACCAACAATCTTCCCAGAATTCCTCTGGAGCTTATCAAACGGATGTCCGCGTTCTAATGTATATTTATTTGCCTATTATTTATTAGATCCCTGATATGAGACCGTTTGTGAACCCTTGACTTGCAGCAGGCTAAATCTGATTGATTTGAATGGTGGAGTCAGAAGCAGTCCATTGTCACCTCACCAGCGGAGGAGAGACAAGCTCGTAAATGACAGGGCAACACTATCAAATGGAATGATTAATACTTTTAATCTTTTATCACCACACCACGTTGACACATTCAACAGCAGCTGTTTGTCTCTTGACTTGTTTATTCCCTCTGCACCAAGCTATGATATTGAATATGGGGACAATATAGGTAAAAGGTCAGTGGGTCAGGTTGTTTGGAAATGAATGAATTGCTAATAATGTATTACTAATTATCATTAATAATAAGTGACTACGAATGAATCGATTGAGCATTTTGTTGGCTTATCCTCCTCCTATAGGCTATGTGAGCTGCATAGTATAACTCAAAATGTCTGTAAGTACCATATTAGAGCACAATGAAGCTGTCAAGTCACTATGAATACACAATGGCAAAATCTAACCTCCTGCGGGAAATTATTGCATGAAAATACATTTTAACAATTCCATAGTTTGTTCCCTTTTGGTTTACATCAAAGTTCGTCCCCTTCTGCTCCTATTTGGGTCTTATTTTCCCCTTTTCTCACAAGCCTGTTTTGTGGAGGAATGCGGGCCTGAGCCAGCTGTGTGTCCTAGCCCGGCCCAGCTGTGTTGATCTAACGCGCCAGTCCCAGACATGCTGGCGCCAGCCTCCCGACGTCATCCATTCACCCCGACGCGCACTCCCCTCTCTGGCAGACGGCCCGCCCTCCCCCGTGCGCCGCCAGAGAGGAGCAGAGCACAGGCGCTCACACACCCCATTGGCCGACTGCGACTGTCACTCAAGGAAACTCCCTCCTCCTCCTCCTCCTCCTCCCTCCTCCTCCCGCCCCCTATCCCACTGCACTCCCAGAGGAACTCAGAGAAGTTGGAGAAATAAGTAGCTACCCAAATCAAACGTTGCATTTAGATGCATTATTACGATATACAATATTTCCAGCGTAATAATAGTTTGTTCGAGCAGATAGACAACCTGCGTGAGTGATAGCAAAGCAGTTGCAGCACACATCCAATATTTAACAATACAAATACGAAGGACTGTGGTGGTGCAATCATTTTAAGGTTAAGGTGTTGTTTGGCATGACAGGATTTAAATATCTATTCAATCAACAATAATGACTGTTATTGAATTAATTAATTAATTAATGACTGAATGCTTTTTTCACTGTCAAAGTTGTTGAACCACTATTTCAAATGAACGCTCATCATCGGCCAACGGGTGCCAGAGTATAATCCTCAGTTGTGCGTTCATATTTCCATTGACACACCTGCGGTAACAGGTGTGCGTTTATCAGGAATTTGGCAACGACTTTGAACGTGTCTGATCCAATCAGAACTGAGAGGGCCGAACCTATAGTATCCATGTCGTAAATCATATTTTATGGGTGATGCTGTAACGGCGCTGACAGATGTATTCTCTCGTCGGCACCTATAAAAAGAAACAAGAAAAACAGTGTTTAAAGATGAGTGGCAAACTTAGCCTATACATATTGAGAGTCTTGCATTTGTTGTGTTCATTCTCTGGACACATTTGTGCGTAATTACGCCCGGCTGGACGTATCCATCCCGTGCATGCAGTGGTTGAAACAGATGTTCATGTCAGCGCTGGCTAAGGTCGCTATACCCACTGCCTTGTCTCGCCAATCATGTTCCCCCCCTTTGACCCTTTATGACAAGTCAGTCAGTTAAGAGCAAAACCACAATATTGAACCGTGAGAGCGGAGTTTGCTCGATTGCTATTTTAGAAATAGATTTGGTGAGCGGCGCCGACTATCCAAACAAGACTTTGACCTCAAATATCTTTCTTAAATATGTCAAGTGCAGGACAAATATTGTCCTAAAACTCCCATGTCGGGTGGGAAAATAATGATTAGTATTTGCTGACTGCAGCAAACTGCTGGGGCAATAGATTATTGGATTTGGGATTAAGCCTGCATGCTGACTGGTGTCAGCATGGTTTCATGATGCCCGTGCTTGACCCCCCCTGACCCCCCCCCCCCTCTACTCCTGACCCCCCCCCCCCCGCCAACTCATTTAAATCCATGTTCATTTTTAGGCAGGAGCAGCTATTTCTAGAATCTCAAAAAACATGCCAACACAGTAGCTTGCTCTGGTCCCCATGGCAGCGTTTGTATTGGCTGTCTGCGGATTCCATAGCTCTCAATCCGTGAACACACACTGACACACACACACACACACACACACACACACACACACACACACACACACACACACACACACACACACACACACACACACACACACACACACACACACACACACACACACACACACACACACACACACACACACACACACACACACACACACACACACACGCACGCTGTGTGTGTCTGGGCAGGGATCAGGTGCTCGTCGGAAAGGCCCCGGACACAATCGGGTCTCTCTTTCAATGGATGGGAGAATTCCTCCCCTGGCGTCAGTGAGTCTGCCTCTCTCTCTCCGCTGTGAGTCTGCCTCTCTCTCTCTCTCTCTCTCTCCCTCTCCCCTCTGCTCCGTGCAGCTGGACGCACACAATCAAGCCATCAACAATCGCCATGCATAATTAGCAGCGCCCCCTCCTCTCTCGCTCTCCCTCTCCCTTCTCTCTCTCTCTCTCTCTCTCTCTCTCTGACTTTCTCTCAATTAAATTTCTATTTCATACTTTATTGACAAAAAAGTGTCAAATAATGGAAAATCCTATAGCCTATAACAATAGGCTGAAACATCTGTTCCATTTGCGTGACTGTGTAAATTAATATAGGCAAATGTGTGTGTGTGTGTGTGTGTGTGTGTGTGTGTGTGTGTGTGTGTGTGTGTGTGTGTGTGTGTGTGTGTGTGTGTGTGTGTGTGTGTGTGTGTGTGTGTGTGTGTGTGTGTGTTTTGGCACTACCTTGCCCATCAGTGTTGCGCTGTAAAGCAACTAGTAATGTAAGATTACAATTTCCAAAATGTAATTATATTACAGTTACTAATCCAAGTACCCTCAAGCATTACATTTCTCCAGTGCTGCACAGGCCTAAAACAAAGTGTGGAGATGATAGGTCTGGCTATGTGAGACTTCTGCGTTGCCAGAACACAATTCGTTGTTTGTCCTAAACTAAAAAGTCAGCAGTTTGGCTGATTGTTGACTCCTCCTGTAAGGTTAATTATTGTTACAGTAAAGTAGATTCAGTCCTAAAAGGAGCCGGCTAAACAGGTTGTACCTCACTTGACCTTGGGGGAGTGGGGGGGGGGGGGGGGGGGGGGGGGGGTAGCTAAAGTAATATAGTAAACGTAACATAACTATAACTTTTCGTAATTAAGTAATTAGATTACTTTTTAAAGGAGTAATCTAACAGCCTAAACACTGCTTGACCATGGGTTGCCATGTAAGCCCCCCCCCACCCACCCCCCCCTGGCCTTCATTGGGCCTTACAGCCTTTAAACACTCCCGACAGGACACAGTCATCTTTACCCAAAAGAAAACCTTTCACTTAACAACGCGGACGTCAACAAAGGGTCTCTTTTTCAAAATAAAATATAAAAAACAAAAAACAAAGCGTCACTTTTCCAACAGAACAGAGTGCAGAGAGGAACGAGGGTCATCTTGTGAGATGACACAGAGGAGAGGGAGGAGAGGGAGGGAGGGAGGGAGGGAGGGAGGAGAGGGAGAGATGGAGGGAGGGAGGGAGAGATGGAGGGGGTAAAGCACCATACTGTTATGTGGAGAGGCAGGCTTGTATACAGAAGGGTATCTCTTTCTTCCACAAGTACAGGCCCATCTCAGGCATAATTAAAGTGGCAAAGAAACAGTGAAACTTAATTCTTTGTCCGCCTGTGTGTGTGTGTGTGTGTGTGTGTGTGTGTGTGTGTGTGTGTGTGTGTGTGTGTGAGTGTGAGTGTGTGTGTGTGTGTGTGTGTGTGTGTGTGTGTGTGTGTGTGTGTGTGTGTGTGAGTGTGTGTGTGTGTGTGTGTGTGTGTGTGTGTGTGTGTGTGTGTGTGTGTGTGTCATGCAGGAATCCTCCTCCTCTCCTCCGTGTTCATCAAAGACGCTACAGTGTTCTCCTCCAGCTTTGAACGGCCCACGCTCCCCCAGAGCCTCTGTCCCTGCTGACCTGGACCACTCATGACAGACAAGAAGGACGTTTTGTGCCAAGTGTGACTTTTTTTTTGTTTTTTTGCGTAGGCCAATTGTTAATTATGTTTTGTGTGTGTGTGTGTGTGTGTGTGTGTGTGTGTGTGTGTTATGCGTGTGCCTGTGTCTATACTCATCCATTCATCATTCATCTCAGTTATTCTTTGGAACAGAATAGGAACCACTTTTATTTGCATAACCCCCGACAGAAATAGGCGACATTGTGTCTATGTAAATCCAACTGTTTGTACGTTTGGCATCATTTGATTATTACAGCACTCGAGGAGTGCATAGTGAAAGTGAGAGACAGGTGTTGTTTTCACGTTATCTATTCTGGGAACGTCGGGTTATCATTCCTATGGTGGCGTCAGATGGCCATGGCCCTGGCTGGGAATATTGGACTGCTCTGTTCATCCAGGAACACAGAGGCAAGGCAGGTGTGATGCTCCAGCCAGAAGGTCGTGAAGTCCATGGTCTCTCTGGGCAAAAACAAGCAAGCTGTTCTGCTCGCCGTGTGACGGCTGAGCAGAACATGGCGGCCGGCGCCGCTGTTGTGTCCTTTTGATCGTCCCTGACAGGAGAACGAGGAGAAACATCTGGCTTCACGTAAGCATCGTTAAGGCCAAACTCAGACATCGTGCTTCTTGATCCCAGTGTGTGGAGTCCATGCTATTATAATGTGTAGGGCCCTTTTCTCAGGCCTGCTTGTGATGAGGAGCTATAAAACATAACTGAACTGTTAGTTGAGGGTGATTTGATTGTTCGTAATTGTTTGCAATGGCTGTCGGACTGGCAATGTATACGCCCATCTCTTATGAGCATTATTATATATGGATGGATGCGTGACTTTGACACTGTGCAGACATGGCTGTATCCTACTGCCCACTGATGAGTCACGGGTTGGGTTCCCATCCAAAGGTATCGCAAAATTGTCATCGAATTTTCAGAAAGTCAGCAAAAGTAAAATGCGAAATAATGCGCGTTTCCATCCGCTGCTGTTCATTCAAGAACTCTCAAGTCATAGAATTAACCATTTATTGCATAAATGAATACAATGCATACAATTATGTTTGGCGTTGAAGGCTCCGCTCTTATAATTCATTTAATATTTAATTAATTTAATTCCCCCTGAACTCGGCTCAGCAGTATGCTATGCCGAGCAGGGAGAGCAAGCAAAATCCCCCATGGGAATAAAATATTCCAGATACATTTAAACCATAGAGAGTAAAGGAGGGAGCCCAAAAGCAAGACATGAGGCTCTTTCACACCGGCCTTGAAAGCCGAAAAATGCACGGAAAATAGGATTCGCGCCTCCGATGTGAAAGTCGTGAACGCGCGTTGGTGGATAATTGTTTTACGCCTTTTGTCCCGCCACGGTAGGTAGTAACAGCGCCGGGTTACCTGGCAACCCGCCTCCATTTGAAAGCGTCATCGCAGCAAGCCGGAAAAGGTGCGAATGGTCAGCTCATTCATAAAAAAATTACAAGGGAAATCACCTCATGTATCAAGAAAGTGCACGAGTGAAAGTAAAAAAAGTAGCCTATACAATCATGACTGCAGCGACGCCAGGAGGAATGCTCCGTGCGGTTAGGCTTTATGCTCAAACGATGTTGACATTAGTAGGTAAAATTAACGGATATAATAATAAGCTTCAGAGGGCTATAGCTGTCTGTGGCGAGTTGGTCTGAGGATATTCCCTCTCGAAATTAGCTCTGTGCATTACCTTACAAAAACTACTAACGTTAAGTAGTCATGTGCATTTATAGCCTATACTATTCCCCCGACGAACGTTATGCAGACTGCAGCTGTTTGATATGCGGGCGGTTGTGTATCGTTCCAATTTTAGTATAGCCTACTCAATTGGAACGATACAGAGAAGACTGGCGTGCGGTCGTGTATCCTTCCAATTTTAGTAGGACACCATATCGATCTGCCCGCCCACCATGCGAGTGCAGGTATCCTCCCTGCTCAGCGGACTAGGAGAAGGAGGGAAGTCTTGTTGTTGAATGAATTCGTTCATCATACAGTAGCCTAGGCTACACTAACCTATGAAAATATTAATTTGGGCTAGGAGGAGCTGGAAATCCCTCCGCTCGTCTTTCAATCCGGGAGCAGGGGATTTCACCTGAAAGTACACAGCAGCACGGGAATGTGGCCGTGCTGCTTGGCTCTGTGTGAAAGCAATTTCTATGGCGAGGCTGCGGGCTTTGCGGGACCCCTAAACTGCTTTTTTGCCGCGATCTGTGTGTGAAAGAGCCTATGGAAACATGTTTGAGCCATGCAGACTCCAGAGCTACAATACATGATAGCATTTGATCTAAAAGGTGGAGGCTGGGGTGGAGGGGGCAAAGCGTTACCAGCAGCCGCAAACGATCAGCAAGGTGGGGAACAGATCAGTGAGTGAGAGGCGGCCATATTTAAACGGACCGCCTTGATGTGAGAATGACTGTGATTGGAGAATTGGTTAAACGATGAACCAAACAGAGGCTGTCAGCTGGTACAGCTGGGGCGTAGCCTATGACATCATGTCTTGAATGAACTAACGCAGGCTTCATTTATGCTGCTTTTTAATGAGACAACAGAATATCACTTAATCTGTTTCCACTGCCCTTATCGCTTTTTCCTTTTATCGATACACCCGACTTTTCCACCTCCCTCAGGCGTGAAAACATTTTTTTGCGATATTTGGAGGCTTTTGCGAATTTTGCAGCGTTTCCACTCTGTTTTTTTTTATTCGCAAATTGAAATTTCGCATAAAAACAGGTGGATGGAATTGGAAACCCGACTCCAGTCAGATAGACCAGTGGTTCTCAAATGGGGGTCCGGGGACCCCCAGGGGTCCATGGCACTTTGCCAGGGGGTCCGCGAAAAGTTTTCAGGAAAATAAAAATAAATACTTTTTATTTTTGCAAAAGCTTCATAGTTCAAGAAAATTATTTTCTGCTTTGAATCTAAAATGGTTCATGGATTACATTCTAATCTAACAAACCTATCAATTTAAAAGTCAAGCACGTTACCGTGGAAACAATTAAGCTTAGCCCAAAATCACAAATCAGAATGAGGGGGTCGCCGGTATATTTTCTATCTTGTAAAGGGTCCTTGGCTGAAAAACATTTGAGAACCTCTGAGATAGACAGAAGGCAGTGATCATGTTTGGCCACAGTAGAACATTGACCTTTCTAGTCTATGATTGGATTAGCATGAATGGAAGCGTTGCAGGCCCTAATCATCTTCTAGAAGCACTCCTCTGTTGTTAAAAGTGCACAAATAAGTTCTAGCAGAAGTGTCTATACAGGCGGCTGAGAGACGAGCTGGCAGCGTCTGCTAGCTAGACGTCTCCATATCGCCAAGGAGTCTGATCCCGTCTTGGTTGCACCCAGTACGGAGCTACTGGTGAACCCAAATCAAGACCCGTGCAGTCATTATGATTTACCAGATGATTACCAGATGATGGCCAAATAACTCATTTTCTCATTTTCTCTTCTGCAATTGTTGGTTTGACTGTTGTTATGCAAGTGGGAGTGTGTGTGTGTGTGTGTGTGGTGTATTGCACTTTAAACTCACTTCAACTTGAATGTTG
>NC_139625.1:1920000-1935000 GCF_964638095.1 Poromitra crassiceps
ACTGTAAATTCATGTAAATCCACTGCCTATTTAACGTCTATTTAACTCAGTCTGTAAATCTCATGTAAATCCAACGTAAATTCATATTTATCATCCACAGAACACTTCACCACTCTATACTCGATTTGATTGCACTTGCAACTTTGTGATTGTCTTTAGTTATCTTCCTACTTCTTATCTCTGTATAGCCTATTGATGTGACCGCTACGCTGCATACAGACACTAAGACAAATTCCTCGTATGTAACTTGCATACTGTGGCAATAAAAGTGATTCTGATTCTGATTAGTTGCCAGAAAAGGAGCACCCGACACCAGCGTCTTTCTGAAAAGTTAAAATATTTTCAGCTGGGAGTCGGGCGCACAAAAACGCCTGAGCGCTGTGAAAATAGACGCTGGGCGCAGCGCACTTTCTCTAGACGTCCGTGTGCGCCCGCATACGCTCGCTCCTCATTGGAAGCAAGTGAAAAAAGATGCCGGGGGCTGATGAAAAGACGTTAGGTCAACACAGGCCCTAAGATTGTAATGCTCCCGTGTGTTTTGTCTCTCACACTGGGACCCATCACAACTTTATTGCTGTTCTATTGTAGGTGGAGGCCAATGTAGCTCCACAAACCAGATGCTAATGTATCACGACGAGAGCTCCTCCCACTCTGTGAGCCGCTGTCACTCCGTTACCTGTTGTTGCAAAAAGCCCAGAGCACTATAGAGAGCCAAAGTGAACCAAAGTCACTTCCTGCTTCAGCATGTGTACCAAAGGGATTTCATCTGCCATTTTATTTACCATAGACTTTTCGTAAAATGTTATGAAAATAGTTTTACTTGGTCAAACCAAGCGATTCAGCTATTTTTCGAATCGGGAGAGACCATAGATTCTATGCCATAGAATCCCCCCGCAAAAAAATATTTTTTTCTTTTCTTTTTATGTTCTATGGCATAGAATATAAAAAAATAAAACATTGATTTTTTTTAAATCCGCCATTTTCTTTAAACGTTTTGGTCCCAGTGAAATGTTCTGCGGTCTCTCCTGTTTCTAGATATAGCTGAACCGTTTGGTTTGAACAAGTCAAACTACTTTCATAAGCATTTTCCGAAATGTCTATGGGGGAAAATAAAAGGCGGATGAAAATCTCTGGTACGCCTGCTGAAGCAGGAAGTGACGTTCACTTTGGCTCTCTATACAGTGGCGCCGGAACGAGTTTGCAATTAGGGGGACTTTTTTTTTTTTGCCGGCGCGTGCCGGCAAGAAAAAATTACGTTTTTTTGAACGTCTGGATGATTTTTAGCCATATTTAGAGGAATATCTCATTTTAAATTAACATTAGGATTATACTGTAGTGATGTCATTATTCAGTATTTTTTCCTTTTCTCACTCACTTGAGCCGTTTTCCCACATGCGTACCGGAAAATTACCTGTAAGTCAATATCGGACATTTCCCTGAATTTCCCTTCACACCTTCACGCTCGCATGTGGGAATCTAGCAGCGAAATTGCCTGTATGTTGGGGGGAGGGGGGAGCTTGTATGTATGTAGAGAAAGCAAATGCACGAAGCGAAATGTGGAAGTAGTTTGCTTTGATGTGCGCGAATGATTAGTTGATGCACTTTGAAGAAGTTGGGATCCGTGTCTGAGAGAAATAGTTGCTGGTTCGATGTTTATCTGTTCACCTGCGTCGCGTTGAAGCACTTTTTACAGACTGGCTTCGTTTGATGTGTCCGGGCTTGCCTTCGCCTTCGGAAATCAGCAAGCTGACATACTGCTCTTATTATCACAAGATCATTTCGCCAGTTTGCTTTAATGTGCACGAATGATTAGATTATGCCCGCTGGAACATTAAGCAACGTGTGTAGGCTACTCCTCGCCCATGATTGAAGGACCGCTGTCGCGGAAAATGACTGGACTTGTTTCCCAGTTGTGTCCCCTTAAGAGCATACCGCTCTTCTGACTGGCTCGAAACTGGTGAAATGTCGGGGACGACGGGGTCGCGCTTATACCGGCACAACGACTTTCCCACATGAAGGCATTAGACCACGTTCCGGTCATTTAGCGGTACAAAGCGCATGTGGGAAAACGGCTTTGGTGACCTGCTCTCCCTTTAGGTCATTTTACAATTACACTACAACAGACAGCAACACAGGCAGAAACACTGAACCTATTATTATTATTATCACTTCGAAACACAGTGCAAAACTTGTCATCTCAACACAAAAATAAAATAACAATAACCGTATACGATTATAGCAGCAGCCAATGACAGTGAGTGCAGTACAGAGTCCGGGTCTGTCTGTCTCTCAAGTGTAATAATCCCACAACGATCACGGCTTTAACAAGCATCACAGGCTGTGTAAACAGTGTAAAGTGGGCTCTAAGCGTCAGGGGCAGTTGCCCCCTCAGATAAAAAAAAAAAAAAAAAAAAAAAAAGGTTGTTTAGGGGGACCACATTTTAAGGGGGACAAAATGTCCCCATGTCCCCCTGCTTCCGGCGCCCCTGTCTCTATATACGCTCCAAAGATGTGTAACGCATGGTCTCTGTGAGAATGAAAGCCGACAGTGACGACCGCCGTGACTCACTCCCACAGAGAGTAACAGTGACAGGAAGTGCCCATATCTGTTGAGCCATGTCTGCTCTGCGTGTTGTAGTAGTGTTGTAGTAGTGTTGTAGTAGTGTTGTAGTAGTGTTGTAGTAGTGGTGTAGTAGTGTTGTAGTAGTGTTGTAGTAGTGTTGTAGTAGTGTTGTAGTAGGGACGTTTCCTGCAAACATTCTCTGGCTACTCTGTCATTTACCCAAAATATCCTGGCAGGCACGAGTCTCGCCGAGGCGGAGGGTCAGAGCCACTCAAGACTGCTAAAAATGTTGCTTCCTGCAAAATGGCCAAAAGAGGAATATGGCCGTTTCTCACATACTGTTCTCACATACTGTTCTCACATACTGTTCTCACATACTGTTCTCACATACTGTTCTCACATACTGTTGTCACATACTGTTCTCACATACTATATATATATATACTAATATATATCACATACTGTTCTCACATACTGTTCTCACATACTGTTCTCACATACTGTTCTCACATACTGTTCTCACATACTATATATATATATACTAATATATATCACATACTGTTCTCACATACTGTTCTCACATACTGTTCTCACATAATGTTCTCACATACTGTTCTCACATACTATATATATATATACTAATATATATCACATACTGTTCTCACATACTATATATATATATACTAATATATATCACATACTGTTCTCACATACTATATATATATATACTAATATATATCACATACTGTTCTCACATACTGTTCTCACATACTGTTCTCACATAATGTTCTCACATACTGTTCTCACATACTATATATATATATACTAATATATATCACATACTGTTCTCACATACTATATATATATATACTAATATATATCACATACTGTTCTCACATACTGTTCTCACATACTGTTCTCACATAATGTTCTCACATACTGTTCTCACATACTATATATATATATACTAATATATATCACATACTGTTCTCACATACTATATATATATATACTAATATATATCACATACTGTTCTCACATACTGTTCTCACATACTGTTCTCACATAATGTTCTCACATACTGTTCTCACATACTATATATATATATACTAATATATATCACATACTGTTCTCACATACTGTTCTCACATAATGTTCTCACATACTGTTCTCACATACTGTTCTCACATACTGTTCTCACATACTGTTCTCACATAATGTTCTCACATACTGTTCTCACATAATGTTCTCACATACTGTTCTCACATACTATATATATATATACTAATATATATCACATACTGTTCTCACATACTATATATATATATACTAATATATATCACATACTGTTCTCACATACTGTTCTCACATACTGTTCTCACATAATGTTCTCACATACTGTTCTCACATACTGTTCTCACATACTGTTCTCACATAATGTTCTCACATACTGTTCTCACATACTGTTCTCACATAATGTTCTCACATACTGTTCTCACATACTATATATATATATACTAATATATATCACATACTGTTCTCACATACTATATATATATATACTAATATATATCACATACTGTTCTCACATACTGTTCTCACATACTGTTCTCACATACTGTTCTCACATACTATATATATATATACTAATATATATCACATACTGTTCTCACATACTATATATATATATACTAATATATATCACATACTGTTCTCACATACTGTTCTCACATACTGTTCTCACATACTGTTCTCACATACTATATATATATATACTAATATATATCACATACTGTTCTCACATACTATATATATATATACTAATATATATCACATACTGTTCTCACATACTATATATATATATACTAATATATATCACATACTGTTCTCACATACTGTTCTCACATACTGTTCTCACATACTGTTCTCACATACTATATATATATATACTAATATATATCACATACTGTTCTCACATACTATATATATATATACTAATATATATCACATACTGTTCTCACATACTATATATATATATACTAATATATATCACATACTGTTCTCACATACTATATATATATATACTAATATATATCACATACTGTTCTCACATACTATATATATATATACTAATATATATCACATACTGTTCTCACATACTGTTCTCACATACTGGAAGCACTTAGGCTGTAAGAGGAATATGGCCTGTTCTCACATACTGGAAGCACTTAGGCTGTAAGATAATAATAACCCCAGGGTTATTATAAATGACACTGAGGTGCTTTCAATATTATGTTGTTTCTCTGATTTGCCTGCGGGGGTGTGTGTGTGTGTGTGTGGGGGGGGGGGGTATACTCATCCTAAGGGAAATACATTGACATGGTAGGGCCATAAAAAAGACAGCAGATGCAGAAATTGAATAAAAAAAGATGTAACATGATGCTGAAGACACAGGAAGGTTCCACACAGTGTATCAGAACACAGACGTAACATGATGCTGAAGACACAGGAAGGTTCCACACAGTGTATCAGAACACAGACGTAACATGATGCTGAAGACACAGGAAGGTTCCACACAGTGTATCAGAACACAGATGTAACATGATGCTGAAGACACAGGAAGGTTCCACACAGTGTATCAGAACACAGACGTAACATGATGCTGAAGACACAGGAAGGTTCCACACAGTGTATCAGAACACAGACGTAACATGATGCTGAAGACACAGGAAGGTTCCACACAGTGTATCAGAACACAGACGTAACATGATGTTGAAGACACAGGAAGGTTCCACAGTGTATCAGAACACAGATGTAACATGATGCTGAAGACACAGGAAGGTTCCACACAGTGTATCAGAACACAGACGTAACATGATGTTGAAGACACAGGAAGGTTCCACACAGTGTATCAGAACACAGACGTAACATGATGCTGAAGACACAGGAAGGTTCCACACAGTGTATCAGAACACAGACGTAACATGATGCTGAAGACACAGGAAGGTTCCACACAGTGTATCAGAACACAGACGTAACATGATGTTGAAGACACAGGAAGGTTCCACACAGTGTATCAGAACACAGACGTAACATGATGTTGAAGACACAGGAAGGTTCCACACAGTGTATCAGAACACAGACGTAACATGATGCTGAAGACACAGGAAGGTTCCACACAGTGTATCAGAACACAGACGTAACATGATGCTGAAGACACAGGAAGGTTCCACACAGTGTATCAGAACACAGACGTAACATGATGTTGAAGACACAGGAAGGTTCCGCACAGTGTATCAGAACACAGACGTAACATGATGCTGAAGACACAGGAAGGTTCCACACAGTGTATCAGAACACAGACGTAACATGATGCTGAAGACACAGGAAGGTTCCACAGTGTATCAGAACACAGACGTAACATGATGCTGAAGACACAGGAAGGTTCCACACAGTGTATCAGAACACAGACGTAACATGATGTTGAAGACACAGGAAGGTTCCACAGTGTATCAGAACACAGACGTAACATGATGCTGAAGACACAGGAAGGTTCCACACAGTGTATCAGAACACAGACGTAACATGATGTTGAAGACACAGGAAGGTTCCACAGTGTATCAGAACACAGACGTAACATGATGCTGAAGACACAGGAAGGTTCCACACAGTGTATCAGAACACAGACGTAACATGATGTTGAAGACACAGGAAGGTTCCACACAGTGTATCAGAACACAGACGTAACATGATGTTGAAGACACAGGAAGGTTCCACAGTGTATCAGAACACAGACGTAACATGATGCTGAAGACACAGGAAGGTTCCACACAGTGTATCAGAACACAGACGTAACATGATGCTGAAGACACAGGAAGGTTCCACACAGTGTATCAGAACACAGACGTAACATGATGTTGAAGACACAGGAAGGTTCCACACAGTGTATCAGAACACAGACGTAACATGATGTTGAAGACACAGGAAGGTTCCACACAGTGTATCAGAACACAGACGTAACATGATGTTGAAGACACAGGAAGGTTCCGCACAGTGTATCAGAACACAGACGTAACATGATGCTGAAGACACAGGAAGGTTCCACACAGTGTATCAGAACACAGATGTAACATGATGCTGAAGACACAGGAAGGTTCCACACAGTGTATCAGAACACAGATGTAACATGATGCTGAAGACACAGGAAGGTTCCACAGTGTATCAGAACACAGACGTAACATGATGCTGAAGACACAGGAAGGTTCCACACAGTGTATCAGAACACAGACGTAACATGATGCTGAAGACACAGGAAGGTTCCACAGTGTATCAGAACACAGACGTAACATGATGCTGAAGACACAGGAAGGTTCCACACAGTGTATCAGAACACAGACGTAACATGATGCTGAAGACACAGGAAGGTTCCACACAGTGTATCAGAACACAGATGTAACATGATGTTGAAGACACAGGAAGGTTCCACACAGTGTATCAGAACACAGACGTAACATGATGCTGAAGACACAGGAAGGTTCCACACAGTGTATCAGAACACAGACGTAACATGATGCTGAAGACACAGGAAGGTTCCACACAGTGTATCAGAACACAGATGTAACATGATGCTGAAGACACAGGAAGGTTCCACACAGTGTATCAGAACACAGACGTAACATGATGCTGAAGACACAGGAAGGTTCCACACAGTGTATCAGAACACAGATGTAACATGATGCTGAAGACACAGGAAGGTTCCACACAGTGTATCAGAACACAGATGTAACATGATGCTGAAGACACAGGAAGGTTCCACACAGTGTATCAGAACACAGACGTAACATGATGCTGAAGACACAGGAAGGTTCCACACAGTGTATCAGAACACAGACGTAACATGATGCTGAAGACACAGGAAGGTTCCACACAGTGTATCAGAACACAGACGTAACATGATGTTGAAGACACAGGAAGGTTCCACAGTGTATCAGAACACAGACGTAACATGATGTTGAAGACACAGGAAGGTTCCACACAGTGTATCAGAACACAGATGTAACATGATGCTGAAGACACAGGAAGGTTCCACACAGTGTATCAGAACACAGACGTAACATGATGCTGAAGACACAGGAAGGTTCCACACAGTGTATCAGAACACAGATGTAACATGATGCTGAAGACACAGGAAGGTTCCACACAGTGTATCAGAACACAGACGTAACATGATGCTGAAGACACAGGAAGGTTCCACACAGTGTATCAGAACACGATCAATGACAGGACCTTTAGAAAACGAAGGGAACGTTAAGTTAAAGCAGCTATGAGCAAGATTCTCGATTGTTATTAAACAGTCTAAATTTAATATCGATGCCTCACATCTTACCTCTGATGGTAGACGAGACCAACGCAGAGTAGTCTCGCTTGAACCCCGAGTGAATCGGCCAGTGTTAGTCTGTCTGTGGCCAGGGCAGATCAGGAAGTGAAATGAAACGGTTTGCGGCAGCCACTTCGGCCATAACCACAAAATAACCAAATTACTTCCAAACAAACTGTTAAAATATAACGAGAGATGTTCGCGAGAGTAGCAAGCACCTGGATGTAGCGGCATGGCGTTCTCCTTGCTTATGGTCTATTGGTAGGCAAAGCGAAACGGTTGAAGGCAGGCAGCTGCCGTAAACCGTTTCGTTTCACGTCCTGGTCTATCCGGCCCGCCGGAAGACAGACACAGACTCTATAATCATCAAGAGATCTTTGGTCTCAGCTGCTATTATAGGTAAGATGTGATGCATCAATATTACATTTAGACTGTTTAATAACAATCGAAAATCTTGCTCGTAGCTGCTTTAAGTTATCCTTTATTTCTCCCCATGGGGAAATTCATCCTCTACATTTGACCCATCCTCTACTAGGAACCTTCCTAGAACTAGGAGCAGTGGGCAGCTGCAGTGCAGCGCCCGGGGACCAACTCCAGTTCTTTTTGCCATTGCTTTGGTCAGGAGCACTGACAGGAGTCTTAACCCTAACCTACATGTCTTTGATGGTGGGAGGAAATCGGAGCACCCGAAGAAAATCCACACGGACACGGGGAGAACATGCAAACTCCACACAGAAAGGACCTGGGACGGCCCGGGGTTCGAACCCCGGGACCTTCTTGCTGTGAGGCAACAGTGAAACCACGGAGTCCAACGTGATCAGAAGAGTTTCAGGACATTGGGCCTCGTGCAAGAACCACTGGTACAAACAGAACCTCGTGCGAGCGGTTTAGGAGAACTTGCCGCATTCATCAATTTTCTCGTATTTGCAATTGTCTCTTCGGTACGAACACGAGCTGTCGTACGAGTCACATACAGTCAAGCTGCCGTTCTCCAAGCAAAACAAAAACTTGAGTTGTTGACTAATGGATTGTGAGAAGGACAGAGAGAAAGTGGGTCAGAGAAATGACGCGCCACCAATATAAAACAAAAAAAGGCCATGAGAATTATCAGTGTTGGGCAAGTTACTTTGAAAATGTAATATACTACAAAATTACTAGTTACTTTCATTTAAATAGTAATAGGTTACTTTACAATATTACTGTCTGTGTAGAGTAACTTGTTACTTATTACACTACTTTTGCATTACTTTCACCAAAACAACAGCAGTAGCAGAATGACATCGCCGCCCCGGAACCAGCGCGGAAAATTATTTAAACCGCCTTAAAGTCAGTGTAAATGGTCCAAAATTCGAAATGTGATCCTTTTCCTTTGTTATTCTCATCTATAGTGATTATTTGCATAAAAACACACAATTTGATTTGGAAAATGATTGTATCTTTATTCAAATATGTGCTTTGATGATGTGTTTTTTTTTTTTTACTCAATTTGTAACTTGTGTTACTTGACAAAGGAACTGGTATACTATTACTGAAACCCTATTGGTAAGACGTTATATTACTGAGTTACTGCTAAAAGTAATATATTACATGTTACTTTTGTAACGAGTTATACCCCCAGCACTGATGGTGATACATGATGTTGTTGATGACGGAATGGCTGCAGAGAACAGAGCGAGAGAGAGGGCAGGGAGTCAGTGGGTCAGTGTGGTGACCTTAACACAGTGAGTGGAGGAGCTGTGATAAAGACGAGCACTTCAAACAGCACTGATAAGCTCCACCGGTGAAGGACGAAGAACAGCGCCTTTGAAAACGGGGCCAAACAAGAGATAGGGCCGTGACGAAGCCCAGTCCACGGGAGGGCCCAGAAGTGTTAAACTAATAATCACCTCAATTACCAGCACGTCTCTGCATTGTATTCAGGCCCAAATGTCTTCTCTTCTGCCGGCCTGTTGGATAGAAGGTGTGGTGGTCCTCAGGTGAAGGTGTGGTGGTGGTCCTCAGGTGAAGGTGTGCTGTCACCTTGATCTAATCAGTGTTAATGCAGACAACAGTGGCATTTTGGATTTGAATGGGCATCAGCCGGACGTGACAGACAAGCTCTGACAATGTTAGTTGTCAATCAATTGTGTGTGTGTGTGTGTGTGTGTGTGTGTGTGTGTGTGTGTGTGTGTGTGTGTGTGTGTGTTTCATCCACCTCCCAACGGGCCTATAATGACTGTTTAACAACCCCAGTAGTGCTCACCTGTGTCAACGCATTGAATGACTGAGAGTCAGTTAATTATTGTCCTCAACAAGACGTCTGCAAGGTCTCAGAGAGAGAGAGAGATTAGAGGAGATAAGGAGATAGACAAATAGAGAGGCAAAGTGAACGTCACTTCCTGCTTCAGCGCTGTACCACAGATTTTCTTCCGCAATTTATTCCCATAGACATTTCGTTAAATGCCTTTAAAAATAGTTTTACTTGGTCAAACCAAACGGTTCAGATATATTTAGAATCGGGAGAGACCATAGATAGAACATTTCACTCGGTCAAAAAAACCAACAACACACACATCATCGTTAAAATATTTTCTTGAAACCCGCATTTTGTTTACGTTTTGGTCCGAGTGAACTGTTATGCGGTCTCTCCTGTTTCTAAATATAGGTGAACCGTTTGGTTTGAACAAGTACAACCATTTCTATAGGCATTTTACGAAATGTCTATGGGAAAAGAAATGGCGGATGAAAATCTCTGGTACAGTGCTGAAGCAGGAAGTGACGTTCCACTTTGCCACTCTATAATAGACAACTAGCTTACTTTTCAGCGGAGAGGCAAAACCAATCTCGAGTGAACGTTTGATTCGATGATTTCCTTGACATGTCACAGATAAACCTGCATGTCCAAAGTGCGCTCGCCCACTCTCCTTTGAGATAATGCTCATAAATGTCTTGTTTTCTCTGCTCCTGCCAGATGTATGCACCCCCTTGTTAGGGAGCAGATGATTCCACCCTCCCCGGCTCGTGATGTTAGGCTAACCTCCTGGTGACTTCGCCGCAGCATCTGGCAAACGTTAGGCCTCACCTGGGCCCACCGTTTACGCAGTAATCCGAGCAGCGCTCTTACAGATGCGACTTCGGGAGGCAATACTCAGTGTGTGTGTGTGTGTGTGTGCGCACACGCGCGTGCGTGTGTGTGTGTGTGTGTGTGTACGCACACGCGCGTGCGTGCGTGTGTGTGTGTGTGTGTGTGTGTGTGTGCGCGCACACGTGTGTGTGTGTGTGTGTGTGTCATGTGTGTGTGTGTGCGCTCATGTATGTACACTTGCATCTGTGTGCTCCCTCCCTGGGCTCTGCTGTGCATTGCAGGCTTTAAAAAAAGACAATCATTCGCTTCAGGATGGGAACCGAGGAGGCCGGGCGCAGGCACAGCAGGGGAGCCCTTTTCACAGCGCGCACAATAAGCAGCCCCAGCAGCACCCAGAGAACACAGTGCCTGGCTTTGCCTTGTGAACGCACAGCAGTGACAGTGTGCCGCCGTGCGCGTGGTCTGTGTGTCCTTTTGTCAGCACTAGCTGCTGCCGTGTAGAAAAAAAACACAACAACAGACAATAATACCACACTCCCTGCACAGCTGGCATATTTTCTGAGAAGCCATTTCCTGTAAAAAAAAAAATCTGACACAGGAATAATGATGGCTTTGATTGGCCGCCCCCCCCCCCCCCCCCAGTTACCGGGAGGCACTTCCTGTTTCTTTGTATTGGTTTCATTGTGAGGCGGTGGGGTGGGTTGTTGGGGCGCGAGGGGGCGAGGCAGAGTTTGAGGGAAACAGCTGCTGGAGATGACACAGTCAAGAACATCCCTGTGACCCCCCCACCCTAACGCACACACCCGCACACACACACACACACGGCCAAACGTATGCACGCACACACACACACACACGCACGCACGCACGCACGCACGCACGCACGCACGCACGCACGCACGCACACACACACACACACACGCACGCACGCACGCACGCACGCACGCACGCACGCACGCACGCACGCACGCACACACACACACACACACACTCACACACACACACACACACACACACTATCACCTCTTGCATGGGGGGGGGGGGGGACCTTTGTAAGGTTTGGTTTCAACCTGATTTTCTGACGGTTGACCCAGTTGACTCTCTTCTTAACCACCAGTTCGAGTTGAGCCAGCTAAGACATCACTCTCACCACACATGCCCCTGACACCTTTACTCACACTTCTCAGGAGAACAGTTACTGTTGGAGATCTGCTTTCAGGCCCTCACATAAATCAATCAGCATAGCCCAGGGATGGGCAACGTTGATGATGGAGAGGGCCACACAAAAAATGTCCTCATTACCAGAGGGCCAGATTGTGACCGTGCACTTCCACCAGTAGCCTACTGTAACACCATCACTCCCAATTATAGCTACTAATTTGATGAAAAGGACTGGTCATCAAAGTTTATTATACCAACATTTATATGTTTCATATTCACATTTAGTAATTCTTCCATTCAGATGACACCAGGAACTTTGCTCTAGCTTTAAAACAGCCCGCTACAGCAGTTTGATGGGGTACATCACCCAAATATGTCATATTAATAAGATTAGTAATGTTGCATTGTGCAATGTGCATCCTGGATATAGTTTGTTACAATAGCGTTAGCTCAAATGCTAACGTTAAACAGTATGTGGATGGACAATGGAACGCCATTAGCGCCATGTTCTGTGTGGTACAGTAGAATAAAAACACAGATTTTGGTGGTCTAACCTAACCTAAACAAAAACGTCCGCCTTGTAAAAAAATACAATAAAAAAATAAAAGTAAATTGACCCAGGGGCCACACTGAGTGAGGTCGGGGGCCGCATGCGGCCCACGGGCCGCCAGTTGCCCACCTCTGGCATAGCCTGTCCAATCATCTCCGCTCTAATAGCTGGGGATTGGTTTAACCTGGCTGAAGGACAAATACCTGATCAAATGCTATTTCCATATCTATAGGGTTTGTTTGGTAACACTTTACAATGAGATTAATTCATCCTTAATTAAGAGTTAACTAGATCATTTACTAATGGTGTTCTAACATATTGTGGTTGGGTTGAGGCCTGAACTCACTGAGGTTAAGCTTATGGCAAGCTTACAGGCAGGCCTGTTAATTAAGGGTTAGTTAATGCTGAGCCGTTAATTAATGTACCTTTCTTGTAAAGTGTGTTTGTTTTAACCTACTGGGAAGACCAGGTGGGCGGGGTTTGATCGCAACACCACCATTCAGAGATTGTCAGGGAATTTGTCAATCACGCAGAAGTGTGACTTGAAAACACGTTCCTGTGATTGTTTAAACATTCAGGCACACATATTCGTATTGTCCTGTTGTATGACAAACCGCAATCAAAATAATTGGTCCCTAAGTAGGGTACAAAAACGTACAAAAATACTACAGTGTTTGCTAATACTATAGTATTAAATAACAGTGAGAGAGAAGAGATCAAGGCTTGAAAATTCTCTAATCTCATCGTCCTATCAAGCAGTTCAACTAAATATCCCTCAAGATTTGAAAAGGGGGAGGCCGGTATTTGGTAAGAAGCTGTAAAGAAAAGTTGCAAAGGTCTCAATTTGAGAGTGTAAAGGTCAGAGGGTGTTATCACCTCTGTTTTGTTTCTGCACATGTGTGAGGGAAGTCGAAAGTTGTTATCTGCGGTTCTGCAGTTAATGGCTGCATGTAGCATCAGGGTTTCTTTCATTGGTTCAGAAAAAGTCTGCAGCACTTTGGTTTGTGTCGTCTTAAGAATAACAACAACAATCTGACAGGTTGCGTCGAGTGCACACCCAACAACACACTCACACACACACTCACACACACACACACACACACATACGCACACACAACAACACACTCACACTTACGCTTCACACGCTTCACACGCACACACACACGTTTTCTATCTGCGCAAGTTTTTCCATTAGCGTTTGCAGAGATCACAGGTCGTTGTGTTTCCTGCCACAGAGTGTGAGTACATGCTGTCTCTGCTGCCGTGCACTGAGAATGATCACTGGAAAATGATCAGTGCAACACACACACACCCATGCACATGCACACACACACCTACACACGCACACACACACACCCACACACACCCACACACGCACACACACACACCTACCACCGATACAAAGTGCAAAAACACACACAAAACACAGAAAATCAATTATTGTTTGACTCTATTTTGCATATTAAGTCAATTAGGACCTATTTCAATACAATGTTTTGCCCTGTAGGGGCAGTGTAGGGAAATTCAGATTTTCAAACCAGAGGGAATCCTTCTCCTTTTTACTTATAATAGTAATAATAATAATAATAATAATAATAATAATAATAATAATAATAATAATAATAATAATAATAATAATATAGCTGCAAGCGGCAATACCAGGGGTTCAAGCCTTCAACAAATGCTTAAGAAAGAAGAAAAGCACTCAAACAACTAATGACATCACAACTGCCTGATGACATCACAGTCGAGCAAGTCATTGGGCCAGATATTGGCCCAATGATATTGATGGTGATGATGTCACAATGCCCTAAAATAACCTGCGAAGGCCTAAACACGTGAAATGGGCTGTTATATCGCCAACATTTGGTAGATTGGTGTAATTTGTTTGTTTCTGAGTAGTGGGTGACATTTCCAACCTATGTGCAAAGTTTGGCTACTGTGAGCCTTATGGTTTCTGACGTGCATATACTGTTTTATGGAATAATAATAATGATAAGAATAAACATAGTAATTACAATAGGGTTTCCTTTGGGGCTTGAACCACTAATTATGCTCACAATACCTTTTATTTTAGTTTCAACTCCTGGTAGGCGGCGGGCCCAGCGGAGATTTCGTGCACTTAAACGATCCCTACCGAGGGAAAACCCAGTCCTTTATTAACAACTGAGACATGTCTCAACAAATTAAAATAAATTTGTTGCCACCCGTTCTTTCTTGCCATATTTTGTGATCGCTAACTCTGTCAACTTGCATTTTCTCCGGTAAAGAGAGCAGACAGCTAT
>NC_139625.1:1942500-1945000 GCF_964638095.1 Poromitra crassiceps
TGTGTGTGTGTGTGTGTGTGTGTGTGTGTGTGTGTGTGTGTGTGTGTGTGTGTGTGTGATCGGCCATTTGAAGTCAAAAATAACAAACTGAACAACAACGTGACCATTAGATAAGAGCAGAGAAGACGAGAGGCCCTGCTAGGAAGGCTGCTTTCAGGCACCACTGCTTTCTGCTTTCAGGCACCACTGCTTTCTGCTTTCAGGCACCACTGCTTTCTGCTTTCAGGCACCACTGCTTTCTGCTTTCAGGCACCACTGCTTTTACATGACGGGAAAAGCCTGAAGCTTACGCGCTCTGACAGCTTTCACAGTTTACCGCCATGTCATAGAAACCTGTGAACATGTTGATTTGATTTGACGGGACTAAGACAATATTTGCCATATTGGTGATTGTACAGGACAGTGGTTGTGGGGTCCCGGGACCCCCAGGGGTCCTTATAAGGGGGTTCCAGCGGGTCCACAGCAAAAAGGGGAATCATTTATTTTCCACTATCATCGTATCCATAATTAACACAATGACAGAATAGATGATTATTTATGGGTTCATACACTTTCTGTAATAAAACATCTAAAAGCAAAAAAAATCTGATCAGATAGGCGACACTGGGACTACATTTCGGGGCGTCCGTGGACTGATTTGTGTCAGTTTAGGGGTCCTTGACGTGAAACCGTTGAGAGCCACTGATATAGAGGTTTGGAATAACATGCCAGACAGTCATTGAACAAGCCCCAGCTTATATCCATATGGAAAAATGTGCGCGCGCGAGGCGAGCGCACACACACACACGTACACACACACACGCACGCACGCACACACACACACACACACACCACACGTACACACGCACACACACACACACACACACACACACACACACACACACACACACACACGTACACACGCACACACACACACACACACACACACACACACACACACACACACACACACACACACACCCGCACACGCACACACGCACACACACACACACACACACACACACACACACACACACACACACACACACACACACACCACACACACACACACACACACACACACACACACACACACACAGATATGTAAACACAACACAACAGGACATGGCGTGTGCTATTGAATCATGGTGGATGGCCTCATGTACTCTCTGTGTGTCGTCACTGATCTGCTGTAACTCAATTGAGTCTATTCCTGCTCAACTCTGGCATTCACAAAATACACAACACACACACACACACACACGCACACGCACACGCACACGCACACGCATACACACACACACACACACACACACGCACATGCACACGCACACGCACACGCATACACACACACACACACACACACACACACACACACACACACCCAGACACACACACACACACACACACACACACACACACACACACACAGATGACGGTATGCTCAAAGGTCACATTAGGTAGCGGTCGGACATTTTTAAATAGCTGTTAAATCAACTTTGGGTGTCTGCATCAGTGCTACCAGGACCTGACATCTCCTGCGAGGACCTGACATCTCCTGCCTCTCCTAACAGGACCTGACATCTCCTACCAGGACCTAACATCTCCTACCAGGACCTGACATCTCCTCCTGCCAGGACCTGACATCTCCTACCTCTCCTACCAGGACCTGACATCTCCTACCAGGACCTGACATCTCCTACCAGGACCTGACATCTCCTACCAGGACCTGACATCTCCTACCAGGACCTGACATCTCCTACCAGGACCTGATATATTCTCCTACCAGGACCTGACATCTCCTGCCAGGACCTGACATCTCCTACCAGGACCTGACATCTCCTGCGAGGACCTGACATCTCCTGCCTCTCCTAACAGGACCTGACATCTCCTACCAGGACCTAACATCTCCTACCAGGACCTGACATCTCCTCCTGCCAGGACCTGACATCTCCTGCCTCTCCTAACAGGACCTGACATCTCCTACCAGGACCTGACATCTCCTACCAGGACCTGACATCTCCTACCAGGACCTGACATCTCCTACCAGGACCTGACATCTCCTACCAGGACCTGATATATTCTCCTACCAGGACCTGACATCTCCTACCAGGACCTGACATCTCCTCCTACCAGGACCTGACATCTCCTACCAGGACCTGACATCTCCTCCTGCCAGGACCTGACATCTCCTGCCTCTCCTAACAGGACCTGACATCTCCTACCAGGACCTGACATCTCCTACCAGGACCTGACATCTCCTACCAGGACCTGACATCTCCTACCAGGACCTGATATATTCTCCTACCAGGACCTGACATCTCCTGCCAGGACCTGACATCTCCTACCAGGACCTGACATCTCCTGCGAGGACCTGACATCTCCTGCCTCTCCTAACAGGACCTGACATCTCCTACCAGGACCTAACATCTCCTACCAGGACCTGACATCTCCTCCTGCCAGGACCTGACATCTCCTGCCTCTCCTAACAGGACCTGACATCTCCTACCAGGACCTGACA
>NC_139625.1:1957500-1962500 GCF_964638095.1 Poromitra crassiceps
TGACTCCTTCTGTAAGGTTAATTATCGTTCCAATAAAATGGATTCAGCCGGCTAAACAGGTTGTACGTCACTTTTTTTCCGGAAGGGTGGGGGTGTTAGCAAAAAATAATATAGTAATGTAACTAGTTACTTTTGATACCAAGTAATAAGTGAAGTCATTTTATTACTTTTTAAAGGAGTAATCGGTAATAAGTAACTCATTTTCTACACTTCCTGAATTTGTTACACTTCCTGAGGAACTTGCCCAACACCGTGCACGAGTAAGACGCGGGGACATCTCCCGGTCACATGGTGGGCAGACGCTGGTGTGTGTGTCCCCCCCCCCCCCCCTTCCCCGAGAGTTCACAGGTCAGGCCGCTCCTACGCAGAAGCCCTGCATGCAGGGGGCAACGCAGGGCTCTCCCTCTCTCCCTCCCCCGGGGGGCTCGCCCCCCAGGCCGCAGATGCACCCGGCCCAGACAAGGCTGCACTTCTCTGGGGCAGCACAGAGAGACCGCTGTGCTCCGGCCCTGGAGCCCCCGACGCTCCGATTGAGACCCTGCGCCCCCCCCATGCAGGAACCAGAGGGAGGGGCCCGGGGAGAGGGAGGGGCCCGGGGAGAGGGAGGGGCCCGGGGAGAGGGAGGGGCCCGAGGAGAGGGAGGGGCCCGGGGAGAGGGAGGGGCCCGGGGATGCGAACACATCTGGCATCTGCAGCGCCCTGGACACGCCACACAGGGGGGGCGGGGTCATGTGACCACACAGGGGGGGCGGGGTCATGTGACCACACAGGGGGGGCGGGGTCATGTGACCACACAGGGGGGGGGGGCGGGGTCATGTGACCACACAGGGGGGGGGCGGGGTCATGTGACCACACAGGGGGGGGCGGGGTCATGTGACCACACAGGGGGGGCGGGGTCATGTGACCACGCAAAACAACTATGCAGACAAATGGAGGCAGATACGAATTTGCTGAAATACACACTTTTTTTTCTCTGTATGGTTCTTTCCATCACACATCACACACACACACACACACACACACACAGAGAAACACACCCACACGTGCCAGAGTGTGTGTGTGTGTGTGTGTGCCTATACTACCTCTGCGATCTGGAAAGCAGTGCTGTGTGAGCAGCTGGCTGCATAGTGAGACAGTGCTCAGAATAGACCTCTGTCTGCGCTGCTACGCTACGCTACTATTTGTAGCTTGGAACTAAACAATGCGATGTTGCTTGGCTAAAAAAAGATTGATGAGCAACAGACTGTATGCAACTGGCTATGCTAGTATCTAGAGAGGAGATGCTATAAAAACAATGCTATTTTCAAAGATGCATTCATATACACTACAGTATATATATATATATATATATATTATATATAATATAAGATAAATGAAAAGCTGTGAAAAGAGGACACAATAGGGTGTATCAGAGAGTGCAAGAAATATGTGTGGGTGCACATCTCTGCAAGGTGTCTTTTTAGAGAGAGAGAGAGAGAGAGAGAGAGGCGGAGAGAGAGAGTGAGTGAGTTGAGTGTGTGAGTGTGTGTGTGTGAGTGTGTGTGTGTGTGTGTGTGTGTTTCTGCTTCAGCGTGGGCGATCTTTTGCATTAGACGGCAGTACAGGACCGAGTTAGAGGTAGCAGTGGTTGGGGCGTGTTTGTGTGTGTGTTTCTCTCTCTGTGTGTGTGTGTGTGTGTGTGTGTGTGTGTGTGTTACCTTTGATAAACTCTGTCTCAGCCCACTCTTCCACACCGCCCCCATATTTTCATATTAAGCTCTTTGATTCCTGCAAAGGAAGCTTTGGACTCTTCCTCGTGGACTTTTGGCTTTCATGCATTTTTGACCAGGAGGAAAGGAGAAGTGGCACAAAACATGGCTGTAAGGGAATGTAGACATTATGCATATACAGTACATGGTCAGGGTGTGTGTGTAGAGCAGCGGTTCTCAGCTGATCTATAGCCTCACCACCCACATTTTTCCTTAGACATTAAGTCGCGACCCGATTTTCAGAATTGAGCCTAACTTTATAGCGTCATTTAGCTTCCTTCACAACAAGCTAGCATGGCATGTCGGTACCAATAGAGACACTGCGTAACGCGTCATCATTCAGAAGCCACGCCCAAGACGGGGGAAAACAGAACACCCCCCCCCCCCAATCCTGGCATTCTCCTATGTCACGTGCATGGTTGCGTGTTGCACAAAAAGATCGTATATACGGAAGATGAACACTCCAACTTACTTCCTTGACAGCTAGATCCACATTTTTCTTCTCGCCAATTCTCAATGGCTTTCTTGTTTTGCTCAGGAGTACAAAAAAACTTTAACTGGCGATTTTTTACATTTGTTGTCTGTGCAGCCCACCACACAACAGCTTTTAGCTATGTTTAATTCAAGGAAAATGACGCTGGTGTGTGGAAATGAACGGAGCTTTTCCCCGTGATGGGCCTATTACATGCAGTGTCTCTATAGATGCCTTAAGTCTTCTAGTTTCATACGGTACCAGTATTTTCACTCTGGCTTTAAAAATAAGCCCGCTACAGACTCTGAAAGACCGGCCGCGGACACCAGAACCCCCCCCCCCCCCCCCCCTCATGCACACATCCCCGACTCACTCGAAATGACCCCGGGACCCACTTTTGGGTCCCGACCCACCAGTTGAGAAACACTGGTGTATATACATGGTCAGGGTGTGTGTGTGTGTGTGTGTGTGTGTAGGCTAGTGAGAGGCATAGCCGAGCGGTATGTCCTTTGTGGCCAGCTGTGGAGCCAATAACGGCCCATCTGCAGACAATAGGCTCTGTCTGAGGGGCACACAGCCTGGTTTCTGTCCTGGGCCTCGCTGCCTCACACACTCACACACAACCTGGTTCCTGTCCTGGGCCTCGCTGCCTCACACACAGCCTGGTTCCTGTCCTGGGCCTCGCTGCCTCACACACAGCCTGGTTCCTGTCCTGGGCCTCTCTGCCTCACACACAGCCTGGTTCCTGTCCTGGGCCTCGCTGCCTCACACACAGCCTGGTTCCTGTCCTGGGCCTCGCTGCCTCACACTCACACACAGCCTGGTTCCTGTCCTGGGCCTCGCTGCCTCACACTCACACACAGTCTGGTTCCTGTCCTGGGCCTCTCTGCCTCACACACTCACACACAACCTGGTTCCTGTCCTGGGCCTCGCTGCCTCACACACTCACACACAACCTGGTTCCTGTCCTGGGCCTCGCTGCCTCACACTCACACACAGCCTGGTTCCTGTCCTGGGCCTCGCTGCCTCACACACTCACACACAGCCTGGTTCCTGTCCTGGGCCTCGCTGCCTCACACTCACACCCAGCCTGGTTCCTGTCCTGGGCCTCTCTGCCTCACACTCACACACAGCCTGGTTCCTGTCCTGGGCCTCTCTGCCTCACACACTCACACACAACCTGGTTCCTGTCCTGGGCCTCGCTGCCTCACACACTCACACACAACCTGGTTCCTGTCCTGGGCCTCGCTGCCTCACACTCACACACAGCCTGGTTCCTGTCCTGGGCCTCGCTGCCTCACACACTCACACACAGCCTGGTTCCTGTCCTGGGCCTCGCTGCCTCACACTCACACCCAGCCTGGTTCCTGTCCTGGGCCTCTCTGCCTCACACTCACACACAGTCTGGTTCCTGTCCTGGGCCTCTCTGCCTCACACTCACACACAGCCTGGTTCCTGTCCTGGGCCTCTCTGCCTCACACTCACACACAGCCTGGTTCCTGTCCTGGGCCTCTCTGCCTCACACTCACACACATCCTGGTTCCTGTCCTGGGCCTCGCTGCCTCACACTCACACACAGCCTGGTTCCTGTCCTGGGCCTCTCTGCCTCACACTCACACACAGCCTGGTTCCTGTCCTGGGCCTCGCTGCCTCACACTCACACACATCCTGGTTCCTGTCCTGGGCCTCGCTGCCTCACACACTCACACAGCCTGGTTCCTGTCCTGGGCCTCGCTGCCTCACACACTCACACAGCCTGGTTCCTGTCCTGGGCCTCGCTGCCTCACACACTCACACAGCCTGGTTCCTGTCCTGGGCCTCGCTGCCTCACACACTCACACAGCCTGGTTCCTGTCCTGGGCCTCGCTGCCTCACACACTCACACAGCCTGGTTCCTGTCCTGGGCCTCGCTGCCTCACACACTCACACAGCCTGGTTCCTGTCCTGGGCCTCGCTGCCTCACACTCACACACAGTCTGGTTCCTGTCCTGGGCCTCGCTGCCTCACACACTCACACCCAGTCTGGTTCCTGTCCTGGGCCTCGCTGCCTCACACACTCACACCCAGTCTGGTTCCTGTCCTGGGCCTCGCTGCCTCACACACTCACACACAACCTGGTTCCTGTCCTGGGCCTCTCTGCCTCACACTCACACACAACCTGGTTCCTGTCCTGGGCCTCTCTGCCTCACACTCACACACAGCCTGGTTCCTGTCCTGGGCCTCGCTGCCTCACACTCACACACAGCCTGGTTCCTGTCCTGGGCCTCGCTGCCTCACACACTCACACACAGTCTGGTTCCTGTCCTGGGCCTCGCTGCCTCACACACTCACACACAGCCTGGTTCCTGTCCTGGGCCTCTCTGCCTCACACTCACACACAGCCTGGTTCCTGTCCTGGGCCTCGCTGCCTCACACTCACACACAGCCTGGTTCCTGTCCTGGGCCTCGCTGCCTCACACTCACACACATCCTGGTTCCTGTCCTGGGCCTCGCTGCCTCACACTCACACACAGTCTGGTTCCTGTCCTGGGCCTCCCTGCCTCACACTCACACACAGTCTGGTTCCTGTCCTGGGCCTCGCTGCCTCACACTCACACACAGTCTGGTTCCTGTCCTGGGCCTCGCTGCCTCACACTCACACACATCCTGGTTCCTGTCCTGGGCCTCGCTGCCTCACACTCACACACAGCCTGGTTCCTGTCCTGGGCCTCGCTGCCTCACACTCACACACAGCCTGGTTCCTGTCCTGGGCCTCGCTGCCTCACACTCACACACAGCCT
>NC_139625.1:1972500-2000205 GCF_964638095.1 Poromitra crassiceps
CGCTGTCAGGTGAGAAGAAGCGGCTGGCAACAACGCATGCAGGGGCGGACTGGGACCATAATTCAGGCCGGCATTAGATACCATGCAGGCCAGGCCAACACACGTGTGTTGTGGTGAATATATCTTTTTGGTCGAAATTTGGGCCATTTGAAGCAAGATTTGGTGAATATAATGCTAACGTGATGTTACATGTTATGTTACCTATTTGTTCACTAATAGAATTCAACATTGTCTAGATAACTGCAAGTATAATATGAAGATGTAAAAACAAAAACATGCCTCTGTACAAAAGCTTCACAGCAAACTTTATTTAAGGAAGAGTGCAGTGTCCTGTCTTGACTTGTCTGAGGTTAAATGCAAATACAAAAAAATCTAACTGCTTCATCTCCACTTTAAACTGTATTGTGCAGTCCTTCTGATAATCCCATAAAGCACATTAATGTGAAAGCAATAAGCATATTAGCCTACATGTTTCAAGCAGGGTGATGATGGAGTGACAGAAGAAAGAAAGCAGGGTGGTGATGGAGAGACAGAAGAAAGAAAGCAGGGTGATGATGGAGTGACAGAAGAAAGAAAGCAGGGTGATGGAGTGACAGAAGAAAGAAAGCAGGGTGATGATGGAGTGACAGAAGAAAGAAAGCAGGGTGGTGATGGAGAGACAGAAGAAAGAAAGCAGGGTGATGATGGAGTGACAGAAGAAAGAAAGCAGGGTGATGATGGAGTGACAGAAGAAAGAAAGCAGGGTGATGATGGAGTGACAGAAGAAAGAAAGCAGGGTGATGGAGTGACAGAAGAAAGAAAGCAGGGTGATGATGGAGTGACAGAAGAAAGAAAGCAGGGTGATGGAGTGACAGAAGAAAGAAAGCAGGGTGATGGAGAGACAGAAGAAAGAAAGCAGAGTGATGATGGAGTGACAGAATAAAGAAAGCAGAGTGAGATGGAGTGACAGAAGAAAGAAAGCAGGGTGATGATGGAGTGACAGAATAAAGAAAGCAGGGTGATGATGGAGTGACAGAATAAAGAAAGCAGAGTGATGATGGAGTGACAGAAGAAAGAAAGCAGGGTGATGATGGAGTGACAGAATAAAGAAAGCAGGGTGATGATGGAGTGACAGAAGAAAGAAAGCAGGGTGATGATGGAGAGACAGAAGAAAGAAAGCAGGGTGATGATGGAGTGACAGAAGAAAGAAAGCAGGGTGATGATGGAGAGACAGAAGAAAGAAAGCAGGGTGATGATGGAGTGACAGAAGAAAGAAAGCAGGGTGATGATGGAGTGACAGAAGAAAGAAAGCAGGGTGATGATGGAGTGACAGAAGAAAGAAAGCAGGGTGATGATGGAGTGACAGAAGAAAGAAAGCAGGGTGATGGAGTGACAGAAGAAAGAAAGCAGGGTGATGATGGAGTGACAGAAGAAAGAAAGCAGGGTGATGATGGAGTGACAGAAGAAAGAAAGCAGGGTGATGGAGAGACAGAAGAAAGAAAGCAGAGTGATGATGGAGTGACAGAAGAAAGAAAGCAGGGTGATGATGGAGTGACAGAAGAAAGAAAGCAGGGTGATGGAGTGACAGAAGAAAGAAAGCAGGGTGATGATGGAGTGACAGAAGAAAGAAAGCAGGGTGATGGAGTGACAGAAGAAAGAAAGCAGGGTGATGGAGTGACAGAAGAAAGAAAGCAGGGTGATGGAGTGACAGAAGAAAGAAAGCAGGGTGATGATGGAGTGACAGAAGAAAGAAAGCAGGGTGATGGAGAGACAGAAGAAAGAAAGCAGAGTGATGATGGAGTGACAGAAGAAAGAAAGCAGGGTGATGATGGAGTGACAGAAGAAAGAAAGCAGGGTGATGATGGAGTGACAGAATAAAGAAAGCAGGGTGATGATGGAGTGACAGAAGAAAGCAGGGTGATGATGGAGAGACAGAAGAAAGAAAGCAGGGTGATGATGGAGTGACAGAAGAAAGAAAGCAGGGTGATGATGGAGTGACAGAAGAAAGAAAGCAGGGTGATGATGGAGTGACAGAAGAAAGAAAGCAGGGTGATGATGGAGTGACAGAAGAAAGAAAGCAGGGTGATGATGGAGTGACAGAAGAAAGAAAGCAGGGTGATGATGGAGTGACAGAAGAAAGAAAGCAGGGTGATGATGGAGTGACAGAAGAAAGAAAGCAGGGTGATGATGGAGTGACAGAAGAAAGAAAGCAGGGTGATGATGGAGTGACAGAAGAAAGAAAGCAGGGTGATGATGGAGTGACAGAAGAAAGAAAGCAGGGTGATGATGGAGTGACAGAAGAAAGAAAGCAGGGTGATGATGGAGTGACAGAAGAAAGAAAGCAGGGTGATGATGGAGAGACAGAAGAAAGAAAGCAGGGTGATGATGGAGTGACAGAAGAAAGAAAGCAGGGTGATGGAGTGACAGAAGAAAGAAAGCAGGGTGATGATGGAGTGACAGAAGAAAGAAAGCAGGGTGATGATGGAGAGACAGAAGAAAGAAAGCAGGGTGATGATGGAGTGACAGAAGAAAGAAAGCAGGGTGATGATGGAGAGACAGAAGAAAGAAAGCAGGGTGATGATGGAGTGACAGAAGAAAGAAAGCAGGGTGATGATGGAGTGACAGAAGAAAGAAAGCAGGGTGATGGAGTGACAGAAGAAAGAAAGCAGGGTGATGATGGAATGACAGAAGAAAGAAAGCAGGGTGATGATGGAGAGACAGAAGAAAGAAAGCAGGGTGATGATGGAGTGACAGAAGAAAGAAAGCAGGGTGATGATGGAGAGACAGAAGAAAGAAAGCAGGGTGATGGAGTGACAGAAGAAAGGAAACACATTGGTTCGTTTGTAGTGCCACATGCCTCTGTGTCTCCCTCTGTGGGACAACGCATGAAAGAGTATCTGCTCTCTTTGACAACTCCTCCAGACACTTTCACAGGCTTACGCGTTCTAAACAGCTTGAGAGAAGGCTTCAAACGCACTGAAAAGTAGGCTAGACACCTTTGTGCAAACACACAGACACAGACACAGACACAGACACAGACACAGACACAGACACAGACACACACAGACACACACACACACACAGACACACACACACACACACACACACACACACACACACACACACATACACACACACACACACACACACACACACACACACACACACAAAACAACTCCGGCACATGTATTAAAGGTATACCTGGTGTGCTGAGTTGTTTTCTCTATCTAATGATACAAACACTCGGGTCTTTCTACATCCACACGCCTGACGAAACAAGGCGTTTGAGGTGCAGTGTGTTTGAGTGCAGTCTGCAGGCAAGGCAAGGCAGCATGTAGCTGGCATGTAGCTGGCAAGTAGCTGGCAAGTAGCTGGCATGTAGCTGGCATGTAGCTGGCATGTAGCTGGCAAGTAGCTGGCATGTAGCTGGCATGTAGCTGGCAAGTAGCTGGCATGTAGCTGGCATGTAGCTGGCATGTAGCTGGCATGTAGCTGGCATCTAGCTGACATGTTGCTGGCATGTAGCTGGCATGTAGCTAGCATCTAGCTGGCATGTAGCTGGCATGTAGCTGGCATGTAGCTAGCATGTAGCTGGCATGTAGCTAGCATGTAGCTAGCATGTCGCTAGCATGTAGCTGGCATGTAGCTAGCATGTAGCTGGCATGTAGCTGGCATGTAGCTAGCATGTAGCTGGCAACAGAGAATATGTTCTTAATGAGTCAGCCCCACCTAATTTTAACTACATTGACGCCCCCAGAGTCGGTAAGAAGGGGGGAGGAGTAGCTATTATTTTCTCTGATGTTTTTCAATGTAAGCAGGTATCGTTTGGCGACTTTTCATCGTTTGAATATCTGGCCGCTGTTCTGAAGTGCTCTCCCTCTATTTTACTACTGATTATATACAGACCACCTAAGTACTCTAGTAGTTTTTTTGATGAATTTTCAGAACTCCTTTCTATAATCTCCATAGAACACGACTGTTTAACTATTGCAGGAGATTTTAATATTCATATTGACAACCCCAATGATAATAATGCCAAAGAATTGAATAACCTCCTTGACACTTTTGACCTGTTACAACATGTCTCTGGGCCCACTCACAATCGAGGCCATACCCTAGACTTATTTATCACCAAGGGCTTTGAGTCATCGTTTCTTTCAGCTAGTGATGTTGCTCTGTCCGACCATCTCTGTATCTTTCTTGAACTCAAGGTCACCCCTATCGCTCTTACTCGGTCAAAAACCATCAAAAAGCGTCACATCAACGAGAGCACTAGCACACGGTTCATGGAGGCTTTCTCGCTGGCCCCTTCCCTCTCCTCAGCCTCTGTCAATGATCTCCTAGATAACTTCAATTCTAAAACCCTAAAGGCTATTGATGCTGTAGCTCCCATTAGATCTAAACTAATCTCCGGTAAGAAAAAAGCACCATGGAGAAACGCTCCCTCTGTAAATAACAAAAAAAGAGATTGTAGGAAAGCCGAGCGCAAATGGCGGAAAACTAAACTTCACATCGATTACGACATCTATAAAAATAGTCTTCACTCCTACAACCAGGAACTAAAAAATTCCAGAAAATTCTTCTTCTCCGACATTATCAGCAAAAACACCAATGACGCTCGCACTCTTTTTGCCACTGTTGACAGGCTGACAAAACCCCCCCCACAAATTGCCCCTGATCTTCTATCCAATGTCAAATGCAATGAATTTGCGACCTTCTTTAGGGATAAAATTATAAATATCAGACTAACTATTTCCACATCAAGAACAAATGTGGCTCCGCCGCACCCACAGAATAGGTGCTTAAAGGCCGGCTTTACCGTGGGGAATATGAATATATATTAAATCTCACGCCCCTAAGGTTTTCGAATCCGTTGAAATTTTTGAAATTGGTTGTTTCCCGCCAGAGATATCACCAGAAATCCACTCTGTGTGGAGGGGGGGGGGGTGGTGGAGGGGAGGGGCGGGTGCGGGGACCCGAAATACTACATTTCCCACAATGCACTGGGCTCGCGTGGCCTTCGTTTTCATGCCCACCCCTCAGGCATTTGGCTGATATCAAACTCCAGTAGGTGGCGGTAATGCACATATATGTTTGCCAACCGCCATAAAACTCAAAGAAGAAGAAGAAGAAGAAGGCTTCGACAATAAAAGATACAAAGAAGAAGAAATAAATCGAAAATAAAATTGCACCAAATTGCACCAAATGTAAACGGTAGTATATATGTCGGGAGATGTCTTCATAAAAAAATTCTCATGCATTTTAAGGCATTTTCGTAGGAGTTACGCGCATCTGATGTTGTAACTATTTTCTGTAAAAATGGGTAAAAATGGGTACATTGCTCAGCGTTGATTTCGTTACTTCAACTCACCTACTACTAGATGTAAAATTTGACGAGCTTTCCAATGCCGCCAGTCCCGTGTCTTTTGGTGCTTCCGTTCCCGAGAAAATCGTCCCTTTGCAAGGAACTATGGGAAGCTAATATTAGCTACAGCAGGCTAGGCGGGTGAACAAGATGGCTGCCTTTTGCTTTTCGTCGAGAGCTCTGAAGGGGCGTGGAGGACCTCTAGAGGCGGGACCATGGCTCACAAGACTTGTAGTTCATAGGCCCTCGAGTTCCGCAAGCGGGGAGGGAAGCCGGGTGACGCGTAACGCGTCACCCGGCTTCCCTAAAAATGTGAGAGATGCCTGATAGGTCAGGCAGTGAAGCTCCAATTTCAAATAATTTCAACGGATTCTAAAACCTTAGGGGCGTGAGATTGATATATATTCATATTCCCCACGGTAAAGCCGTCCTTTAATTAACATGACTCAGTTCAATGTCATTGACCACAAGAAACTAGAAGAAACGATACGAGGCCTTAAATCCTCATCGTGTTGCCTAGACACCCTGCCAACAAGCTTTCTAAAAAATGTCTACAGTTGCCTGGCGACCGACATACTGAAGATAATTAATACCTCTCTTCTTACAGGCATTTTTCCAAAATCTCTAAAAACTGCAGTTGTTAAGCCCTTGCTAAAGAAGCGTAGCCTCGACCCCTCTATAATCAGCAATTACAGACCAATATCAAATCTTCCCTTTATTAGCAAAATACTCGAAAAAACTGTCTACCAACAACTCAATACCTTTCTATCCTCCAATGATCTCCTAGATCCCTTCCAATCAGGCTTCCGACCCCATCATAGCACCGAAACTGCGCTTATCAGAGTTATAAATGACATCCGAATGAACACTGATTCAGGTAAAATCTCAATCTTAATGTTACTAGATCTCAGCGCTGCCTTTGATACGGTTGACCACGAAATTCTATTGGACAGACTGGAAAACTGGGTCGGGCTTTCCGGCACGGTCCTAGAGTGGTTCAGATCTTATCTGCAAGACAGGAACTACTTTGTCTCCATTGGCAACTACACATCTGACCAAACCAAAATGACATGTGGGGTACCCCAAGGATCAATTTTAGGTCCTGTCCTGTTTAACCTTTATATGCTCTCTCTGGGCCTAATTATGCAAAAAAACAAAATAGCTTATCATAGCTATGCAGATGACACCCAACTCTACATAGCCCTCTCATCGGATGACTATGCCCCCATAGAGACACTGTGTCAGTGCCTTGCGCAAATTAATGATTGGATGTGCCAGAATTTTCTCCAACTTAATAAAGACAAAACAGAGATAATTGTCTTCGGCAAAAAAGAAGATAGGCTCAAAGTTACTGCTCACCTCGAATCCCTATCTTTGAAGCCAAAGGACCAGGTAAAAAATCTTGGCATTATTATTGACTCTGATCTAAATTTCAACTCCCACATCAAGCTTATAAGAAAATCTGCCTTCTATCATCTAAAAAATATAGCAAGGATTAGAGGCTACATGTCCAAACAAGATCTTGAAAAACTAATTCATGCTTTCATTTCTAGCAGGCTAGACTACTGCAACAGTCTTTTCAATGGTCTTCCCAAAAAAGCTATTAAACAACTACAGCTCATTCAGAATGCGGCTGCTAGAGTTCTAACAAGAACCAAGAAAGCTGAACACATTACACCAGTTCTCAAATCCCTGCATTGGCTGCCAGTAAATCTTAGAATAGACTTTAAAATTCTGCTAATAGTTTACAAATCTCTCAACGGGTCAGGCCCACACTACATCTCTGAAATGCTTCTACACTATGAACCATCCAGATCCCTGAGATCTTCAGGCACTGGTCTACTAATTGTCCCGAGGACCAAATCAAAACATGGTGAAGCCGCGTTCTCCCACTATGCCTCTCATAACTGGAACAAACTCCCTGAACACATTAGATCTGCCCCTACTCTGCCTATTTTTAAATCCAAGCTAAAGACCTTTATGTTTACTCTTGCTTTTAACTGCTACTAAACTACTGCCTCTCTCGGCCTGTAATTTAAAAAAAAGATTCCTGTACATTTCCAACAAATGGACTGTACATGTAATAATAATACTGAAGAGTGCCTTGTAACTTATTTAAAACAGAAATAATGTTTCATGTTTGTTAATTTGAGTATATATTTTAACTAAAACTGTCGGCTGTGTTTTTTATGTGTTTTTTTATATGTGCATTGCTTTGCTGCTTGTTTTTTCGATTATTTTTTGTAAAGCACCTTGAATTGCCTTGTGTATGAAAGGTGCTATATAAATAAAATTTGACTTGACTTGACTGGCATGTAGCTGGCATGTAGCTGGCATGTAGCTCGCCACACGCTACAAAGCAGCGTGCAGCACTTGAGTCTGAGGGGGGTGTTCGAGTTCAAGCAATTCAGAAAGCGTGGTGAAACAGAGGCTGAATGGAGAGCCAGGTCTCGGCTCAATCTGTGCTGCCAACGGCCATTTCAAAGTGCCTCTGAGCGACTACTATACAAGTTACAAACACACCAATCTGGGAACCCAGAGTCTATTTTTATTTGAAAACTAGACTCTGGGACAGCCCTACCGTTTTTCCCAGCTTCCTGTACAGAGCGCCTCTCCTGCCACCGTCACTTCCTTTTCCGCGTCCGTGCTCCACTGTTGACAGTCTAAATAGCAACTTGTTCTCCCTGTTCTCCCTGTTACCCTCAGGGAGGAGATACAGAGTTCCAAAAGCACACACAAATCGCTTTAGGAACAGTTTCTTCCCGCAGGCCACGAGACTCCTTAACATACACAAATAGTGTAGTAGCCGTACTGTACCGTACTGTAGCTGCTACCATTACGTATGTCTAATGTTTAATTGTATGTTTAATAAGGAATATGCTATTTGCACCTGTATGTCAAATACGCCGAATTTAAAATGTTTAAGCACGTCTAAAGTATGCACATGACATGTGCACCTATGTGCAGTGCAGTGGTGGCTGGTGAGCTTGGAAACAGGGGAGGAAGCTAGTGCGGCGACCGGAGGAAGCTAGTGCGGCGACCGAAGGTCGCCGCCGAATTTTTTTTTGGTTTTTTTTTTTCACGTGTGCGCGCGCGCGCATGTGTGTGTGTGTATTTGCCATGTTTCCCATGCTGTCAAGCCTCTTAGCTTTCCACCCAGTGAGGAGCATTGCATTAGCACCCAGTGAGAGGACTACAGGACTGTTGGGCCAGACATATTGAAGGAATATTGATATTGAATTAACATTGATATTGAATGGTAGACATGTTGATCGAACACTGACATTGAATGTAAGACATGTTGTTTGAATACTGGCTGGTATGTGGAGACACTGGGAGCACACAACCCCCACATACTTGGCCAATTTGAATACCACACCCGTGATAAAACAGCAGGGAAGGGAGCCATTCCTTTGTTTTCGAAGATTGACAAAAGGACAGGCAACTCTGCTGTCTGTAAGTGAGATAAGGTGAGCCAATCAGAGTGTCAAACCACAGCAAAGACACGCCCTGCACCCCAAAACATATACAGGTTTGAAGCCTGAAAACTTCAGTTCCTAAGCAGCCCAGCTGCAGACAGGTCCTCCTCTGAGAAGTTCTAAGTGACTAATCGTCGCAACAGGACGTACGTTTGTGTCCCGAGACAAACCGCCCTTCCCCCCTGCTCGGACCCGAGCCGCCCAGGCCGCAACCAGGCCGACGACCTCCACATCAGGGCCAAGCCAGCTCTGATATCCTGAAACCGACCCGCATCGCCTGAGCGCCCTCAACCCGAAGAAGCGAGCTGTGAGGTTCCCCCTTTCCTCCACTGAGACGACAGCAGATGCAAGAACTCAGCGTGGCCAGCTGAGATCGACTGCCTATTCTCAACCCCCCGCTCCTGCCTCCACGGCTTCCTCTTCGGGACAAGCGGCCGCCCGCTCCACGAGCCCCTCTCCTCCCCGCTGGAGGAACCTTGCGAGTCCGACCGCAACAAACCACTGCATCTGCGTTTGCAGAGCTGAGCGAACAAGCCAAGTAAGAGACTGAATTGATCACTCACGTCCGGGCTTAGAATTGTTAGAGTTAGATGATATATATATCTTTAGATGTACATGATTAACT
This sequence comes from Poromitra crassiceps, assembly GCF_964638095.1. Lineage (NCBI taxonomy): Eukaryota > Metazoa > Chordata > Actinopteri > Beryciformes > Melamphaidae > Poromitra > Poromitra crassiceps. The sequence continues at coordinate 1,981,949 of NC_139625.1, forward strand.
GATATGATACTGTGAATGAATCTGTGACTGTTTATATCTGACTGTGACTGTGGGTTATATGTGCATTACTGAATCCGAGTGTTTAGACGCTAGCCAGTTACTTCTTCACCGATCCACCGAGTGGATCTAATATAGCCAACGAGCTGAGAGGAACTTGTTTCGCCAATTCAAAGTCGATTAACTAATCGTGGCGGAGTAAGAGCCTCACGGCCCTGTTTTTCATCTAGACGGTTATTTCTCACTCACGGGCACGTGCGCAAGCGCGTGAACGGACCCTTCCTTGCTAAATACTCACACACATAGCTATTAGTCGGCTAACCGCCATTTTGTGCCGAGAACGCATTCCCTTAGTCTCCATCTTGGGCCGATCGCCATTTTGGCCCGAAAGCACACCCCCGTATCCTCCATTTTGTGCCTAGTCGGTCCTTCCGGGTCGGCCATTTTGAGAACAGACCCCTCACGCACACACACACACCCACACACACACACACTCTGCCTCCCTCTAGTGTTCATCCGGTGCTTTACACTTTTGATGCAGATAAATACCCCTCCCTCACATTCACCGACCATGCATTGAAATGTTTAGATGGTAACTCAGTTACAACGTGAATCCACTGACTGTATTGCCAATCCCTCTCTTTTATTTTATATATATAATAAATATTGTCAACTTTTATTAGAATTCAACTGTTTCAGAGTGATTTGGTGGAATTGTGGTAAACTGTTGTCTAAGATATAAGAACTCTCTCCTTTCAGATTAGACTAAGGTGATTCAGATTAGGTCCGGTGATTAAGCCGGTGGTGCCCCTAGGTTAATCCTTACCAAGGATTACATATTTGATTTTAATAACTTTATGAAATATTAATAATTTTCGGATTATTAATATTTTATCTTACCTAACTAAATTCACCCAAATAACGAGCACAACATTTGGTGCCCCGTGTGAGGCATCTTTCAGGCAGAGTTTACCACAAATATCACAATTTTGACTGAAACACTGAATTACCTAAACTGCATTGTGTAACCACTGAAGCGCATGCCAAGCACTGAATGCTAATAACCTCCCGAAACAGCTTCCAGCCAGAACGAGCGGAGCCAGACAGAGCTACCACCGCTCAGACTGACACAGATTCAGACTGACACAGACAACTAACACAGTTCAATCGTTTTGATTTAAGAACCCCTTATTTCAAGCTTGCATAGCGACTAACTCCTAACATTAGGCAACGACAGTTGAATTAAAACCTGCTTATATTTAAAATTCAACCATAGGACTTTCGCAAACACAGTTTGACTACAAGCCTATTTTACGTTTGCCTCTCAAATACAAGCTATTTGACATTCAAGCTACAGGTACGAGCTCCACCTAAGCTTAAGAAGTGCACTGACTAGCAGGTAAGATGTCACAGCACAACGGCCAGAGTGCTGCTGCAGAGCACTCGGCCTCGCCCGACCAGCTGTTACATGAAGCGCTCATGAACGCGGTTCCTCCTGAGAGAGGACAGATCGAACATCTGCGGAAGCTCACAGAACAAGAATGTGAGAAAATGTTGGAAGGAAAAGCAGCCGCCATGAAAAGTGCAGATACGGTAAACTGCACCATGCTGTCAGAGCTACTTTATCTCGTTCTCCACAGAGAAACCTTTCACAGAAAAACCAACACACAGCTGCATAACCGAGCAACTGAGTTGGACAGGCAAAATGCGTGCCTGGAGGTCTCAAACGAAGACCAAGAGAGGACAATCCAGGACCTGGAAAGGAAACTGCGAGCAGCCCAAGCAGATTCTGAGGAAGAGGGTGATGGAGAGGGAGGCAATGACGGTAAGCGTGAAACCGACAAGCCTCCGTTCTCGTCCACCCCCCACCAGGTCCCAGGAGAAGAGAGGCAGGTAAGTCTGCCTCCACAAGCGTCCTCATCGCACGGCGTCCAGACGCCGGCTGCACTGCGTAACGGGCTCGGTAGTGGAGCCGAACCCTCGCCATACGACATCGACACGCCCGTCGTACTCGGGTCCCAGCCCAGTGAGGCCAGGGGACCCAATCCCCCGTTCGAGTCCACGTCCTTAAGGCAATCGCATAGGGACGAACGAGGGGGCTCGCTAACCCGTGAGAGGGGCCACAAAAGGGCCACCTTTGTACAACCATGGTTCGAGTACAGTAGGACCGAAGTCTCCCCTCCACAAGAGGAGGGGGGGAATAGACACAGGAGCGACCGCGCTCCCCCGTGGCTGAGAGGCGATGGCCGCCGCTGGGAGAGCCGCCGCTGTGAGGATTTTCCCCCGCCGTCACGGCGGGGGGAGGAGCCTCGCCGCGAAGGCCACCGCCGCGACCATGCTTCCCCACACCGCCATCGCGACTATTCCCCGCCCCCACGCCCGGATGACTGCCCCCCGCCCACAGGGCGGCGGGCAGACGACCGCTGGGGCAACGAACGCCACACGGAACGCCATCGCGACTATTCTCCGCCACAACACCGTGGCGGTCGCCGTCGTGACGACTTTCCCCCGCCGTCAAGGCGCAGGGAGGAGCCTCACTATGGTGAACGCCATCGTGACTATTCTCCGCCACGACGCTACGACGACCGCTATGACCCCCCACAACGCAAGAGCGAGGGGGGACATCGCTATGTTGACCGCCGTCGTGCTTACTCTCCGCCATGTCGCCAAGATGACCCCCCGCAACGCAAGAGCGAGGGGGGACATCGCTATGTTGACCGCCGTCGTGCCTACTCTCCGCCATGTCGCCAAGATGACCGTCGCCGCGACGACTGCCCCCCACCTTTGGGGTGGGGGGGAGACGACCGCTGGGACGATCACCAGGAGACTAGGAGAAGCGAACGTGACTACCGCGACGACTCCCCTCCCCGCACGCGCGAGGGGGGGCGTCGCCGCGATGATCACAATCGTGACAACACGCCGCCGCCACGCCATGATGACCGCCATCACCGCGACCCCTCATCGCCGCTCGAGCGCGATGGGGGGCAGCACCGCGATGATCGCTACATCGACTCCTCCCCTCCCCCGGGATGGGAGGAAGGACGTTGCCATGGTCGAGGCGACGCCCACCCCTTTCTGGATTGGGGGGGGCGCGGCCCGGAGCAGGACGACCTCAGTGACTCACCGTCATCCGACTCTGAGGATCTGCTCACCACGCGGGAAAGGGACGTCCGCGACCGACGGATCGAGTCCTTCGCCAAGGACATAGAACGCTTTGACCCGACTAACCGTGCCTCCAACGTCGACCGTTACATACGGGAGGTCAATCGCTCTCTCACCAATCTGGAGCGACCCACTACACGCGAGAAGCTCTGGCTGGTCTGGAAGACCACCACGAGCACAGCCCGCGATTTCATAGACATACTTCCCAGTCGGACTCAAAAGAGCTACCGACTCGTCTGCCAGGCCCTCCGACAGGAGTACCGTCAGTACTCCTGCCCGATGCTCGCGAGACGGGCCGCTGAAGCTATCAAGCAGAGAGTAGACGAGGACCCCAGAGAGTACCACAGGCGCCTGTCAGCAGCCTACTTTCAGGGTAGAGGCCCCCCCACCGGCGGTGGGGAGGGAGATGAGGAGTTCATCCGCATGTACATGTCTAACCTGCACGAGAGCATAAGATCCAATGTGGAGACACACTGTAGGCACCACCAAGCCACACTGAGCTATACGCGACAGTATGCACAGCTGGCATGGGAAGCACGCCCCCGGGTAGCCAAGAAACACACAGAAGGCTCCCAAGTTTACGGGGTAGAGCCCGACTCGGATGAGGAGGAGGCCCAGGGGAGGGAAGTCTACCGAGTAGAGGACCCAGTAGCTGACAGTCTAGCCCTAGAGGGCGACAAAGTGCCCCAAGTCAGAGCACCAGCTGTTCCCCGGCCACCGTGGCCCCACGCACCCAGCCACCAGCCCGACAGGCCGGTAAGCTCCAGGGGCGGGGGCAAAGGGGGAGAAAACCCCCAGGGACGGCCCTGGCAGAACCAGGAGCCGGCCCAAAATCCTCATGGTAGCTTCTACCATCCAAGTCGGGGACGGTCCTGGCAGAGCCAAGACCAGGACCCACACCCGTCAGGTAACTTCCAAGGCCAAACCCAGGAAAAGCCATGGAAGAAACCACGTAAACCCAAGAAGAAGAGGAAGCCAGGGAGTGGCACAGACGGTAGGGACAGGCGAACAACCGCGGAAGACCAGTCGACCCGAGACGCGCTTAACGCTTTAGCTGACACATTAAAAATGTTCTTTGATAAAGACAAACCAGCTGGCTCCCCGCCGGAGCCAGACAAAACCCCGGTCGCATGACTCGGGGGGGAACCTCCGCCACCTGCCAAAGTTCGCTTTGTCAACAGGCGGAGGGGACCCCGAAGAACCAGATCCCTTCCTAAGTCTCCTTCTCAGCCTTCACCAAACCGTCCTACTCTAACTTTCATGGGCAACCTTGTCCGCAAGGGCAACGCCCATCGCATCTACACCCCAGTGGTGGTAGGGGGGTGCACTCGCACCCTCGCCTTAGTGGACACAGGAGCCTCCATCAGCTTGATGAGTGCCAACACCTTCGAGAAGGTCTGCATAGCCATGCACGCCACCAATAGGCCACTTCGGATCGAGCCTTGTGATTTTAGCATCACCAGCTACACGCAAGACCGAACCCCCATTGCTGAGCGTGCTCTGCTGGACATCACCTTCCAGGGGATGACTATACGCCACCCCATTCACATCAGCCCTCTCGATACCGAACCGCTTCTCATTGGCCAGGATCTCCTGGACCGGCTAGTCCCAATCATCGACTGCTCCAGCAATCGCATTTGGGCTCAGGTTCAAACGCCAAAGCCATGGGCGTCACCTGGCCGCCAGCCTAGCACAGACAGACAAGTCGCTGTCATCAAGGAAGCTGGCACATCGCTGCCGGCACGCTACGTTTCCACCGCTAGCCCCGAGCTGTACCGCCGCCTGTGCAAACAGGAGCGACTGCTCCCCGCATTCTCCGCAAACGAAACCCGCGCGTCAGTTCCCGCTCGAACCGCGAAGGTTCCCGTACGCCTGGCCATCAGCCCGGGACAGAAACTGCCCGGCAGGCAGGCATTCTCCCAGCCGTTGCCCCGGCACAGAGAACAAAACATGACGATGCGCGGCACTCCTTTCTTTAAGTTGGACAATCGTTCAACCAACACTCTGGTGCAGAACCCGACGCATGCACCTGACCCAGCGCTGATGCGGCAGCCACTGGGAGTGTCAGTTAACAGCTTGTACACACCTCCAAAGGGGGGGGGGCAAGCCCCACCACAGAGGTAGTGAACGAGACTTAGTAGGGTAGCCAGGATAAGTGCATGTCCACTCACTCCGCCAGTATGCACTAACCACTAACCTAGGCTACATAGAGCCCTACTGCCAGTAACTCAGACTCAACCTCCATGCCTTACAGACTCTAACCAGCATAGTACGAGAGGACAAGACCTATGTGCACGCGACCAGAGACTTGACACAAGACCTTACAGGGAGATATCCTCCTCAGTCACCAGTCTGAGGGGGGTAACATACCCCCCTACCTAGTCTCCCTATCTCTGGTTGAACAAATCTTAAAATCCGCCACGACCACCGTGGCCTGGCCCTCTCAGGTACACTTGGCATATACTCTTGGCAGTGCAATACCAATTTTCATAGATCCACCGCATCTAGAAATAGGATTCCTTGTCAACCTACTAATCATTGAACCGCAGAACATGTAGGCTAAAACACTGTCACACAACCGCTATGACATGGTCACTAAACTGAGCCTATGAATCAGACGGTGTTCTACACGGTCCCCCGAGGGACCAAACTAGTCTAGTTCAGCCCCAAGGCAACTGGAGCCCCATTCACCAAACATGTAACCAGGTCATCACACTACCTCACACTCCTTCTCTCCCTTCCCCTTATGCAAATCGTGTAAAAACGAAGAGCTAAGTGACCAAGACAGAGAACCGGGCCCAGGCCCTGCCTAAGAAACTTGAAGTATGACAATCTGAATGTATTGCTTCGTGTGATGTAGACTAGTAGGACAATCGGAATGTATTGTTTGTGTGATATAGTATAGGATGACAATCTGAATGTATTGTTTGTGTGATATAGAATGATAGAATAGCTTGAGAAAAGTCCTGCCCGGACACAGGTGATCTGCCCGGACTTGAGCCCACATAGGACCACATAGCGTAGGACCTAACGAACTTGCTCCTTTCAGCCTCACGGACTAGGCAACCAATGGGTTGCCACCCGCAGGCCGCATGGCCCTGGAGATGCTTTAAAGACTGTGCCAGAACACACCCTTTCAACCATCGGGGGGATGTTGGGCCAGACATATTGAAGGAATATTGATATTGAATTAACATTGATATTGAATGAGTAGACATGTTGATCGAACACTGACATTGAATGTAAGACATGTTGTTTGAATACTGGCTGGTATGTGGAGACACTGGGAGCACACAACCCCCACATACTTGGCCAATTTGAATACCACACCCGTGATAAAACAGCAGGGAAGGGAGCCATTCCTTTGTTTTCGAAGATTGACAAAAGGACAGGCAACTCTGCTGTCTGTAAGTGAGATAAGGTGAGCCAATCAGAGTGTCAAACCACAGCAAAGACACGCCCTGCACCCCAAAACATATACAGGTTTGAAGCCTGAAAACTTCAGTTCCTAAGCAGCCCAGCTGCAGACAGGTCCTCCTCTGAGAAGTTCTAAGTGACTAATCGTCGCAACAGGACGTACGTTTGTGTCCCGAGACAAACCGCCCTTCCCCCCTGCTCGGACCCGAGCCGCCCAGGCCGCAACCAGGCCGACGACCTCCACATCAGGGCCAAGCCAGCTCTGATATCCTGAAACCGACCCGCATCGCCTGAGCGCCCTCAACCCGAAGAAGCGAGCTGTGAGGTTCCCCCTTTCCTCCACTGAGACGACAGCAGATGCAAGAACTCAGCGTGGCCAGCTGAGATCGACTGCCTATTCTCAACCCCCCGCTCCTGCCTCCACGGCTTCCTCTTCGGGACAAGCGGCCGCCCGCTCCACGAGCCCCTCTCCTCCCCGCTGGAGGAACCTTGCGAGTCCGACCGCAACAAACCACTGCATCTGCGTTTGCAGAGCTGAGCGAACAAGCCAAGTAAGAGACTGAATTGATCACTCACGTCCGGGCTTAGAATTGTTAGAGTTAGATGATATATATATCTTTAGATGTACATGATTAACTGATATGATACTGTGAATGAATCTGTGACTGTTTATATCTGACTGTGACTGTGGGTTATATGTGCATTACTGAATCCGAGTGTTTAGACGCTAGCCAGTTACTTCTTCACCGATCCACCGAGTGGATCTAATATAGCCAACGAGCTGAGAGGAACTTGTTTCGCCAATTCAAAGTCGATTAACTAATCGTGGCGGAGTAAGAGCCTCACGGCCCTGTTTTTCATCTAGACGGTTATTTCTCACTCACGGGCACGTGCGCAAGCGCGTGAACGGACCCTTCCTTGCTAAATACTCACACACATAGCTATTAGTCGGCTAACCGCCATTTTGTGCCGAGAACGCATTCCCTTAGTCTCCATCTTGGGCCGATCGCCATTTTGGCCCGAAAGCACACCCCCGTATCCTCCATTTTGTGCCTAGTCGGTCCTTCCGGGTCGGCCATTTTGAGAACAGACCCCTCACGCACACACACACACCCACACACACACACACTCTGCCTCCCTCTAGTGTTCATCCGGTGCTTTACACTTTTGATGCAGATAAATACCCCTCCCTCACATTCACCGACCATGCATTGAAATGTTTAGATGGTAACTCAGTTACAACGTGAATCCACTGACTGTATTGCCAATCCCTCTCTTTTATTTTATATATATAATAAATATTGTCAACTTTTATTAGAATTCAACTGTTTCAGAGTGATTTGGTGGAATTGTGGTAAACTGTTGTCTAAGATATAAGAACTCTCTCCTTTCAGATTAGACTAAGGTGATTCAGATTAGGTCCGGTGATTAAGCCGGTGGTGCCCCTAGGTTAATCCTTACCAAGGATTACATATTTGATTTTAATAACTTTATGAAATATTAATAATTTTCGGATTATTAATATTTTATCTTACCTAACTAAATTCACCCAAATAACGAGCACAACAGGACGGAACAGCACCTGGCACCTGAGGCGGTCCCAGGGAAAATATGACGTGTGCTCTGCTGCTGATACTCTCACCCACAAGCAGTTTTTGCCCAAAACGCCCAAATTGCATCTGGAACGAGAGTGTGTCTTCCTGTGAACAGTGCTGCACTACTCATTTAGTTATCAACTTTGGAGCGTTATTTACCCCCCCTTCCCGACATCCTAGGTTGACATGCTTCATCCCAATCGATTCCTTATTTCTTCTACTTTCATATGATATAAAGATCACCACTCAAGCTTTAAAATTGAGCCCGCTGTCAGCTATCGATTTACAGGCCAAATTCAGTTAAAAAATGTGTGAATTTAAAGTTCGCGGGTTTTAGTATAAGAAATTACAGGATGAAACTTCAATACGACAAAAATAGCGCTGCTCGGTGAACCATTTCCACGCCGAATTTAATAGAAGGTTCGGATAACTTGAAATCAATTGACTTACTTGAATATCCGTGCTGTCTGTAGGGGAAACGCTGCAGTCGAGACGTTGTAAATATTCCAGTTTTCTGACATTGCAAAAAGCCCGTATCGCGCAGCTCGTCTCCCCGCAACTCGAAACTCGTTTTGGTGGTAATCCAATATCAACGACTGTCTGGCTTGTGAACACTTACTGATTGATAAAAAAGTAAATAAAAATAAGAGGGAAATATGATATGCTGCTACTGTCTCAGTAAATCCTTCATGTCAGGTCAAGCAGTGGATTTCACCTCCTTGATTCAGCGTGAGAGACCACAGACCGGGCAGTGGAACAACGTTGCCGATTTTCAGACGTATTCATCAGCATTGGACAATACAGAATGTCAATCAATGTCAAGCAATCTATCTATCAAACAACAACCAATTAGGGTTTCACCTGGTTTCACGGGCTAAGGGAGAGCTCCCCTCCTCCTCAATCTGATTCGTTGGAAAACACATCACTCTCACTGTTTTCTGTGAATTGCAAGTCTTTTTCAACCAATCTTATTTTTTCATTAGATAAATTACCAAATAAATCAAGCCCACAGGGCGGGTGTTTTTTTAATCCCCTCCCCCATGCTGGGACCAGGGCCAGAGTGACTCGTCTGCATGGAGCTATATAATGAATGAAAAAATGAGCGTCTGCACATAAGAAAAAACACATTTGATTGATATTTTATTATAAAAAAAAATATGAAAAATGAAAAATATAAAAATAAAAATAAAAAATATATTTTTTTAACACGTTCACTGCCAATGACGTGTTTTTACATCAAACAAAATCCAACCGTTCACTGCCAATGACGTGTTTTTACGTAAAAAAAAACGATTTTGTTTTTTTGACGGTGGGATGTGCATCTAACCCTTTTACATCTCTTATATAAGTATTGGACGTGTACAACGTGTACAACCCATTCCACCGACCCACTAAGTGGCGACAGTGCTTTCCTGACTAGAGGAAGGCAAGCAAAAAGCAGTGTGACGAAGCCATTCTAATGAAAATGGATTGGCGAAAACGCTTTCGTTTTCGCGCTGATTGCTGGCGATGCGGGATTGCAAATTTGCATAATCGATCACGGGTGGAACACACTTTGAAACACGCAGCATAAATATGACCAGATTCGCAAAAGCTTCATCAAAGCTCTCAACCAAAACTCCAAGAAGCGAGCGAGTCCATCCAGACTTCCTCAAGAGCGGCCGCACAGACAGGCAGCAGCAGCAGCAAAGCAGTGAGACTGGTGACAAGCTTGTGACACGGCCGCTGCAGCCAAGAAGAACGCCCACGGAGGGAGGAGTTGGAAGCAGAGGGGGGTTTCCTGCTGTTATGGAGGAAATTACTGTTCAAAACTATTGTTTAGATGTCTGACGTCTTACTGATGCCAAAAATGAATGGTTAAAGTGACTGTTCTATCGAATTTCACAAAAAGTCGTTTATCTCTGAATAATTTTTCTGACGCTGAAACCATGCTGTATTCAACTGCTAATGCTTACATAACTACTAACTCTACAAACTAACTCTTTTAGACAGAGAAAGCACACATTCTATTAGTTCTTTTGAGATATTGTGTGTTCACAAAATCTTAGCAGAAAAGAATCCTCGGGTCTTGAAAGATGAGCCAGAATCCTCAAAAAAACCCTCTGGCAGAACCTACCTACAGTAAAAAAAAAAAACGTCTGGCAGTGAATGTGTTAATATATTTTTTTTTAATATAAAATCCCCAATCTAATAGAGGAGGACCATCCTCCTATGCCTCACTGGAAAAACCTCCTCTGGTGCAGTATGCCACTGTCTCTGACTTGTCTTATCACTATACTGCCTTATTGCTTGTTGTGTCTCTTGTTGTTTTGCACTCATATGCCCTGTTATATTTGTACTATGTTGTAAACGGAGTCCACAGCACAAGAATTTCACAGGTGATACTTGTACCATGGAGTGACAATAAAATCTTGAATCTTGAATCTTGGAACTTGCGCCGCGACTTTACAGTAATTTTCCATTGTTGTTGTGAGACGAGTTGACGTCTTCTATGCAGTGTGTGTATGCGTTAACGTTATTAGTGAATACCCGAAATGGACGCGGAAAAGGAAAGCGGAAGTGACGGAAAAGCCATCGTCACTTCCTTTTCCGTGTCCATTTCGGGTATTTGCTAATGCATAAACACACTGCATAGAAGACGTCAACTCATCTCGCAAACAACAGTGGAAAATTACTGGAAAGTCACAGCATAAGTTGCTATTTAGACTGTAAACAGTAGAGCACGGATGCGGAAAACGAAGTGACGGTGGCAGGAGAGGCGCGCTGTACAGGAAGCTGGGAAAAACGGTCCCAGAGTCTATTATCCAAATAGAAATAGACTCTGGGTTCCCAGATTGCAAACACAGAGACAAACAGAGACGTTGCTTCTCACTGCTAAAATAAGCCAAGTATTCACCTTATGTCGAAGAGACAGTCTGGCTTGAGAGACTAACAGGAAATGTAAACACAATCGGAAGTTCTGATGGTGTTTACACTTCCTGTGAGTCATAAACCTAGTCTGACTCATTATGTGAGTCAGACTAGGTTTGACCAGGTGAGTCAGACTAGTTTGAGCAGGCAAAATAGCCAGCGTTTTGAACAGGAAGTCGTGACACAATGGGTCAAGTGGGCGGGGCTACATAAGGTGAATAGGGTACGAAAAAAGCGGGGCACTAGCCTGGCTGCACATCTATTGTTGCAGTAACGGTAATGGAAGTGTGAGGGGGGGAAAAGGACAGTCAGTGAAGGGTGACAGCGCGGTGTAGTGTGCAACTCCGTCCACATGGAGGCAGTGCGGTACTGGCTGAGCGGTGTGTGCTGGAGGTGACGCAGCGGAGGCGCTAAATGAGGGGGCTGCCGGTGCCCCAACAGAGGCAGCGGCTGACCTCTACGTCCTCAGCGCCTGACGGCAGCGTGCGAGGACCACTCACGTTCCCACAGGAAGCTCCTGGTGTCCCCAAACCCCACACACACACACACACACACACACACACACACACACACACACACACAAACACACACACACACACACACACACAAAAACCCAACACACACACACACACTCGTATACACACACACACACTCGTATACACACACACACACACACACACACACACACACACGTACACACACACACACACACACACACACACACACACACACACACACACACACACAAAAACCCAACACACACACGCACACACACACACACGCACACACACACACACACACACACACACACACACACACACACACACAAAAACCCAACACACACACACACACTCGTATACACACACACACACTCGTATACACACACACACACACACACACACACACACACACACGTACACACACACACACACACACACACACACACACACACACACACACACACACACACAAAAACCCAACACACACACGCACACACACACACACACACACACACACACACACACACGGCGGTGAGAGTGACAACACAGGGTTCTCCACGTGTGTCAAATTCACTGTGTGCAGTTTGACCCGAGACACGACGGGGAGTCGTCCCCCCCCCGGCTGCGTCCGCCCGGCCCGCCCGTACAGTAGCTTTGTAGGCGGTGGCCTAATTAAGCAGTCATCAGCACCACGCCGCAGTAGGCACCATGCCCTCCGGGGGCACGGGACGCTTCATCTGAGGAGAACACGCTGTCCGAGGGAAGCTCTCGCTATTCAGACCCCCACCCCGTCACGCCTGCACCGCACGCTCGCTCGCTCTCCATCCAGCCCCGCTACGGCAGTCACAACACGGCGGCCATTTTACATCTATAAATCAGAATGCACGGCATCACGCCACCGTGCATCACCTTATGTGGCTCGCTTGCTCGCTCACTGCAGCAGGCGAGGAAGAGAGGGGAAGAGATGGAGAGAGAGAGAGAGAGAGAGAGAGAGAGAGACATAGAAGTCCAATGAGCAAAGATGGAGGAGAGACAATTGTAGGGGGGCAAGAGTGAAGGAAAGCCATCCGAGGTGCAAGTGGAGCGTTTGTTTGAACGCCGTTGACGACGAGGTTCAGACCACGACTGGATGGAGGGAGAGGAGGAACGTGTTCAATGGATTCAGCGGATTGAGATGGGGGGTTTTGAATACAGGACACGTTAGGAGTAGCTCAGTCTGTGTGTGTGTGCACACGAGTGTGTGTGTGTGTGTGTGTGTGTGTATGCGTGTGTGCACGAGTGTGTTTGTGTGTGTGTGTGCACGAGTGTGTTTGTGTGTGTGTGTGTGTGTGTGTGTGTGTGTGTGTGTGTGTGTGTGCGTCCAGCCCAGTCAGCCCTTCTTTTCTTCACGCCTGTCGGAAAGACTCCCCCGTCAAAGACATGGCTGAGCGGGTGCATGTGACTGTCTCTCTCTCTCTCTCTCTCTCTCTCTCTCTCTCTCTCTCTCTCTCTCTCTCTTTCCTCTGTGTTTCTGACTGTCTCTCTCTCTCTTTCCTCTGTGTTTCTGACTGTCTCTCTCTCTCTCTCTCTTTCCTCTGTGTTTCTGACTGTCTCTCTCTCTCTCTCTCTTTCCTCTGTGTTTCTGACTGTCTCTCTCTCTCTCTCTCTCTCTCTCTCTCTTTCCTTTGTGTTTCTGACACTGTCTCTCTCTCTCTCTCTCTCTCTTTCCTCTGTGTTTCTGACTGTCTCTCTCTCTCTTTCCTCTGTGTTTCTGACTGTCTCTCTCTCTCTCTCTCTCTCTCTCTTTCCTCTGTGTTTCTGACTGTCTCTCTCTCTCTCTCTCTCTCTCTCTCTTTCCTCTGTGTTTCTGACTGTCTCTCTCTCTCTCTCTCTCTCTCTCTCTCGCTCTCTCTCTCTCTCTCTCTCTTTCCTCTGTGTTTCCGACTGTCTCTCTCTCTCTCTCTCTTTCCTCTGTGTTTCTGACTGTCTCTCTCTCTCTCTCTCTTTCCTCTGTGTTTCTGACTGTCTCTCTCTCTCTCTCTCTCTCTCTCTCTCTCTCTTTCCTCTGTGTTTCTGACTGTCTCTCTCTCTCTCTCTCTCTTTCCTCTGTGTTTCTGACTGTCTCTCTCTCTCTCTCTCTCTTTCCTCTGTGTTTCTGACTGTCTCTCTCTCTCTCTCTCTCTTTCCTCTGTGTTTCTGACTGTCTCTCTCTCTCTCTCTCTTTCCTCTGTGTTTCTGACTGTCTCTCTCTCTTTCCTCTGTGTTTCTGACTGTCTCTCTCTCTCTCTCTCTCTTCCCTCTGTGTTTCTGACTGTCTCTCTCTCTCTCTCTTCCCTCTGTGTTTCTGACTGTCTCTCTCTCTCTCTCTCTCTCTGTCCTCTGTGTTTCTGACTGTCTCTCTCTCTCTCTCTCTCTCTCTCTCTTTCCTCTGTGTTTCTGACTGTCTCTCTCTCTCTCTCTCTCTCTCTCTCTCTCTTTCCTCTGTGTTTCTGACTGTCTCTCTCTCTCCCTCTCTCTCTCTCTCTCTTTCCTCTGTGTTTCTGACTCTCTCTCTCTCTCTCTCTCTCTCTCTTTCCTCTGTGTTTCTGACTGTCTCTCTCTCAATTCAATTCAATTCAATTCAAAGAGGCTTTATTAGCATGACCATAGTGAGTTACAGTATTGCCAAAGCACATTGTACATCGTAGTACAGACATAGGAAGAAAAAAAACAGAAAGAGTTTGTAACATACAGAACGGAAACATTATGTTACTTGTAACAAAATACAGGTAGTTCGAACAACAACCGTGTCAACAATATTTTGTATTGAAATATATACAGATATTTACATATTGATTGTGCTTGAAATAGAGAGAGGGAAGGGACGATGTATGTGTGTGTATGTGTGTGTGTGTCTGTGTGTGTGTGAGTGTGTGGGGGGTGATGTGTTTTTTCTGGAGAGGCGTTTGTGTGTTTGTGTGTGTGTGTGTGTGTGTGTGTGTGTGTGTGTGTGTGGACAAGGTGCTCACTCACTGTCCCTCAGACTGTGACAAGTCTGTATGTATTTAGCTGCTGTGTTGCAGCTTGTCCTCTCTTCTCCCAGCAGGACGGGTAGTTTGTCGATGTTAGGGAGGCTTCTGAAGCCTGGGTGGGTCTGTTCCATTTTGGGGTAATATTCATTTCTGATAGTGTTATATTTGGGACAGGTGGTGAGGAAGTGCAGCTCTGTTTCCACCACTCGCATGTCGCAGTGTGAGTACAGCCTCTCTTCTGCCGGCAGCCATGTTTGCCTGTGTCTGCCTTTTTCAATGGCCAGGCCGTGCTCACTGAGTCTGTACTTCGTCAAGGTGGTTCTCAGTTTGGTATCAGTCACTGTGTGCAGGTATTCTGCCACAGTGTACTGTCTTTTTAGGGCCAGATAGCATTGCATTTTGTTTTGGGTTTTGGTTTGTGTTTCCCAATGAGTAATATAATTTTGTTTCTGTTGAGTTATAATTTGGTGTATTTTGATGTACTGGTCCTGAGGCTGTGGAGGGTTAGTGTGTGTTAGTGAACTGAGCGTCAGGACCAGCTCAGTGAGGGGACTGCTTTTGCTCAAGTCTTGGTATTGCAGGGCTTTGTAATGGTATGAGTGGGGGTCACTGTTTTTCAAATGTTGCCAGAATTTGATTGCCCTTTTTTGTATTTTGATCAGTAAAGTATATTGGCCTAATTCTGCCCTGCATGCATTGTTTGTTGTTTGTCTCTCTCTCTCTCTCTCTCTCTCTCTTTCCTCTGTGTTTCTGACTGTCTCTCTCTCTCTATCTCTCTCTCTCTTTCCTCTGTGTTTCTGACTGTCTCTCTCTCTCGCTCATGTGACTACGGAACGCCGCGTGGCTGATGCTACCTCAGCCGAGAGAGAGAGAGAGAGAGAGAGAGAGAGAGAGAGAGAGACCCCTCTCACCATCACCAGTAAGACGGCCCTGGGACACATACAGGACGTGACACCCCGACAGAGAGGGGCCGCTGAGGACAAACATGTCTTCTCTCCTCTCTCTGTAACCTCTCTCTCTCTCCCCCCTTCTCTCTCTGTAACCTCTCTCTCTCTCCTCTTCCTCCGTAACCTCTCTCTCTCTCTCTCTCTCTCTCAAATTCAAATTCAAATTCAAATTCAAAGAGGCTTTATTAGCATGACCATAGTGAGTTACAGTATTGCCAAAGCACATTGTACATCGTAGTACAGACATAGGAAGAAAAAAACAGAAAGAGTTTGTAACATACAGAACATCTCTCTCTCTCTCTCTCTCTCTCTCTCTCTCTCTCTCTCTCTCTCTCTCAGTAACCTCGCTCTCTCCTATAGAGCTGAACAGTCACGTGACTTTTCGTGACGTTTCCTGCCCCAGAAGTGAGTTCCTCATTCATTTTCTCCATAGACATTTTGAAAAATCCTTATATAGCGAGTTTTAAGGCTGCAACCAAGCCAACCCGTGACCTGCTGAGTCGTGAGTGACCATAAAACATACGGTTTGTCGCAAAAACAAAAAATAACAACGGGGCGTTTAAAAAAAATCAAATTTTCGATTCTATTTTGCTTGACCTATAACTGATAAATCATTGAGGATTATTAAAGTTTGACGGAGGGTTTAAATTTAAACTGGCGCAGCGTTTCTAGACTTTACGGTACTAGTTCACCAGCCTCACAGACCAATTGCATGCATTGATAATCGCATGTGATGCTACTCAGCCAATCAGAGTCGCCACTGGCAACCCATGTGATGCTACTCAGCCAATCAGGGCCGCCGCTCAGCTGCTGCTTAGAGGAGTAATGGCTGCTCCCGTTTCCCGAAAAAGCAATGAGATAAACAGCCATAAGTGCAGTTCTTGCAGAAATAGACTCAATAACAACAATTAAACACGAACACTAAGATGCACCAGCAGAGTTTATCGCGGGAAAATATGTTTTCGTCGTTCTTCTGAGATGGATGGATTATTTTGGACTGTATGTGGCGACGCTGATTGGCTGAAGGAGTTGTCTGTCAAGGCAAGTATACTCCCGCCCACTGATATCACTGTGAGCTAACGTTATTACTTATTATATCAGGATGGTTCTACCAGGCTGGGCCAGCTGGGCTAGACTTCTCTCATTGAACAAGAGAAAGTGGGGGAATTGTTAAAGTCGAAATGAACCCGTTCGGAGCCCAAGTGGCGCGTGGGTCGGAGTCCGTTTCAGACTGAAAACATAACCTGTCTGAGATGACAGGTTGAGAGGTGGGTCATAGTAGCATGTCGATGATTTGATTTGACAATTCTGGGGACTGGATCGGGCTTTGGCCAATCCTGTCGTGTTCCGCCTCCAAATCGAGTGGGATTCAGTGTGTTGTGGCGCTCCCCTCGGGAAGAGCCTGCTGACGCGAGGTTAGTGGCTGAGTGGAGCTCAGCGAGCCGCAGGCAGCCAGCTGCCTTCGTGTTGCCGAGCGGAGAGTGCAGCCCGTCGGCCTGGAATCTCCGGGGTGCAACCCCTGACAACCAAGCTCTCAAGCGCACGCCACTATCGCTATTGCTGTAAATACAATATTCCTGGAATGCGCGTTTTAACGAGCCAGTTACATTTCTTTGCATTCTTAGGCATTACCGTTTTCTTTATTGTGTATCTTACATACAATTGATCAAGTTAGTAGTTAGTTTATGGGCTAGAAACTCTGCCAGATGACAGGCACTTAGGCGCCATTTTCTCCTTCATTTGGAAGATAAAATTATCCTGAAATGAAGATTTGATTGACAGCTGCCATGTCATGATATGATTGGTTGAAATAGGGTAGAAATTTGATAGTACTAGGTGACGTCAGCAAAGTCTAGATTACTGGTATGAATGAAATCTTGAAAAATAAACTTTTGATGTGAAAAAGTGTGAAAAACTAAAGAAATTAGATTTTTGTGATTTTTTTGGCATACATTATTAAATAGGTGTACTGCATACCCAGGTATATGAACTAAAAGAAAAGAAAAGTCATTTTTGGGTTCAGCTCGACTTTAAAATGTGCTCCGATAGTTTCGGTTAAGACTGTTAAAATATTAAGTGCAGTTAACTAAAAGAAGATAAAGGGAACTGATGGTACACTTTTTATTTAATTTTTCTAAAATGAAAACTCTCTGCTATGTATTTTACTTTTTCAATGCAGCCCTTATTTTACTTGAAAGAGAAAAGAACATTTATTTATAATTAAAGAACAAATTAAACGAGAAAACTGAAAATACTTTTTTTTTTACTTGAACATATATTTTTTCTGAAAATAAACATTGTTGAAATACAGAATTACTTTATTTGATTTAACAGTCAGTTGTTGATGCAGATGTTGATAGAACTATTAGGCTACTTCAATATAGGCACTGAATAGTCACAAAAGTTAAACGTTGCGATGTTCCGGACCCTTGCTGGAGGACATTTTCTCTAACTGGACCTTTTTGAATTTGAATTGAATACCCCTTCTCTTATCATATTCTATGACTTTTTCTCTGTCTCCGTCTTGATCTCTCTCTCTCTCTCTCCTCAAATCTAAATAACATATAACGTGTTTGCATAATAACGCATTGATACTTCACCAGCACAGAACAAAACGTGTCATTTCCCCCCAATAAATACGACCATTTCATTGGACTGAAATTAAGCGTGACCTTGGTAATTTCCACGTAGAAAACAGGCTATCCAGACTGTAGACAAGGAAGCTGATTGCTGTTTGGA
>NC_139625.1:2000405-2022905 GCF_964638095.1 Poromitra crassiceps
ATCAAGTCTAGCATTTCGGTATATTCCTACCTCTTAACATCTAGCTAGCTAGGTTGGATCTGGAATATGATATCGGCTTGATACATTTGATTGTAGCTACTCATACAGCCGTGTGGAGCTTATCTAGCTAGGTTGCATCTGGAATATGATATCAAGCCAGTAATGTAGCTAGCTAGCGTTAAATAGGTTTATCTGTAACCACGCTGAAATGTGAGGGCATTAACGTTAATATTTCTAGCTAGGTCAAACACACCTTAACGTTATGAGTGTGGCCGTTTTGGATTCACATTAAGTCCACGATCAAGTCTAGCATTTCGGTATATTCCTACCTCTTAACATCTAGCTAGCTAGGTTGGATCTGGAATATGATATCAAGGCTTGATACATTTGATTGTAGCTACTCATACAGCCGTGTGGAGCTTATCTAGCTAGGTTGCATCTGGAATATGATATCAAGCCAGTAATGTCAGGTCTCAGTCGCATTCACGCTAACCTCTTAACGTCTAGCTATAGCTAGGTTACATCTGGATTATGTATACTATACAGTATAATACTACGCTCACTACGTCATGACATTCACATTAACGCCTCCAAAAGTCTACTGTAGCTAGCTAGCGTTAAATAGGTTTATCTGTAACCACGCTGAAATGTGAGGGCATTAACGTTAATATTTCAATTAGGTCAAACACACCTTACCGTTATGACTGCGGCCGTTTTTGATTAACATTAGCGTTAAGTCCATGATCAAATCTAGCATTTCGGTATATTCAGTGTGTGTGTGTGAAAAGGATGTTAGCATGCTAGCATTATTAGCACAGAATGTATACAGTCCATGGTACAACGTTAGGCCTTCAAGTCCTGAGGCGAACAGCACTGGAGGATGAAGTCTGCAGTCTGGCATTCAGTGTCCAGCATAACAAGCACGCCTGTTTCCTCATCAGGTTGGCAGCAGCTGTATAGATGATGACTGTTCTTCACAGCCACAAATATCTCTCCAGATCTGCGGCCATCTGCAGCAGGGATCGAGGTTTGGGTCCGTGTAGACAGTAGTCCTGTTCCTCTTTCATTCCCTGACCACCGTCACGCGATGTTCTCTCTTCTTGTAGCTGGTTGTAACCATTTGCGTGCTAGCAGTACTGAAATGAAAAGTGTTAGCTCGCTTGCTAACAACAAAGGTCGCAGAGCGATGACGCCATCTGCTGCACTGCGCATGTGCTCTGTGCACAAAGCTGGTTGGATGACGGTTGCGTAATGGAGCGGTCTATCGGGGGGGGGGGCAACAACCGCAAGAAATCGTTTAGCACAGGCGGGGGACCAGACCATAGTGACTGAGAACAGGTCTGAGAGCAGGTCACGTGGGGGATGGGTTTACCCAGGCTACTAAAACTAAACTACTAAAAGTAAACTATACTAGTAAATGCACAGTTGGGCAAATTGCACGGCGGACATGCCAGTAGAGCAGGCGAGCTGCGTATGCGAGCTGGCGAAGCGGGCGATTTCCATAACCGCTCCAATGGTGCATCATCTCCAGTCTCCACACTAGGAATGGAGCGGGCGCAGCACGCAATATTATTATTATTATATCTTTTTTTGTGCTAAGTGCTTGGATTTAGCCAAGGCCAAAAACAAAAAACGGATTGAATTTTTTTTCAACTTTTTTTTAAAAATTATGTCTCTCTAAATATAACTGAATCTCTATGTTTGCCCAAGTAAATCTATTCTTATCCACCTTACTTTTGAATGCCCCGCTGATTATGGGTGGAAGGTCCGTTAGAACGTGATTGTTGCAGCTGGTTAACATCACTTGTTGGCAGAGGGTCTGCGGCGCTCGTTGCGTGATTGGCTCTCTTCGCCTGCAGCTTTGAAACATCGTTTACAGACGCAGACGGGCTATGTTGTGTCCGTGTCAGGCATCATGGCAGCTAGAAATAAGGTGGATACGCATTTTACAAAATGTCTATGGACAAATGAATGGCTCTCCAGTCACCACTTGCCTGCAGCCATCCAATAACAATCAATCATGCAACTTAATCTTCTTGGAAACAATTTTTTATTTCATTCTGATTGGTCTTAGCTTTTCTGTCATAGTGCTGTGGAGCCCGGCCACGCACGCACGCACGCACGCACGCACGCACGCACGCACGCACGCACGCACGCACGCATTCTTCCTATCTACAGTATCACTCTCCGCGTAGGCTAGAGGCAAATGCAGCGACTTGCTGATCGCTGAGCTGTGTTATTGGCTGCTGTGCTCTCTCGTAGGCATTCTTCTTAGTTCTGATACACTACGTTACTGTATGCTGCAGATCTCTCTCTGGGTCTGATACACTACGTTACTGCACGCTACAGATCTCTCTCTGGGTCTGATACACTACGTTACTGCACGCTGCAGATCTCTCTCTGGGTCTGATACAGTACGTTACTGCATGCTGCAGATCTCTCTCTGGGTCTGATACACTACGTTACTGCATGCTGCAGATCTCTCTCTGGGTCTGATACACTACGTTACTGCATGCTGCAGAGCTCTCTCTGGGTCTGATACACTACGTTACTGCATGCTGCAGAGCTCTCTCTGGGTCTGATACACTACGTTACTGCATGCTGCAGAGCTCTCTCTGGGTCTGATACACTACGTTACTGCATGCTGCAGATCTCTCTCTGGGTCTGATACACTATGTTACTGCATGCTGCAGATCTCTCTCTGGGTCTGATACGTTACTGCATGCTGCAGATCTCTCTCTGGGTCTGATACACTACGTTACTGTATGCTGCAGATCTCTCTCTGGGTCTGATACACTACGTTACTGCATGCTGCAGATCTCTCTCTGGGTCTGATACACTACGTTACTGCATGCTGCAGATCTCTCTCTGGGTCTGGGACGCTTTCCCTCAGCCGGCTGGTGTAGGAAGTGAACCGTTTCACTTGGCCAGTGATTGGCCCGTGGTGGATCCAGCCTTCACCAATCAGTAACGATCTTGCGATCAGTGACGGCAGGGGAGGCGCAGCCCATCTTTCGAACCACTCTCTCATTGATGCTAGGACCTGTCACTCATTCAATTTCAACGCCCCCTAGACCCGCCCTCAAATACCAGCTGTGGCTGTGAAGCGGCACAGACTCATTTATGTAGTATGCGGAGCGCAGCGATTCAACGTAATATTGGAGTGTGGGGAGAGACTACCTCATAGGTAACCTGCTGTGGATACATTTTTGTTTTAAACAAAAATGTTGTTTTTCTTGTCCCCCCCCCCCCCACACTCTCTCACTCTGCTTTATTGTTTGAAAAGCGCGTGAAAAGTGCTTGAAAATAATCATTACAAAAGAGTGGCAACCCTGTGTTGCTGTTCACCCCAAGTCTCTATCACTTTATCTATCTATCTCTGCCACTGTTCCCTGCTTTTTCCCCATAGCCCCGCTGGGGTCAGGGGGTGGAAAAGTCAGGACACTGATACCCGCTGAATAATGGCTCATTTATACTCTATTTCCATACGTAAATAGATGCGTCCATTTCAAACGTTATTATCGTCACTGCCCCACATACTTCCATGCGTCTTTCATGTTGGTATCATGTTAAGCAATACATCCACCAGTGGGCAGTAGAGAGTCAAATGTATGAGTGTGTGTGTGGTTTTGCTCGGTTTCATGCGTATCCGTAAGATTTCAGATGACGGACAGAAAATGCACGAAATGAAAGCAGTACGGACAGAAGGCTCTGTCCGTCTCCGTCTTTAACATAGAGTATAATTGGGCCTTAAGTGTCCAAATGTTCATGTCATTCTGGCCAATACTCCACTTCTGTTATAACATTTCAGTCTGGAATATGGAATATCTTTCAATAATCTTTATGACTAAAAGGCTCAAAGTAATCTCATGTGTAAGAAATGACTGTTCTACATTGAAGTAAAAATGTAAATAATTAACTTGTTGGTTTTGGATTTATTTAGCTTCAAGAGTGCATTTTTGTTCGTGTGTGACCCTCAACACAGGCTTTGAGAATCCCGGGCCACTTACTGATACTTATGCTTAAATTAACCCACTCATATTCTGGTTTATTTCAAGAAAAACATTTTGGCTAGTGAAAATTCTAATTGGCTGGTAACTTTAAAATCTAGCAGCCATATTGGCAGGTGGTCAAAAAAGTTAATTTCAAGCCCTGAGAGCAGGTGGTGACATAGGAGTGAGTGAGAAAAGGATCAAATATTGGTGGTTAAGACTGAATAATGACATCACAACTGTTGATTTAAAATTAGTTCCTCTAAAGCTGGCTTCGGGCTGGCCGTTCGGCCGCCAGCCCTCAGCAAAATCTGGCCCTCTGGTAGCGAGGACATTGTTTTGTGGTCCTCTCTATCATCAAAGTTGCCCATCCCTGCATTACACTGTTTGGATCTCACCTGCAATTACCACCCACCGCCATAGGTGTCACCCAAGAGAACAAAACTGGAATCTTAGAGATTATCACTTTAAAATAAAAAATACAAAAATACAAAATACAAAAAATTGCAAGTGACCCTAATCATCTTCGGTAATATTAAGTTGTGTGTGGTGTAAAAAAAAATAAAAAAAATCAGGCGACCCCACTTAGTGTTGCGACCCTAAGTTTGGGAACCACTGTGGTATTGAGTCGGGGTTCGAGGCGTGGCGTGTGTAGGGTTAGTGGCTAGGGCAAGCATGTCCAAAGTCCGGCCCGGGGGCCAAATGCGGCCCCCAGACCGATTCTAAGCAGCCCATGGCTTGTCTCTCAAAATATACTACGTGGCCCTCCACACAGTATTGGTTAATCAAGCAAGTTCACTTTCCCATTCACGTAGTCTCTCCCCAGGCTCAAATATGACGTTGAATCGCTTTTTGAAGGCGGATTGAAATTGAATGAGTGACAGGTCGTAGCACCAATGACAGAGCGGTTCGAAAAATGGGCTGCGCCTCCCGTGTCGTCGGTTCGCAAAGTCGTTACTGATTGGGGAGGACTGAATCCACCACTGGCCAATCACTGGCCAAGTGAACGGTTCCCTCCCATAACCAGCCGGCTGAGGGAAAGTGTCCCAGACCCAGAGAGAGAGAGATCTGCATCATGCAGTAACGTAGTGTATCAGCGTAAGAACTCTCATGGGTCTGGAGTTGAGACTACCGTTCACGTAACGATGACAGCAGTAGACAAGCACCAAGTACGGGCACGGTGGCTCAGTGGTAGAGCTGTCGCCTCACAGTCAGAAGGTCCTGAGTTCGATTCTCGCCTGGGACACTGTGGGCGCTGTGGTTGTGTTCCCCCCCATATCTTCAGTGCCTACTGCCCAGGTGGGGTATCTCGTCGTAAGGGCCTTTCTCTCTGTGTGGAGTTTGCATGTTCTCCCCGTGCTCCCCCAGGGGGTTCCTCCGTATATAACCCCCCACTAAAAACATGCAGAAGATCAGATCGTCATCGTCATCCGACCAGTGACGACAACATCCGAAGTTGGTCCCCGGGCGCTGTACGAGAAAGCGACCACTGCTCCTGGCCTGCCCCTCGGAGGAAAGGACATGCCTGGATGGGTTAAATGCAGAGGACACTTTTCACCGGCCACCGTCAGCATGAGTGTGTTGTGGCCGCATGCATGTATTGTGGTGTTCGTGTGACAATAAAAGACGGGCTTGTCCCCGTTACGAGAGAGTAGGAACAACACAGTCTGAACTAATGTTTTCAGACACCAAACAAAATCCTACAATTGTCTTGTAGACGCCACTTTGCCAATTCTATGTAAGAAGCCCTAACCCCCCCGGTTTAGGGAAAAGGGGCTATAAGCGCTTCTCAACCTTTTCCAAGTCAAGGAAGGGGCTGTAGGGGGAGTGGTTTACGCTTGTTTCCCCCGAACACCTATAGTGCTATAGCACTATAGCCTTTGTGAAAGACTGCGTGCACATGCCATGAGGCTACCCTGGAGATCCAGAGGCAAGTGAATCCAGCCAAAAGGCCAGTGAAAGAAAAGGGCCGTGTCCCCCACACCAACCGCCGCCATCTTCAGCCATGGGCACCATTGCCAGAAAGGGTGCACGGGCTAAAGGGTGCACGGGCTAAAGCTTTAGCACGGGCTAAAGCTGGAGTCTGATCTCACTCCCATACCTGGAATTCTGAGGCCGCAACACCATGCGGCCCGCGTGGAACCCGATCGCTCGTAAATCTCCCCATGTTTGACCATGTGACATGCCAAATTTGTGATTCTGCCCTCCGTCCACCCTACGCCTCTCTTTCTGCTCCACCCGCTGGCAGAGCACTGCCGCCCCCCATAGTGCCCTTCTAACCTTCCAGCACAGCCCCCCCTGGCAGAGCACTGCCGCCCCCCATAGTGCCCTTCTAACCTTCCAGCACAGCCCCCCCTGGCAGAGCACTGCTGCCCCCCATAGTGCCCTTCTAACCTTCCAGCACAGCCCCCCCTGGCAGAGCACTGCTGCCCCCCATAGTGCCCTTCTAACCTTCCAGCACAGCCCCCCCTGGCAGAGCACTGCTGCCCCCCATAGTGCCCTTCTAACCTTCCAGCACAGCCCCCCCTGGCAGAGCACTGCTGCCCCCCATAGTGCCCTTCTAACCTTCCAGCACAGCCCCCCCTGGCAGAGCACTGCTGCCCCCCATAGTGCCCTTCTAACCTTCCAGCACAGCCCCCCCTGGCAGAGCGGAGGAGGAATGTCGGGCGGGAAGGTGACAATCTCTCATGCCCAGATCAGTCTTTCTGCATGCGTCTTTTATGAGTTTGTACGTGTTCGTTTGGCTGTATTGAGTGTGTGTGCGTGTGTGTGTGTGTGCGTGTGGGTGTGCGTGTGCGTGCGTGTGTGTGTGTGTGTGAATTTGTGATTGTGTGTGTGTGTAACTCTGTGACCCAGCAGCAGTGCGGCAGCAGGCAGGATCCTCTCAGTAATAGGATGTTAGGAATGTGGCACTTGTCAGCCACTCAGAGGATGCTGTTAATTCACATTCTGTCCGTTTCAGAGGGTTAGCCTTTAATAAACAGTGGTGAATGAGTGTATTTACCTGTGTGTGTGTGTGTGTGTGTGTGTGTGTGTGTGTGTGTGTGTGTGTGTGTGTGTGTGTGTGTGTGTGTGTGTGTGTATCGTATGTTCCAGTGTGTGTAAAAGTTGTTTCCTTTCGACGACTCTCTCCCTCCCATTGTCAAGGGGTCTTTTTTGGCTTGTGACCCTATTTTGACGTCACAAAAATCTAGGGACCCCGAGACTTTTCAAATTCCAGTAGACCATCGATAATATCATCAGTGACATCATCAGTGATGTCACATATAATGCTTCTTTTCCCCCTGCAGAATTCTGACATTAATCTGAGAATTCTGACTTGAATCAAAAAATTCTGACTTTTTTCCTCAAAATTCTGACTGTAACTTCAAATTCTGACTTTATTCTCAGAATCCTGATTTAAAGTTATAACCTAAAAGATTTTCATCAAAAAAAAAAAAAAGAGTCACTCACAATGTTGATTGAGGCGATGTCCATTTGGATGAAGCCTTTGCAGTATATACATAGTGACATTATGTGAGATTACACTGTTTGGATGTCACCTGCAATTACCACCCACCGCCATAGGTGTCACCCAAGAGAACAAAACTGAAATCTTAGACATTATCACTTTAAACTCAAGACTAAAAAAATCGCAAGTGACCATAATAATCTTCGGTAATATTAAGTTGTGTGTGGTGTAAAAAAAAATAATAATAAAAAAAATCAGGCGACTGTATTTGAATTCCAGGCGACCCCACTTAGGGTTGCGACCCTAAGTTTGGGAACCACTGATCTAAAGGATATCACTTCCATGCAAGTGTTAATGACTGTTCTGATTGGTTGACAGTATACATAGTTAATGAGATGCCCCATAGTCTGTCAGACAGTCTGTCGGATACTTGCCAAACTAGCCAAAATCCAGCCCGATATCACGCCAAAGTGTGGAATACACCTGCCTCTCCAGCGTGTCAATGTCACATTTTGCCTCGGCTATGAATGACAAGTACACATGTACTGTATGAAGGTTGCAGTAGGCTACCAGCAGAGGCGCTGTGCCTGAAATAAAATGGTGGCTAGAAAGGGTGTTGTGGTCGGGGTGGTTGATGGTTCGATTCCCAGCATAAACTTTTTTCTTGTTTTTATTTTTATTTTTTATTCCCGCTCCCATTTCCTCCTCAATTGTACTTGGCCAAGTCCCCCTGCTGTCCCGGTCGTTGCTCCAACCTCTCTGCCGATCTGGGCAGAGTCGTACACTAGTACACGCTTATACTCCGATACATGTGCAGTCGCCAGCCGCTTCTTTTCACCTGACAGTGAGGAGTTTCACCTGCAGGACATAGCACGTGGGAGGCTCACGCTGTTCCCCCCAGTTCCCCCCCCCCCCCCAGGCACAGGCACCTCGACTGACCAGAGGAGGCGCTAGTGCAGCCTACCCAGACGTCCCTAACGTTTTTCTTATTTAACCATGAGTTAACCCTAACCTTAACCCTAGCCCCAACCCTAACCTTAAACCTAACCCTAACCCCAACCTTAACCAAGTTGTTTACTTGCCTATAGACGGTTTTAACTTGACAACAAAAACATTCTAAATTGAATCCCGGCACACTTCCTGTTGCAGTGTTTGCTATGGACATAAAAGAAAAAAAAACATTCAAGTGCAGGACTGACCATTCCGTGAAAACCGTCTATAACCAGAACCAGAACAACCAACCTTTGGGACGTATAATTCAACGTTTTCAAATGTGTGGCATCCAAACGGGTGCTCGGCCTTTGTCGAGACCTTTAATATCTAGATAGAGCTTCCAGTCACTTTGTGTATCTGTGCCCACAGAGGTTTCACCACTGCCACGCCCCCTTAGCTTGTGAGGCCACGCCCCCTTAGGATGAATCACAAGCTGATTAGCATGCACATTTAGGAGACCGGAAGAGTGCCATTTGTTACAATTGGTGGAGCCTGGAGTGGGGCGTCTCTGGCTATAGGCCTTGGTGGAGCCTGGAGTGGGGCGTCTCTGGCTATAGGCCTTGGTGGAGCCTGGAGTGGGGCGTCTCTGGCTATAGGCCTTGGTGGAGCCTGGAGTGGGGCGTCTCTGGCTATAGGCCTTGGTGGAGCCTGGAGTGGGGCGTCTCTGGCTATAGGCCTTGGTGGAGCCTGGAGTGGGGCGTCTCTGGCTATAGGCCTTGGTGGAGCCTGGAGTGGGGCGTCTCTGGCTATAGGCCTTGGTGGAGCCTGGAGTGGGGCGTCTCTGGCTATAGGCCGCAAGGCATTCTGGGGATGCAGCAAAACGTGACAGTGACACACTGGGCTGAGACAAAACCATAGACTATAGACGCTTTTAATTTGACAACATAAACATTCTAAATTGCCCCTAGCTTACTTCCTATTGCAATGTTTGCTAATACAATAGCTGACAGGAAATGAGCTAGGGTTCAAACTGTTCCCATAGCAACACAATTCCGTGAAAACCGTCTATAAGAGTGTCATTGAACACCTTAATGCTCTATACCAGTGCATTTTTTCACATGAGGGACCCCTAAACTGACAAAGATTAGACAACGGACCCCCATTTGATAGGATTTTGTCCCACGGTCCCCCCATATGATAATAAGATTGATGCTTTTAGATGTTGTATTACAGAAAGTGTATAAAACCCATGACCAAAATAGTCATTGTCTTACTTATGAATGGAATTATAGCGAAAATAAATGATCCCCCTTTTGGCTGGGGACCGCCGCCTGGAACCCCCTCAAGGACCCCTGGGGGTCCCCGGACCCCCATTTGAGAACCACTGCTCTATACCATTCAGCAATTAGGTTTGCCATAAACGCCCCCTATTCAACGCATCATTGTGAGTTATAATACATGTCTGTAAATTGGCCATCATTACACACTCCATGTGAAATTCATCGGCTTACACTCGTTTAGAAAAAGCCTCCTTGGTCTGACTCCTCCATCCACGCCGTAACACCACAGCATGTCCACCATGTCTCTCTAGAGAGGTTCCCCCCCATGTTACTTCTTTTGACCAGTCCTCCTTCCAGTTTGCTGCTAGCTCCCAGCAGTTGGAATGAGTTGCAAAAGTCATTGAAACTGGACAAATGTATCCCCCTTGTAATTTTAGTTGTTTGTTTGTTTGTTTGTTTGTTTGTTTGGCGTGATGTGTGTTTTTAATGATTTCTCTGCCTCTGTGAAGTAAGTCAAGTCAAGTTTATTTGTACAGCACATTTCATACACAGAGGCAATGCAAAGTGCTTCACATAAAATGGATGACACAAGAAAATAAAAGAATAAAAGAAGAGGATAAAATAGACATTTAAAAGCATCACAACCGAACTTTGAAAAAGAGCATATAAGTGCATTAGCGACAAGCGTAGTAGTTGCAAAAATAGCGAAACACTTACAGAGGACTTGAAACATCATTGGGTTTGCATAAAATCCGATAATATTTGCTCATATTATCTGATTTTATGAGTTTGCATAAAATCCGATAATATTTGCTCATATTATCTGATTTTATGGATTGCTCATATTATCTGATTGTATGGGTTTGCATAAAATCAGATAATATTTGCTCAGTTGGTAGATCATGGCTACTGTATATAAGAAAACATGTTTAATGACTTTGTTTTCTTGTAATTGTATACCTTTTATACCTGTAATTGTATACCTCCTTTCGCAGAACCCACGCTTGAATACGATGTTATTTATCTTTAAACTGCAGTTTTACGCAAAGTATAGCATGAGTGGCTACATGTATCATGTCTCATTTTGTCTTCTCTGGATTATTTGTTTAGTTTTTTTTGGTCCCTCTTTCCGATTACCTTTTGTCCTCTCACCAGTCAAATAAATAAAAAGTTGTTTTTAATTGACCTGCCTGCTAAAATCAATTACAAAAACTATATGGATGGAGTCACGTCACCCACTGCTTTTTGTACTCCAGAGTATGAAGCCCAGGGGTGAAAGTGGTTTGAATTTCTTGCAGGAACTATAGGCTACTACCCCAACCTTCATCGTTTCATATTGTTCTCCTCCCACCCCCATCGCCTGTTCTTTCTTCTGAGGAGGGACCTGCTGCTTCTTGTTGAGTCTCCTCTTCCTCCCTCTGGCCCTCAACTGTTTTAATTAAATTAGAATAACATTTACAACTAAATTCATCAACAGTCAAACAGTCTCTGTCTTTGAATTGTCAGAACAGTGGGCAGATAAATTAATGACCAGATTATTAGTAAAATAAAATATCTCAAAATGTATCCTACAATGTGTAGGATACATACAAAATGTTGTACTGTATGCACACAGACTGTGTTCTGAGTAAGCCACTGTCTAGTTTGCTAGTATTAAGCTAACTTCATGTCCATTCTCTGGTCTAAATTAGCATCATCACCTGTATTTGCATCTGAGGGTGGGTTTTCATTTTGCAGAGGCTCTGCCTCTTCCCTCTGGCCCTCAATTTGCTCTCTTCTTCTAACTTTAGCCCATTATCTGCTTCTTTATCTCTCTCCTTCCTCTTAAACATTTGAGTTATTGTTCGTTGCATGTATCTGCTCCTTTTGTTCTGAAAACAATGGCAAACATGTTGGGCTCGTTTATTATCCATCCTTGAGAGGTGAACAAAATTGGAAACAACCCTTCTGTAACACAGCCATGAAAAGCAGGTGCATATCTGTCGTGTGAAGTTGTGGAACGCTTTGCCGGAAGAATTAAAATCAAGTAAGAATGTGTTGATCTTTAAAAAAAGGTATAAGGACATGATGATGGAAAATTACAGTCTAGTTCCCAGGTAACTGAATGATGTAGGGGACAAGGAGAGAAAGAAGAAAAAAAATAAAAAAAATAAAAAAATAAAAATAATAATAATAATAAATAAAAAAGTGTATGTATAAGTATATATATATATAGGTATATGTATATATATATAATAATAATAATAATAATAAAACGATTATAAAATGCATGAATATGCATGTATGGATTGTGTTTGTTTATTTTGTTATTTGCTACTTACTGGTTTTTGACTGTTGTATTGCTTATTTATTTTAGTTTTTTTTGCTTTTTTTGTTGTTGTTTTTTGTTTCCTGTATTAGGATATTTTTTCCTTGAAATCCTTTGTTGTTTATATGATGGCAAGTAAGGACAATGTCCAAAATATCTGAACATGATGATTTTCTTATTTTAATTGTAAGAAAAGGGGGGGCTTTACATAAGCGTTTGCTTCTGCCCCTAACCTTTGGTTATGACCTAAGTGTATGGTTGGTGGTGGTGGTGGTGGTGACCAATAATTTTTTTTCATTCATTCATTCATTTCATTCATTCCTTGCCCGCTGCCCGGTGCAAATTGCATTAATAAAGTAGGTGCATTTGGTCGCAAAATGTCCGGGAACAATAAATCAAACGCACCTTTATACCACAGTTAGTTCCGGCCGAGTAATTTGATTGGACAAGAGTTGCCTACCGCCATCCATTTCACGTTAACAGCGCTGGCACTTCACTGTGTGTGTAGGCTATCACTTCATTTCACAGCGCTTCGTGTGTATCACTCCATTTCACTGCGCCTCCTCCAGCCTGTTAGCTTAGGCTACTCGCCCCACAATTGCCACAAAGTAAACCCATGCCTTGCGGCACATCGCTGCCTGCCTGCCTCTCAGTGGTTGGAAATATTACCGTTTCTGCTTGCTTGCTTGCTTGGGAACTACACTCCTGCAATCCTGGTGGAACTGTTTTTGTTGGCGGAGCGGAGGCAAGCCGCAAGCGAGACTAGACTTGACACAGCCCAGTGCAGGCAGCAGCAGCGCAGGCAGCAGCAGCGCATTCAGGAGCTGCGTGCTGGAAGCGCAAATTAGCATACACAGCACGGATTAAAAACCACTCACAGCCAGGTCTAATACACGGCACAATTTAGAAGCAATTTATGAGAGAGACTGTTGTTTATTAGTAATGTCATAACGTCAGCCATGCATTTCCTTGTTGGAAATTATGGATCGACTGCACTCTGCAACAATCGGATTTTGATTGACAGGCAGCTGCATGTCTTCCCCCAACGGCGTTCAGGCACCGAAAGTCTTACCGGAACTGCGCACCGGATGGTTCCGGCCCACTTTCACCAGTGATGAAGCCCAGAGTATGGGGAGTGTGGCCGTCGCCATCTTGGGGTTCTTGCGTAGCTCGCACGAGACGGCACGAGGGCTTTCCCACAGAACAGCAGCTCCGCCTGCTATTGGTCTGTGATTGGCAAGCTGTGTGATCACTGGACAGGGGACCTGTCAATCGAGAACAACTCCCGTTTGGAGCCAGCCAAAGTGACAATTCGAGGAACTACAGATTCTATCACTTCCGCATAGGCTTCATCTGTCCAATCCCTTTGGCAAAACATGACACTGACATGCTGGACTGAAGCAAAACATGACACTGACATGCTGGACTAAAGCAAAACATGACACTGACATGCTGGACTAAAGCAAAAAATGACACTGACATGCTGGACTGAAGCAAAACATGACACTGACATGCTGGACTAAAGCAAAACATGACACTGACATGCTGGACTAAAGCAAAACATGACACTGACATGCTGGACTAAAGCAAAACATGACACTGACATGTTGGACTAAAACAAAACATCACACTGACATGCTGGACTAAAGCAAAACATCACACTGACATGCTGGACTGAAGCAAAACATGCCACTGACATGCTGGACTGAAGCAAAACATGCCACTGACATGCTGGACTAAAGCAAAACATGACACTGACATGCTGGACAAAAGCAAAAAATGACACTGACATGCTGGACTGAAGCAAAACATGACACTGAGATGCTGGACTAAAGCAAAACATGCCACTGACATGTTGGACTGAAGCAAAACATGACACTGACATGCTGGACTAAAGCAAAACATGCCACTGACATGCTGGACTAAAGCAAAACATGACACTGACATGCTGGACTGAAGCAAAACATGACACTGACATGCTGGACTAAAGCAAAACATGACACTGACATGCTGGACTAAAGCAAAACATGACACTGACATGCTGGACTGAAGCAAAACATGACACTGACATGCTGGACTAAAGCAAAACATGACACTGACATGCTGGACTGAAGCAAAACATGACACTGACATGTTGGACTAAAGCAAAACATGACACTAACATGCTGGACTAAAACAAAACATGCCACTGACATGTTGGACTGAAGCAAAACATGACACTGAGATGCTGGACTAAAGCAAAACATGCCACTGACATGCTGGACTGAAGCAAAACATGACACTGACATGCTGGACTAAAGCAAAAAATGACACTGACATGCTGGACTAAAACAAAACATGACACTGACATGCTGGACTGAAGCAAAACATGCCACTGACATGCTGGACTAAAGCAAAAAATGACACTGACATGCTGGACTAAAACAAAACATGACACTGACATGCTGGACTAAAGCAAAACATGACACTGACATGCTGGACTAAAGCAAAACATGACACTGACATGCTGGACTAAAGCAAAACATGACACTGACATGCTGGACTGAAGCAAAACATGACACTGACATGCTGGACTAAAGCAAAACATGACACTGACATGCTGGACTGAAGCAAAACATGACACTGACATGTTGGACTAAAGCAAAACATGACACTAACATGCTGGACTAAAGCAAAACATGACACTGACATGTTGGACTGAAGCAAAACATGACACTGACATGCTGGACTAAAGCAAAACATGCCACTGACATGTTGGACTGAAGCAAAACATGACACTGACATGTTGGACTAAAACAAAACATGCCACTGACATGTTGGACTGAAGCAAAACATGCCACTGACATGCTGGACTAAAGCAAAACATGACACTGACATGCTGGACTAAAGCAAAACATGACACTGACATGCTGGACTAAAGCAAAACATGACACTGACATGCTGGACTAAAGCAAAACATGCCACTGACATGCTGGACTAAAGCAAAACATGACACTGACATGCTGGACTGAAGCAAAACATGACACTGACATGCTGGACTAAAGCAAAACATGACACTGACATGCTGGACTAAAGCAAAACATGACACTGACATGCTGGACTGAAGCAAAACATGACACTGACATGCTGGACTAAAGCAAAACATGACACTGACATGCTGGACTGAAGCAAAACATGACACTGACATGTTGGACTAAAGCAAAACATGACACTAACATGCTGGACTAAAACAAAACATGCCACTGACATGTTGGACTGAAGCAAAACATGACACTGAGATGCTGGACTAAAGCAAAACATGCCACTGACATGCTGGACTGAAGCAAAACATGACACTGACATGCTGGACTAAAGCAAAAAATGACACTGACATGCTGGACTAAAACAAAACATGACACTGACATGCTGGACTAAAGCAAAACATGACACTGACATGCTGGACTAAAGCAAAACATGACACTGACATGCTGGACTAAAGCAAAACATGACACTGACATGCTGGACTGAAGCAAAACATGACACTGACATGCTGGACTAAAGCAAAACATGACACTGACATGCTGGACTGAAGCAAAACATGCCACTGACATGTTGGACTGAAGCAAAACATGACACTGACATGTTGGACTAAAACAAAACATGCCACTGACATGTTGGACTGAAGCAAAACATGACACTGACATGCTGGACTAAAACAAAACATGACACTGACATGCTGGACTAAAACAAAACATGACACTGACATGCTGGACTAAAACAAAACATGACACTGACATGCTGGACTGAAGCAAAACATGACACTGACATGTTGGACTAAAGCAAAACATGACACTAACATGCTGGACTAAAACAAAACATGCCACTGACATGTTGGACTGAAGCAAAACATGACACTGACATGCTGGACTAAAGCAAAACATGCCACTGACATGTTGGACTGAAGCAAAACATGACACTGACATGCTGGACTAAAGCAAAACATGACACTGACATGCTGGACTGAAGCAAAACATGCCACTGACATGTTGGACTGAAGCAAAACATGACACTGACATGTTGGACTAAAACAAAACATGCCACTGACATGTTGGACTGAAGCAAAACATGACACTGACATGCTGGACTAAAGCAAAACATGACACTGACATGCTGGACTGAAGCAAAACATGCCACTGACATGTTGGACTGAAGCAAAACATGACACTGACATGTTGGACTAAAACAAAACATGCCACTGACATGTTGGACTGAAGCAAAACATGACACTGACATGCTGGACTAAAGCAAAACATGACACTGACATGCTGGACTAAAGCAAAACATG
This sequence comes from Poromitra crassiceps, assembly GCF_964638095.1. Classification (NCBI taxonomy): domain Eukaryota; kingdom Metazoa; phylum Chordata; class Actinopteri; order Beryciformes; family Melamphaidae; genus Poromitra; species Poromitra crassiceps. Next base: position 2,016,694 of record NC_139625.1, read on the forward strand.
ACACTGACATGTTGGACTAAAACAAAACATCACACTGACATGCTGGACTAAAGCAAAACATCACACTGACATGCTGGACTGAAGCAAAACATGCCACTGACATGCTGGACTGAAGCAAAACATGCCACTGACATGCTGGACTAAAGCAAAACATGACACTGACATGCTGGACTAAAGCAAAAAATGACACTGACATGCTGGACTGAAGCAAAACATGACACTGAGATGCTGGACTAAAGCAAAACATGCCACTGACATGCTGGACTGAAGCAAAACATGACACTGACATGCTGGACTGAAGCAAAACATGACACTGAGATGCTGGACTAAAGCAAAACATGCCACTGACATGCTGGACTAAAGCAAAACATGACACTGACATGCTGGACTGAAGCAAAACATGACACTGACATGTTGGACTAAAGCAAAACATGACACTAACATGCTGGACTAAAACAAAACATGCCACTGACATGTTGGACTGAAGCAAAACATGACACTGACATGCTGGACTAAAGCAAAACATGCCACTGACATGTTGGACTGAAGCAAAACATGACACTGACATGCTGGACTAAAGCAAAACATGACACTGACATGCTGGACTAAAGCAAAACATGACACTGACATGTTGGACTAAAACAAAACATGCCACTGACATGTTGGACTGAAGCAAAACATGACACTGACATGCTGGACTAAAACAAAACATGACACTGACATGCTGGACTGAAGCAAAACATGCCACTGACATGTTGGACTGAAGCAAAACATGCCACTGACATGCTGGACTGAAGCAAAACATGACACTGACATGCTGGACTGAAGCAAAACATGACACTGACATGCTGGACTAAAGCAAAACATGACACTGACATGTTGGACTGAAGCAAAACATGACACTGACATGCTGGACTAAAACAAAACATGACACTGACATGTTGGACTAAAACAAAACATGACACTGACATGCTGGACTAAAGCAAAACATGACACTGACATGCTGGACTGAAGCAAAACATGACACTGACATGCTGGACTAAAGCAAAACATGACACTGACATGCTGGACTAAAGCAAAACATGACACTGACATGCTGGACTAAAGCAAAACATGACACTGACATGCTGGACTAAAGCAAAACATGACACTGACATGCTGGACTAAAGCAAAACATGCCACTGACATGTTGGACTAAAGCAAAACATGACACTGACATGCTGGACTAAAGCAAAACATGACACTGACATGCTGGACTGAAGCAAAACATGACACTGACATGCTGGACTAAAGCAAAACATGACACTGACATGCTGGACTAAAGCAAAACATGACACTGACATGCTGGACTGAAGCAAAACATGACACTGACATGCTGGACTAAAGCAAAACATGACACTGACATGCTGGACTAAAGCAAAACATGACACTGACATGCTGGACTAAAGCAAAACATGCCACTGACATGCTGGACTAAAGCAAAACATGACACTGACATGCTGGACTAAAGCAAAACATGACACTGACATGCTGGACTAAAGCAGAACATGACACTGACATGCTGGACTAAAGCAAAACATGACACTGACATGCTGGACTGAAGCAAAACATGACACTGACATGCTGGACTAAAGCAAAACATGACACTGACATGCTGGACTAAAGCAAAACATGACACTGACATGCTGGACTAAAGCAAAACATGACACTGACATGCTGGACTAAAGCAAAACATGACACTGACATGCTGGACTGAAACAAAACATCACACTGACATGTTGGACTAAAACAAAACATGACACTGACATGTTGGACTAAAACAAAACATCACACTGACATGCTGGACTAAAGCAAAACATGACACTGACATGCTGGACTAAAGCAAAACATGACACTGACATGCTGGACTGAAGCAAAACATGACACTGACATGCTGGACTAAAGCAAAACATGACACTGACATGCTGGACTGAAACAAAACATCACACTGACATGCTGGACTAAAGCAAAACATGACACTGACATGCTGGACTAAAGCAAAACATGACACTGACATGTTGGACTAAAACAAAACATGACACTGACATGCTGGACTAAAGCAGAACATGACACTGACATGCTGGACTGAAACAAAACATCACACTGACATGCTGGACTAAAGCAAAACATGACACTGACATGCTGGACTAAAGCAACACATGACACTGACATGCTGGACTAAAGCAAAACATGACACTGACATGTTGGACTAAAACAAAACATCACACTGACATGCTGGACTAAAGCAAAACATCACACTGACATGCTGGACTGAAGCAAAACATGCCACTGACATGTTGGACTGAAGCAAAACATGACACTGACATGCTGGACTGAAGCAAAACATGACACTGAGATGCTGGACTAAAGCAAAACATGCCACTGACATGCTGGACTGAAGCAAAACATGACACTGACATGCTGGACTAAAGCAAAAAATGACACTGACATGCTGGACTAAAACAAAACATGACACTGACATGCTGGACTAAAGCAAAACATGACACTGACATGCTGGACTAAAGCAAAACATGACACTGACATGCTGGACTAAAGCAAAACATGACACTGACATGCTGGACTGAAGCAAAACATGACACTGACATGCTGGACTAAAGCAAAACATGACACTGACATGCTGGACTGAAGCAAAACATGACACTGACATGTTGGACTAAAGCAAAACATGACACTAACATGCTGGACTAAAACAAAACATGCCACTGACATGTTGGACTGAAGCAAAACATGACACTGACATGCTGGACTAAAGCAAAACATGCCACTGACATGTTGGACTGAAGCAAAACATGACACTGACATGCTGGACTAAAGCAAAACATGACACTGACATGCTGGACTGAAGCAAAACATGCCACTGACATGTTGGACTGAAGCAAAACATGACACTGACATGTTGGACTAAAACAAAACATGCCACTGACATGTTGGACTGAAGCAAAACATGACACTGACATGCTGGACTAAAGCAAAACATGACACTGACATGCTGGACTGAAGCAAAACATGCCACTGACATGTTGGACTGAAGCAAAACATGACACTGACATGTTGGACTAAAACAAAACATGCCACTGACATGTTGGACTGAAGCAAAACATGACACTGACATGCTGGACTAAAACAAAACATGACACTGACATGCTGGACTAAAACAAAACATGACACTGACATGCTGGACTAAAACAAAACATGACACTGACATGCTGGACTGAAGCAAAACATGACACTGACATGTTGGACTAAAGCAAAACATGACACTAACATGCTGGACTAAAACAAAACATGCCACTGACATGTTGGACTGAAGCAAAACATGACACTGACATGCTGGACTAAAGCAAAACATGCCACTGACATGTTGGACTGAAGCAAAACATGACACTGACATGCTGGACTAAAGCAAAACATGACACTGACATGCTGGACTGAAGCAAAACATGCCACTGACATGTTGGACTGAAGCAAAACATGACACTGACATGTTGGACTAAAACAAAACATGCCACTGACATGTTGGACTGAAGCAAAACATGACACTGACATGCTGGACTAAAGCAAAACATGACACTGACATGCTGGACTGAAGCAAAACATGCCACTGACATGTTGGACTGAAGCAAAACATGACACTGACATGTTGGACTAAAACAAAACATGCCACTGACATGTTGGACTGAAGCAAAACATGACACTGACATGCTGGACTAAAGCAAAACATGACACTGACATGCTGGACTAAAGCAAAACATGACACTGACATGTTGGACTAAAACAAAACATCACACTGACATGCTGGACTAAAGCAAAACATCACACTGACATGCTGGACTGAAGCAAAACATGCCACTGACATGCTGGACTGAAGCAAAACATGCCACTGACATGCTGGACTAAAGCAAAACATGACACTGACATGCTGGACTAAAGCAAAAAATGACACTGACATGCTGGACTGAAGCAAAACATGACACTGAGATGCTGGACTGAAGCAAAACATGACACTGACATGCTGGACTAAAGCAAAACATGACACTGACATGCTGGACTAAAGCAAAACATGACACTGACATGCTGGACTAAAGCAAAACATGACACTGACATGCTGGACTAAAGCAAAACATGACACTGACATGCTGGACTAAAGCAAAACATGACACTGACATGTTGGACTAAAGCAAAACATGCCACTGACATGCTGGACTAAAGCAAAACATGACACTGACATGCTGGACTAAAGCAAAACATGACACTAACATGCTGGACTAAAGCAAAACATGACACTGACATGCTGGACTAAAGCAAAACATGACACTGACATGCTGGACTAAAGCAAAACATGACACTGACATGCTGGACTAAAGCAAAACATGACACTGACATGCTGGACTAAAGCAAAACATGACACTAACATGCTGGACTAAAGCAAAACATGACACTGACATGCTGGACTAAAGCAAAACATGACACTGACATGTTGGACTAAAGCAAAACATGCCACTGACATGTTGGACTAAAGCAAAACATGACACTGACATGTTGGACTAAAGCAAAACATGACACTGACATGCTGGACTAAAGCAAAACATGCCACTGACATGTTGGACTAAAGCAAAACATGACACTGACATGCTGGACTAAAGCAAAACATGACACTGACATGCTGGACTGAAGCAAAACATGACACTGACATGCTGGACTAAAGCAAAACATGACACTGACATGCTGGACTAAAGCAGAACATGACACTGACATGCTGGACTAAAGCAAAACATGACACTGACATGCTGGACTGAAGCAAAACATGACACTGACATGCTGGACTAAAGCAAAACATGACACTGACATGCTGGACTAAAGCAAAACATGACACTGACATGCTGGACTAAAGCAAAACATGACACTGACATGCTGGACTAAAGCAAAACATGACACTGACATGCTGGACTGAAACAAAACATCACACTGACATGTTGGACTAAAACAAAACATGACACTGACATGTTGGACTAAAACAAAACATCACACTGACATGCTGGACTAAAGCAAAACATGACACTGACATGCTGGACTAAAGCAAAACATGACACTGACATGCTGGACTGAAGCAAAACATGACACTGACATGCTGGACTAAAGCAAAACATGACACTGACATGCTGGACTGAAACAAAACATCACACTGACATGCTGGACTAAAGCAAAACATGACACTGACATGCTGGACTAAAGCAAAACATGACACTGACATGTTGGACTAAAACAAAACATGACACTGACATGCTGGACTAAAGCAGAACATGACACTGACATGCTGGACTGAAACAAAACATCACACTGACATGCTGGACTAAAGCAAAACATGACACTGACATGCTGGACTAAAGCAACACATGACACTGACATGCTGGACTGAAGCAAAACATGCCACTGACATGCTGGACTAAAGCAAAACATGACACTGACATGCTGGACTGAAGCAAAACATGACACTGACATGCTGGACTAAAGCAAAACATGACACTGACATGCTGGACTAAAGCAAAACATGACACTGACATGCTGGACTAAAGCAAAACATGACACTGACATGCTGGACTAAAGCAAAACATGACACTGACATGTTGGACTAAAGCAAAACATGACACTGACATGCTGGACTAAAGCAAAACATGACACTGACATGCTGGACTAAAGCAAAACATGACACTGACATGCTGGACTAAAGCAAAACATGACACTGACATGTTGGACTAAAGCAAAACATGACACTGACATGCTGGACTAAAGCAAAACATGACACTGACATGTTGGACTAAAACAAAACATCACACTGACATGTTGGACTAAAACAAAACATCACACTGACATGCTGGACTAAAGCAAAACATGACACTGACATGCTGGACTAAAGCAAAACATGACACTGACATGCTGGACTGAAGCAAAACATGACACTGACATGCTGGACTAAAGCAAAACATGACACTGACATGCTGGACTGAAACAAAACATCACACTGACATGCTGGACTAAAGCAAAACATGACACTGACATGCTGGACTAAAGCAAAACATGACACTGACATGCTGGACTAAAGCAAAACATGACACTGACATGTTGGACTAAAACAAAACATCACACTGACATGC